>NW_028278260.1:0-313320 GCF_059751315.1 Micrasema longulum
TATGGTGCAGTGGTCAGCATGTTTGCCTACCATGCAACAGGTCTCGGGTTTGATTCCCGACAAAGTTGACACGAAATATTTATTTAAGGTGTTTTTACATTAAAATATTTCATAGTACCTGGACTGGCACCTGAAGCGTAAGACTGGTCATCTTACCCTCGCACAACCAAAATGATCTAAATACGCTGCGATTGGTGTACCAATGCAGTGCCCTATGCACCATTAGGTGTGGAAAAGGAATGATGATGGTTAGAAAGTGAATCTCGGACCTTTGATCCGTGAGTCCATGACCCTCACCACGGGACCACAACCTGATTTTAATATCATCCTCTCAATATCTTCCTCGGCCAAAACGTCTGCGTCACACGCAGGGTTTCCGAGTTTGTTTCCCGGAGTGATTACTAAAACTCAAATGTAATTTTTCTCAAGCCTAGGTGTTCTGTTTGTTATTTCACCACTGTAAATGGATGTATTGGGCTGTTCTTTGTCCTTTTAAGAGATCCTAAGATCTGTGTTACAGAAAACTAGTTGTTTTTCTGAGATGACGAGGTCCAACTGTTCCTCCATCTCTTGGGTGGTCATCTAGGTTGGCGTTGTCCGATGGGATTTAATTGGCTGCAGTGTACACAAGTCTGTCGCTGCTCATCCTGTCCTCATGGTCCCTCCAGTACCTTCTGCATCTGCTCTTTTTTTTTTTACTGACCTCTTTGTTTTTATTGGCCTGTTGCGGTGCAATAAAAAAAAAGATTTTGAGGAAAAGCAGATCATGTAAATCAGTCAATTCCCTGATATTTAATGTAATTAACTGTTTTTAAAATCTATATTTTTATAGATTTTTTAAAAATTTATTTTTGCACCACTACAGGCCAGTAGGCCCAATTACAGTGGTGAATTACATCACAGAACACCCAGGCTTGAGAAAAATTCATTTTGATTTTTGTGTTCTCACCAGGAATTGAACCCGGAACCTTCCGAGCGTGAGTCAAGCGTCTTGACCACTACACCACGGAGGCCATCAATGGTTGGTAAGCCCCGTAAATCCAATTCCCTGCAGATACCTATCTGATTGAAATATTTCGTATTTCAATACTGCGATAAAAATTAGAAAATTTAATTATTGTATGTCAAATTTTCTCGAAAATGCATGAAAAAAGAAAAAGTATTTTAATAAAAATGAAATACGTTACAACTTCTTCCGAATCAACCAATGATAGTATTGTGATAGATTTACGGTTTCCAGGAAGCCAACTCACAGGTGAGGACTTGTGATGACACAGGCGGAGTAATTTCAAAATTATGAAACTTAGAAATTAGAATGCTAATTATACGATACATAAAAATACTTTTTTTATTTAGTTTGATAAGTCAATTGACAAATAAAAAAAACTCTTAACTTTTTTATTGCGGTGTTTCTTTATCAAAAACGCAAGAGATGCTGCTCCAAGGACTGAAATATTTAAATAATATAATAATCAATATTTCGTGTCAATCTTGAGACGAATCCAGAATTCTGTGCATGACGGAACACAAGCGCAACAGTAGGTAAGTATTTATCAACAGATACTTCGTAAATAAACGAAAAAACTTTATATTATCATTATTCCCTATCCGCAGTGGTTCATAGGGCACTCCAACTGTGGCATATCTTGGTCATCCCAGTAACATGGAAGGTAAGGTGATCAGTCTTATGCTTCAGACGCCAGTCCAAGTACAATAAAATGTTTCCGTGTAGAATCACCTTTAAAACCAATATTTTTCATCCACCCTGCCAGGAATCGAACCTTAAGTATGAGCGAACGCGACAACCCCTGCACTACAACGGGGACTCGTCTTCACTCAATATTAGTTTTTAGGATTTTTACTTTAGAGTCACTATCGAGTTAAATACACTCATGCAGAGTTCTTGTTCAATTTCTCTATTTTCAATTTAAAATTCTCGATTCTCTCATTAGACTTTGATGTTGTTTTCATAAATAAAAGTTGGTGTTTATTTTGTTTATATTTTTTACTCTTTTCATTTTGCATGACCTACATTAGAATTTATTTTTTTGGCAAGTTTTGTAAAAAAACGGTAGAAAAAACTCGCGCATTTTTTACGAAAACCGAATGAAATATTTTAAAATTTAAGTAGGTACTTAAAATAATAATTTAATAGTTGGACACATTTTTTTCGTGGTGCTGGCAATGTTAATTTGACATTTCCGCAACAAATCTTAAACACATTTCCTATCAATTTTTGATCAAATTGCTCGAACTTCGCGTGTTCAAATCGTCTAAAAAGTATATTTGATCATGAGTGAAGTAACAGTAAAAACGTCAGATTTCGTTAACATCAACATTTCCAATTCAAGCAAGCCTGACGCAATATGTGCCGAGCGAAGGTTTCAGAAAAGTCTCAAGATTCTGGAGTTTAAGGTTAACAAACACATGATTGGGTTTTGAGTTTTTAGTTTAATTCTCTGCTTTTGATATTTAATGCAATTGTTTTTAAATTTGAAAAAAGAAAAGACCCAATAATATTTAAGCATTGGGTGTTAACATACGTGGTTTTCGTTTTTTCTAATTTAAAAATGACCACCAAAAGTAAAACAAATGGGAAAAGTTATACTTCATTCAAAATAACATTTTATGCTCTGCAAGATATCGTGTTTGCTTTAACGTTACATATTTTTTTTATTTGAATATAAACCTTCAAAATGGAATGTCAAATAGACAAGAGTTTTTTCGACACCTCTTTCTGTTCGCGTTCAATCATTACATTACTACGCGAGAATACATTATTGACTAATTAGTTATCAAATAATGAAGGGGGATTATCGGGGTCGGTACTAATTAAGAACGCCTTTCTCGAAAACCGCTATGAAAGTTTTACTGTAAAACTTTTACCACAAGTCCGGATGTTAACGTAAGTTGTGTCGGTTTTTTCCATATGAAGAGAAAAAGGCGACAAATTAGTTATTAATTCATTCTCCGCTATTATTTTACAACAACTTAGTGAATATTTACTATCCTCATATGTTTTCTCCTTTATTCCCCCGATTTAATATTACGGAAAGATCTGTCTAATATGCTCACTTTTGTCTACTTGACACTCAAACAAAATAATACAGCCGAACTTGGTTATAACGATCACGGAAATAGCGAGATCTCGAATGTAACAAGCTACTTCTTGGACATATCGAACAAAAATATTGTCAACAGTTGAGCAAAAACTCTTCAATCGTCTAAAAACATAATTTTTCAAAAAAGAACCCGAGTAATAAAATCTAAACGGGCCGCTGACTTAGGACCGATGCTGCTGGGCATCGGGATTGGAGGACGTTTATGACACTACGTTAGTGTCTAAGTACCTAATTGGTGTTTTCGCCGACATTGAAAAAATATCACACATGGTTGAAATTGCGTGTAAAAAATCCTAGTTTTGTGAACCCGGTAAGTACCGGCTCGGCACCACATTACAATTTACAACTTCTTTTGTAGTTTATGAATGACATCCTTATTTCGGGGGTTTACTACGCTTTTCAGTTTTTCTTTAATGTTTTATCGTCAGTTTTATGGTCAGTCATAATAAGCAATACGAGTGGGGGACGTCAGATCAGTTAAAAACTAACCCTTGAATTATAAACATGTCTACTAACAAGAGAAAGCATCTCTCAATTTGTGAAAAAGCGACAATTGTTTGTGAAATAGAATGTGGCGCGAAAAATCTTGGGATATTTTTTTTTTATCCACAGTGTAAATATTGTGGCAATATAATAATGTTTATGTATCTGCATATTAAATTTAGAAAGTAGTATGTTTGTAAGCATTAATTATAATTATCCTTAATAGTTTTATTTTTTTAATTATCTCTATAAACTATACGTATATTTATTTGTTTCCTTGGTGACAATATGCACTGGCAATTGGATTTAAAAAAAAACCTTTCTCTGGTATAACGTGTAATCCTTATAATGAGCAAATTCAGTCAGTCCCGTCTTCCTCGTAATAACCAAGTTCGACTGTATGTGTAATACAAAAACACAATGTCTTGTAGAGCAGAAATATTTATTTTGAATGACCTATAAACCTTTACCATTTTGTTATACTTTTGGTGGTCATTTTTAAATTTGAAAAAAACAGACACAACTTATGTTAACATCTAATACATAAATCGAAAGCTTTTTTGTTTATGATGGCATTAATTGAACAACTTATGCTTTGAAATGTATACATTTCGATAAAAATAATTTCCAACCACACTATATATAGTATATCTCAATGTCTATCTTTAATGTGGGTAATTTTTTTTTTAATGTTTAGAATACAATTTATTAACTTAAAATAACATTTTCAGATGAAATTAGAGTTGGTAACTGGGGGGTCATCGAACACCATGAGATTAGAATTATACGATGCCCAGAATAAATTGGTTTGCGAGATGTCTAACAACGAGGCACTTCTCGGATCATACCCAGTAGACGATGGAATGAGGGTTCATGTTATCGACAAATTCTTAATGCTTTACGAATTCACGGACACGGCTAACACGGAGAAATACTCGCTCTCCGAGGATGAGTACAACAAGAAGTCTGATACGGTTAGGGCTTTTCTGCAGAGAAACAAATTAGGAAAATATAATGAAGAAGAAATGAAACAACTCAAGCTTCAACAACAGGCTGAAGAAATGGAGGAAAAAAGGTAAACAAATTGTGTTGTAATAGTTTGCTACTGTACACAAAGTCCTAGCTTCAATAGTATTTCATAGTTAATATGAGATAGAAAATAACAGTAAATTTGTAAACATTATTATGAGAAAGAGATATACATATTTCGGTGTAACTCACTATGACTCTGACTGCATTATTATTTACATACCAAAAAAGTGACTTGAATATGTAAATGATTATCTACCTGCATTCTACACAACTAATAATATGGGAATATTGTTAAAAAATCACGAAGATAAAGTCCCTAAGTATAATAAATCTGGCATAAACACATTAATTTGTAATGATTGTGATTCAATCTACATTGGAAAAATTTAAAGAGACTTTAATATTAGAGTAAAAGAACACTTAAGGGGCCTAAATATTTTTTTTTTTCTGAATTTGCAAACCATCTGATAGAAAATATTAATAATTTCAATAATGACACTGGATTGAAAGTTCTTTATGTTGAAAATAAAATACTAAAATTGGACAACTTGTAAATCTCAGCAATCGTTGCAGCGAGTCAAATTGGATTGGATTATCATTTAATTGCATAAAAATATTTCAGAAATAACATATCTATACATAGGTATGTGTAGACTTATAAAATATAACCAAAAACTGTTAATAATAATTTCACGCAAAAGTAAACTTACGTATTATATTCGTAACACAAATCAATTTTTTTATCATACAAAAATCTTCTGAAAATATTACTTTTTGTAGATATTTCGATTTTTGAGAATGGTCCTTAACTATAGATTCTTCTTAGCAGTCTCAATCCTGGGGATTGGTTTGCAGCTAAGTCCTGCATCCTGTCCTCCGTTGGTCTCTATTTTCTCCAGCCCTTTTCAGCTCGACATATGCGGCGCAGTTTAAATCTTCGCACACTTGCTCCAAATATTCCCATCGGGGTGCCCTCTATAATTTGTCCCCTCAGCCATTCCCTCTATGATATCGTGCTGGAGACCCTCATGGCGCACAATGTGGCCAATCCATCGGGCTCCCCTCTCTAAGATGGTTTTGATTAGGTAGGCATCTTCTTCGATTCTGTTAAGAACCTCGTCATTAGTGATGTGGTCTCTCCAGAAAATTCCTAATATTTTTCTGTAGCACCATATCTCGAAGGCCTCTAGTCTTTTTTTATCTCTTTTAGTAAGGCACCATGTCTCACAACCATACATCAATATGCTCCATACATATGTCTTGGCAAGTTGCTTGCGGAGTTTTAGATTGATATTTAGATTTTTGAGTCTAAACTCAAAAATCTTTGATGTTTTGTTAAACGTAAGCCTTATTTATTTATTAACGGACATTGTCCATGTATACAATTTATAAGGTTTAAATATTACAATAAAAGAATAGTTTAAAACATTTAAAGAAAAAAGAAAGAAGCATTGACAAACATAAGGGACATCGAGACAAGATCTGGACTATTTATTTAGTGCTCGTTTAAATCGTTGTAAACTTAAACCAAAAAAGTCCAGATCCTGTCTTGAGTTAACAATACGACAAAGGCGGGTCATTGGAGAATTTAAGCCATAGTTTGTTCTATGCTGATCGATGAACAGTACTTCATTGTTTCTCAATCTACGAGTCGGAATATTGAATTTTACTTGTCCCAGTAATGATGGAACATCGATTATACCATTTAGTATGCCGAACATATATATGGGGTCAATATTAGTTCTACGTTTTTGTAGACTAGAAATATTTAACATTGACTCTATTTCAGCATAAGAATAATTATCTCTCTCTAGTCCAAGCATCCACGCTATTTTTCGAAGCAAGCGATGTTGGACTGATTCAATGTGATTTATGCGATTGACATAGAATGGAGACCAGACCACTGAGGCATACTCAAGAAGAGGGCGAACAGTTGAGCAATAAAGAGTTTTGATTGTACGGACATTAGTAAAATCAGAGGATATTCTGTTAATGAAGCCAAGTAATTTCAGTGATTTATTTACTGTATTATCTATATGCTCGTTGTATGTCAGTTTATAGTCCAAAACAACTCCTAAATCTCTGATGGACTTGACTACATCAATTTTGGAGTTTTCTAATAGGTACTCGAAGGAAATTGGTTGTTTTGTTCCATGAAATGACATTATTTTGCATTTTATAATTTTTAGTTCTAATTTATTGACTTTACACCATCAGTTAAAAGAGTTAATGTCTGATTGAAGAAGAAAGCAGTCTTGTAAAGTTTGAATTATTTTGAGAATTTTGTTGTCGTCCGCGAAGAGCCAAAAACGAGAGTAAGAGAATGATTTAGCAACATTTAGACAGGCGCCGTGGCGCAGTTGGTTAGACGGCCAACTGTGAAACTGGCGTCGCGGGTTCGATTCCCGCCAGTTGCAAGAAAAAAATCCAAATAAGATTTTTTCTCAATTGGTCTGGGTGTTGTGGTGTATTTTTCATTACCACCTTCCATATCCCCTCTTTCCCACCTGCTGACAAGCCTCAAAATAAAGGCTTAGCGGGTTATTCCTTTAAAAAAAAAAAAAAAAATCATTAATAAACAAATTGAAAAGCAGGGGTGCCAAATGAGCACCCTGAGGTACACCCGATGTAACATCAATACTGGTTGATAAATAGTTATTTTTTATTTTGTTCTCCCATCCCAGATGATCCTGCTTCCAAGATACACAAACTCTTTTGCGTTTTTCAGAGTTGCTCCTGACATTACTATATTAATTCGTTGCTCATTACGGGGCACAGTCATTACTTTGGTTTTGCTCCTGTTTATTTTCATATTATATTTATTACTAATTCATTTTCCATGGATCTCAGAGCCTCATAAAGTTCTTCTTCACATTTAGCAATCAGGGCGATGTCATCGGCAAACCTTATCATGTCTACTTTTTCTCCGTGTATTTTAACACCCTCTCAAGACTCATTTTTTCCCCGATTTCATTGATTGCGCACTGTATATATCCATTAAATAATAACGGAGACAGCGAGCATCTCTGTCTGACTCCCTGTATTATTTTGGCTTCTTTTATGTCATTTCCATATGTAATTACAGCAGCTTCATTTTATATAAACTATAGATTTAACAATGTAAAATAAAAACATGAAACTAGAAGAAAAAAAAAATCTAAATTAAGAAACAGAACAATAAAATTGATTTGTAAACTTAGGCTGGTCGAAAATTAAGACTAGCATCTCAGAAATAGGCTATCCTCATACGGGAACGAGAGTTAAGCTTGGCCACTGTAAAGCACACTGACTTCACGAGAGTTTATTCCTGAGACAGAAAACATACCAGAACCTCGGTAGGCGGTTCATGGTTCTAAACGCATTGTTGTACTGCACCTTTATTTTATATTAATAATATTTAAATTTAAAAAAAATGTTATTTCAGGCTGGCATCATTGATTCCTGTTGAAGCGCGCTGTGAAGTGCGAGTCCCGAACCAGGCGTGTAGGAGAGCTACAGTCATGTATAATGGTCCTCTGGAAAAGGGTGGAATTTGGATTGGAGTCAAGTATGATGAACCTCTCGGGAAAAATGATGGGCAGTAAGTATTATATTATGTAGATTAATTGCCATAGTTATATTTATGGAGGATAAGATGTACATCAATATTTATTTATAAATGGTTGGTTCATTATGATTTGTAAATTCTAGTGCTATCACACTTATAGATTATGCAGATATTGATATAATCTAAGATGTATTCAAGTTGCTTATTTCAAACTTAATAGCAGTAATATATTAATTAGTTTGGTTTTGCCACCTCATGTAACTCATACATATGTACTAGTATTACTTGTATGCTAGGTTGCCGTGACAAGCTTATTTTTCACTAATTCTTGTGTGGCTATGTATTACATGAGTCTACATAGAATACAAGACTTTATATACCTCTTTTAAAAAAATAAAAAATAAAGTCATCTTTTGCTATAACAGACCTAAATTATGTGATTATTTTTTTAAATTATGGGAAACAGATTATTTATCTATGTATGGTTAAAATTTCATTTTAAAATACCTTTATTTCAAAATTTGCATAATGTAATACGACATTACAACACCATTTGCAAAAGGAATTTTTTAGCACAGCAGCTAATATTTTTTGCTGTCCTTACAATTTGTCTGTTATCTTTGTGCTGCATTGGTGCTTAATAATTATAGACTTTTTTTTTCTCATTTGAAACTTAATATATTTATTACAATGTTATAAGTTTATACACAACATTCACAAGGCTGTTCTGTGTGTATAAAAGTACAGTTTTTTTCAAAGTATGTATTTCTTTTTTAACATGTGAATTTTTCTTTGCATAGTGAACCATTCATATTGGGTGATTAGTTTGATTGGATACCAGAATGACGTAGAAATGGAAAAAAAACATCTCAAAGCATGATTTAGAGGTAATATTATTGATGACAAAAACTAATTATGAAACATATTTTTTTAGAATCGACGGGAAGCGCTTTTTTACATGTCCACCAAAGTACGGAGGGTTTGTTAAGCCCGTGTATGTCACAGTTGGTGATTTTCCAGTAGAAAACTTTTTGGATGATGAAATTTGATTCCACCGGAGAAATTTGCAATGTCATCACTTAATTATATAATTATTAATGTATTTACTATGTAATGCTTTCTCATTAATTTGCATTTCCTTACACCAAACAGTTCGCCCAAGGGACAGTGTTGAGAAGATAGACTGATATTGTTCAAAAATTAGTTATATTATGTTACTCGAAATATGGGTATTTTATTATGTTTATTGTAAAAAAGAAACTAGAATGTGCCTTGTTTTAAGTTTTATATATGTACTATTTTGGCGGTTTTGTCACATTCTATTTGTGTTTCATAACCTTAAAAAGTTATTATTTATTTAAACATGTATTCCGATCTGTGCTGTTATTTATTTATATGATATTTTCTCTTAGAAATACATATCAACTGTAAAGTTGTTTAGTCAATATAAGTATTATGATTACTTGTAATCGATGGAGATATTTTATTTGACGGTTCTCAGATCGTACAAGGGATGATTATGAAAAATTTGATTAATTTTTACAAATATTTTACGAAAAAAGCTTTATTTATCAGTCTCAAAGAGCAGAGCACATGACAGATCCAAGAATTGTACATAATTATTTTATTTCCTGCACGAATCGCAGGGCGCCATGTCGGCGGAAAAGATATATATTTTGCAAATGCCAAAAATACTATTTGGTGTACTGTGTTGCTATTTTTATGTATTGATTTATTCCAAATAACCTTTTAAATAACTTTGCTTATCAAGTTTACTAGAGGAATGCTAACAAATTAATTTACTAATTGTTTTAATCTTTCACACATTCCGGTAAATATTAACTATTTAATATGTAAAAAATGAATAAAATAATTTATACTTAAACGGTCTTTCAATTTTTCATCCTTTACATTACAATGTTTTAATTACTGCATTCCAAGTAGGTAAAATGCAATTCTCTAGATTAAGAAAAGGAGTTTTGTTTAATTAAACATAATATATTTATATTTAAAATTTTAAACATTTATTATTATTATAAAATTACACAGTATTTTGATGGTATTATAATAGAAGTATTAAGTGAATTTAGAACTTTCTTCTCTTGAGTATGTCTGGCTTCCAATTGATCGGGTGACTCTCTTCTGACGCTGTATCGTCTTCTTTGTAAATTTTAATAGTTTTGTCAGCTTCTGTTGTGATGAGTCGCGTTCCCGAGTGGTCGAATGTCATAGAGAATATTCCCGCTTCAGAGTCCATCGAGCCGGGTTGTACAGCAGCCTGTAAAAAATGATAATAAACTAAAAATATGCTTACTTCATTTTTAACGTGTTCCTTGGCATAGGATTTCCCAGTGAGGAATACATTATTAACAAATTCATCATGTTCATTACTGAAATACTCAACAAATAACAATGCTTAGAAATGAAAATGATTATTTTTATATGCACCAGCAACTTTAAGTTGGTGCATGTAAATCTAATACACTTTTAAATACATATAATACAATAGGGAACATAAATTTGTGTGTTTGTCCAGTCGGTTTGTGAACGCTTAAACCGAACATGTACCAATCACTTTCCCGAGAAGGCTATTACATTGCTCCACAATGCAGTTGGTTAGAATTATTACTTTTACACAGATAACAAAAAATATTTCAAAAAACAAATCAAAATATGGCTGAAGCAAATTAGCATAGAATAAAAAAAATATTCGAATGACATGTGAAATACGTAAATTAAATTTTGAACATGGTACAGTCCTCCTAAGAACGGGTAGTGGGGAGGACACTTTACTTAATTTTGTATAAAAAATATTATATACCGTATTAATAATATTTAAAAAAGGCTAAAGTAAATAAAGTGACTTTACTTTTCATCTAGTGACTTTACTAATATGTTCACGGTTAAAACACTATATTGCTCACTTGTTCATCATCTTTTAGAATATGCATCCGTGATCTGGTCTGCCTTCTATCTATGTAGGCCGGATAAATCATATTGAATCAGTGCAACATCGTTTGCTAAGAAAAGTAGCATGGATGATTGGCCCAGAGAGGGGAGACTACACTTACGGAGAAATGGAGTCAATGTTAAAAATCTCAAGTCTAAAAAACATAAAATTAACATTGACTCCATATTTATGTTGAATTTACTGAATGGCTTAATTGATGTACCATCGTTACTGGAACAAGTGGCATTCAATGTTCCAATCCGCCGATTGTGAAATAATAATGTGCTGTTCCTCGATCAACACAGCACAAACTATAGCTTGCATGCACCAATGTCCCGGTTATGTTGTATTGTAAACTCGAGACAAGATCTGGACTTTTTTGGTGTAAGTCTTTACAGATTTAAAAAATCACTAAGATAGACCGGATCTTGTCTTGAGTAGTAATTTTTTTTTGTCCTAGCTTTAATTTTATTAGGTTGTATTTTATTTTATTAGAGCCTGTATTATAAGAAATTGTATTTACCATCATTAAAATGGACTGCATAAGTCCGTCAAATAAATAAATAAAGGCATAAAAAATATTTTAAAACAAAAAATCTATTGAAAGTTGAACAAAAAATTAAAGTTTTGGGGAATATTCTTTAAAGCAGATAAATAATTTGACACATTAATATTATGCGGTTACATGAACGGTAAAGTAAATAAACAATAAAATGCTTATATGATTATAATATTAGTTTTTAATACTGCAGAACCAATTTTATAACAAAAAAAAACAAAACTTATTTTGGATTTATAAAACCATATAAAATAAGTTCTTAAAAAAATAATAATTAAAATGAATAAAAAAACCCAAATGGTAAAGAAACAAAAAAAAAATTACAAGAAATAAATAAAATAAAATCTATTCGTCCTGTCCTTATGGCGGTCTTGACATTTGTAGCCATTGCTTGACAGGGGCGAGCGGATTCACCTTCCAGTGGCTCGGAGAAGTGTATTGTTTATAAGCTTTTTAGATGTTGCATAGGTTTCAGGCTCCTTAAGAAATAGGATAGCGATGGAATTTACCCATCCAGCTGTAAACATTTCGGAGGCACTGCAGTACTTAGGCAGTCAAAAATAATTGCCTATAAGCGTTATTACGGGTGACCCACGTTTTATAATTTTCTCCACATATGGGGATTATAAATGTCTGTATTTGTATTTACTGTACAGGTGCGGTTGGGAATATTATATAAATTACACATACCTGCATCCTTTGGAAGTTATATCCCGTTGTCCAGTCCCACATATAAAGGGTCCCATTATCTCCTCCACTGCACAGCACTCCACTGGGGTTCACAGCCAAACAGTTGACTATCGCATTATGTCCGGAGAGATTCTGGATGAATCTTCCTTCCGGACACTTCCACTGCTTGATGTTGTCGGGGGAGGCCGAAGCAAAGGTGTAGAGAGACGGGTGTATCGCCAGAGCTCGCACTGACTTCTTGTGATTAGTAAGGGTGCACACTGATTTGCCAGCGGCTAAATCCCACAGGCGAATTGTAGAATCGTGAGATCCAGTTATAACCTGAAAGTATTATAATATCTTGATTTATATGAAGTATTTATAATGCTTTGACAATAAGCACATCAATTTTATTGCAAGGTATACGTAGTATGTATGTATTTTCAATACATTTGGATTTCATTCCCTTACACCAGTGGTGGCCAGCATTTTGTATACCATGCGCCAATTTTTTCACATACAAGGCCAGATGCGCCATACAACTCGAACTTTTTTTACCTTACTACGTTCATGGTTGGGGTTGTAAACTAGAGATAGGAATAGGAACTGCTTCGCTTATGAGAGGAAAATGAATACCTCAATCACAGAATGCAACTAATTAATTTACGTTATGGCGCCTATTTTTAAAATAATGGCCACAAGAATGCAATGCGCCACCTGTGATCGATCAATGCGCCACGTTTGGCGCATGCGCCACGGTTTGGCCACCACTGCCTTACACATTAAATAATTTTGAGGTTCAGTATTTTCCAAATATGGCATCATATTCCATGTAGCCTTATTTGTAATAATATCATTTTGTACATTTTAATTTAAAACTATAAAATATTTCAACAACTTTCCATTTAAACTTTAAAAATAAAAGATTAAAACTATAAAATAAACATTATTCATTTACCCTCAAATATAGTTGATTAAAAATTGGAAATATGAATGAAACATGTTATTATAATTTTTTAATTAAATACCATTTTGATATATTTTTTACTGTTAATTATTAAATATAGTAATTTTAATTATAATGTCGCTTACCAAGCATAAAGGTTTTTCTTTTTTTTGGAAAGGCACTGCGGATTTAAATACATATAAGCAAATTTGAGAATTGTTTGTAACAATAAAATAAATAACTGATTCTTATTGGCGAATGTGCAGAACACTTTCCTCAAGGGTCAGATATAAGAAACATCACTTCACATCATTCCAACAGATGCAATATTACTGATGATTGAATGGTTATTATATACTGATAGTAAGGTAAATATTATCTTAAGTATACGAAATCTTAAATTGAAGAAACAAATATAAGAACTTATGTTAAAACTCACAAAAATTCCTTTTCTGTCATGCTTCGTTGCAGATATTATATTTAAAAATCTTTTCATAATCCCAGATAAAATAAGTTAAAAAATCATCTAAATGCGTTAAACCCACAAAGTAACTAAATCAAACATTGGGAATATTTCAAAACGCTGGAGTCGCCTGTCTCCATAATAATGTATGTTTTGATTTAGGGCGTGCAGTGGCGTTTTAAAATTATTCTAACAATTTCATTTTAATTTATTTGTCAGTTAACAGACCGCGTAAATACATAAAATACCTAGTGTCGGCGGCCGGCTAGTTTGTGTTTTAGACCTCAACCTCATTTCCTTTACATATGTGCTATCAATTACATAATGCACAGTCTTATTAGACCTACCTGGGGGTCAGTGGCCTGACAGACTATAGACGCCACAGTGTTGGTGTGTCCCGTGAGTGTGTGGACATTGGCCTTAGTGCGCATGTCCCAGACCCGAGCGGTGGAGTCGCGCCCCGCAGTGAGCAGGACGTCTATGGTGGGATGGAGGGCGAGGGCGTAAACGGCCGACAGGTGGCCGTGGTAGTGGCGGATGACGCGGTTATACTCCAGATCCCAGCACTTGACTTGCCGGTCCTCGCCGCAACTGAAGAGATAAGGATGGCGGGGAGATACTTCTAAACCTACAAAATAAATTAATCATTTACTACAAAATGAGATATAAAAAACAGATGTGTGTTAGCAAACAATGTTTATTTTAGAAAATGCTTTCGAGGAATAAAAGAAAGCCATTATTTGATACAAAGTTCATTTGGTTTTGCCCACGTTTTTCTTCCCCACCGCCAAGTTGTCGTCCTGCATAGTACTGCGCATGCGAGAGCAGGCGCATTATTATTGGTAGTAAAATAGCACCATTATAGCTCCAGTGGTGAATAATGAAAGTTATATGTGTAGCGCTAATACGTATTCAAACATTAACTAACAATGATTGTATTGGCATTTACTTCATAATACTTAAATAATACATTGAAAAAAAATATATCTTTGTATCAGTGTTACTAATGTTTATTGAATTATAAGAACGCAACTAGTTTCGGCAGGGGACTGTGTTAAAAAAAAAGTAAATTTATAACACCTGTCAATGGGAGCCTCTCCCTAAAGTCCTCTAAATAGAATAAATGTTAGTAACACGTCAATGTGTTTTCAAATATAGTTTTATATTTGGTATTATTTAATAAAATAGCATTTTTACTTAAATTATCTTAGAAAAGAACAAAATAAAGTATGTATAGAGAAATGATGATACTAAAGTTTAGAAAAAAGAATGCAAGTATTCAAGTTAGTCTAAAAAACGTTTTCATTTCGATTATCTTATGTTCTGTTAGAATACCATTAAAAATTAAATACGTTGATAATTTGACTATCCATAACTCAAATATTTTTAAGTGTTTCTTTTAACATTTGATGTCATGCATACTCTTAAAACAGACTATCCAAGATAGAAAATGGCCTTGTATATTTACCTCTCACGGTACTAACATGTCCGGTCAATGAAACTTTCAATTTTCCACTTGCAAGATCCCAAATTTTAATAAGACGATCAGCAGCACCTGGGAAATTAAATTATTAAAGTAGTAATTCATTAAACACTGATATATTCCCCCATTACAAACAGCATAATTTAGAATATTATATTGTCTATGTAAGTGCAATGTGGCGTATGAGCCAAAAAAATCCAAATATGATTCAGCAATATTTTGAGTTTGTCCAAATTGTTGTAGGCAAGGCCTGGATTCAACTCCCCGGGGAGCTGTTAACATTTACATATTACAACAGAGATGAAGAACAGATTCAGCTTTTTAACCTAACAAACAACATCAACAGATGAAAGAATTGAAGGAATATAGATTTTAAATATGGGCAGAATAGTTAATGTTACACGGTGTGTAAAGTGGCCACTTAAACCAGCCAAAGACAGGTCATAAGCCCTGTAGATGCCTAGACTTCTATATTGCCTTCTCTTAAAAGTTCTTCATCTCTGTTGTAATACGTCAAAATATGATTTTTTGGCATTTTAAATTGAATGGGTCAAGCCACATTGAAAAATATATTTGAATTTCGAAATTGACTTACTTACATGGGTGCTATTGAAATCTGGTATCATTAAAGATTAGTTGATATTTTTTCTCACCAGTTGCAAACCATTCGTTTCCTGGCTCCACCGTGCAGCATCGGACCCATCCTAGATGTCCAGATATAACTCGGTATAACTTCCAGGGAGCGTGCCATCTCGGTCGAGGCATCGTCGGTGCTTTTCTCGGTATAAGGGTTGTTGTCGTGGCTGCACCGGCTATAGCAGACCCCGTATAGGGCACTACAGCTCCCTCGGATCCCAGAGCAACTGAATCCCCTGGCTCTAAAAATATCAATAATAAAACAATGCAATAGGTATTTAATAAATCAATACAATGGGTGTAAAAAAATATAATAATCTCCTCAATGAACTAAAAAGTATTAAAAATATCAATAATATCAATAAATAAATTTAAAGTAAATCTATAGAAATTTTTTGAACATGTGTAAAACTACATTAAATTTAAATTAGTATGAATGTTTAATTGTTTTATGTTTTTTCTTTTTCATGTACTCGTATATTTAAAAATTATATAAACTGTTATAAATAAACAACTACAACAGCGTAAGTCACTCTCCAAGTACAAGAGTTAGTCTCTTTTTTTGGAGAGTGTTAAAGTGATAACATTTACTAGATGTATAAAAGTAGATTTGTGTAGAATTTTTAAAAAAATGTACCCTTTATGAAATTTATTAATAAAAAACAATAAAAAAAATTATAAACAAAGAAAACTATCTAAGATAGCACACCAAAGTACACTTTCTTCAAACATAGACCTCACTTTCTTTGCATCAATATACTTTTTTTACTTTTTACCTGTCTTTATTTATTTATTTACGCTTTATTAGGTTAGTTCATAACATTTAATAACATTACAATTCATATAAAAAATTATCAAGAACATTACTACTACTACCATCACGCCATTTCGCCGTAGGAGTACGCAGAGAGGAAGGACCACCACAAACGTTTATCCTGACATACATTCCTAGCTTCTTCCACATTCATACATCTTGTCGTACACTCCCTTCGTTTGTGTCTGCTTTTGACATGACCAGACTTATCAAGAACTTATTTTTTCAAATTTATTTGAAATATTTTATGACTTTCCGCCTCTTTTATTTCTTCAGATAACTCATTGTACAATCCCTTGTACAGCGAGCTTTGGCACTCTTTTGTTCTCCCCATTAGTAAATCTTATCTTTTTTTATCTCTAGTTTTGTATGTATGGCATTGAAGGTTAAATTTGATTATATTTTTTATTTGATTTATCCTTAATTATTTGATGAATGAAAATTGCTAGATTATATTTTAGTTATTGCTTTACTGTGAAAAAGCCAATGTCTGTCTAATTTATTTATTTATTTTACAGAAAATACAGTCAACAGTTATTAAATTACATATTAAAGATAAGGTCGAAAGACAGACCAGCGAAGTTTCTAAATAATAATCATACACATTCAATTACGGTACATTTTTAATTATGTGTGTGGGTACATTATATATATGTGTGTGGGTGTGTTTGTGAGTATTGGTATGAGAGTAAGTATACAGGTGTGTTTGTGTAAGAGAAGGTATGTAAGCGTGTGCATAGTTAAAAAACAAGTGGGAGTGTATCGCAGCCAGATGGTATGAGTCATAATTTATTTTAAAATAAATTAAGGGGCATGTCAAATATATCAATAGATGAAAAAAAAAAATTGAACAAGAACGATAGAGAAAAGTGTTGTGCATAGTTAGCGCTACAGACTGACAGATGGAATAAATATTTATTCCTTGTCACGCAAAAGCGGACATCAAAATGAATTTCGGAGAGTAGGTTTGACGAGTCTACTTCAACAATAACAACAAACCATCACGCCGTTTCCCCGTAGGGGTAGGCAGAGAGGATAGAATGCCATATCACTCTGTCTTTGCATACAAACCTTGCTTCCTCTACATTCATACATCTTTTCATGCACACACGCTGATTATTTCTACTCTTGACATGTCCATTTTCAACTATTTGATGGACTTGATCGTGCCATGTCTTTCTTGGTCTTCCTCGTTTTCTGCATCCATCAACATTCGCATCGTAGATCCTTTTAGCCGTTCTTTCGCTGTCCATTCGCTCTACATGTCTAGACCAACGCAGCACCCCTTTCTTGATTCTGTCGATAATGCAAGTCTCAGACTTACATATTTCACGGATCTTGACATTTGTGCACCTATCATACATCATTTTACCAGACATTTGCCCGAGAGATCGCATTTCCACAGCTTTTAACCTACTTTCATCATTATTTTTCCAATTCCATATTTCGCTCCCATACATTAGAGTTGGCACTAGAACTCCATTGTGAACGACTAGTTTTGCCTCCAGCGATAAACATTTGTTTGCCAAAGTAGATTTCAGTGCAGCGTTCACCCTGTTCCCGGCACTCATCCTCCTTTCAATCTTTCTCAGTCTTTCCATCCCTAGTAAACATACTTCTCTGGTAAAATAAACCAAAGTAGGGAACAAAATGCCGAACACTCTTCTAGTGGAACGGAAGGCCTGTTGACTGCTGCCAGGCCGGCTTCTCCTGAAGAGTTTTAAGTGGTTTCATCTCCACATGAGCAAATGCTGAGAAGTTCCCGATTGGTCAACATAAGTATATCCCTCCTGACCTAACAGTTTAGATAAATTTAAAGAAAATTAATTGCAGAGAAATCCACCTTTTTATATATAAACCTTGTATATTATGAGCAAGGTAAATAATAAAGCAACTCCCATATAAAAAAAAAAACAATTTAAAATCATAATTTTTATTTTTTTTGCAATCATAATTTTTTTTTGCACCACAACAGGCCAGGAGGCCCAATTACAGTGGTGAATTCCATCACAGAACACCCAGGCTTGAGAAAAATCACATTTAATTCTTGTGTTCTCACCGGGAATCGAACCCGGAACCTTCCGTGTGTCAGTCAAGCGTCTTGACCACTACACCACGGAGGCCGCCATATAAAATAAAAATATTTAAAAAAACCTACTTCCCAGATACATAAATTCTTCTACCTGATTTAGAATATCCCCGTTCACTCTGATCTCACATTTAGTTATATTCTCATCCCTTTCAAAACCCATCACTTTCGATTTATCAACATTCATAAGCAAATCGCCTTTCTTGCAAACATTGTAAACTTTTTTTACTAAGAATTCCAGGTCTTCTTTGCTGCTAGCAAAAAGCACGGCATCATTAGCATACAGTTAACTGTTATACCACTCATTTTTGCTTCCATTCTTAAATCTTTCAGTTCTTTTATACAGTTATCGATGTATATGTTGAACAACCATGGTGACATTACACATCCCTGTTTGACTCCTTTAGGAATGTTAAGCCACGATGTGAATGACCCATTCACCTTCACACATGCTGCGCTGTCCTTGTACAGTGACGCAATAGCCCTTGTCAGGTTGCCATTCACTCCATACTCCGATAAAACCTTCCACAATTTCTAATTCAGATATAGTGCTATTTGCCCTGCATGTCCAAACTATTGCAACACTCCTTCCTTAATGCTTGTCTCAGCCTTGCATTATTTTATCATACATTCACATGAGAGATCGCACTTAATATCATAAAATTGATTGTAATAGTTTTTGGAAGTAGTCCGGTATAACTTTTCTTTTGTAACGATTAGTCATTAAAAATCTAGCGTTGTTTCCCCAGTAAGTCCATTCTGCAATCTCTACCTTTCAGTTTCTTAGGAACAATAAATAACTACACTACTAAACTGTTGGTTTATTATATAAAATTGCTTATGATCATTGAGTTCGCCATCGTACCAACTGAATTAAAACCAGAAGATTATCAAAAAACAAAAATTACGAACCCACGATAGTTCCAGGAGGCGCGGGGTCAATCGTCGATTCTAAAGCTTCTCTCTGCTTCATCGCTTGAGATTGTTTTACTCTGTCAAAAACTAATGAGTACGAGTCCCAAGCCTTAATGGCTTTCTTCATTTTCTCCCTGTAATATAAAATACATTATTGTACAGGCAAAACAGTCGGAATGTATATTTATGAAAACGGAGAGGTTATCTTACGCTTTTTCGTCGATTGGTGCCAACATATTTTGGTTGGCAAGAAACATATCGTGCGACCTTTTGAGAGATCGAAATACCAATGTGTGGACCGAATGCCGCTGGACATCTTCGGTCATTTTTATTTTTAAAAATAAAACAAAAACTATATTATATTCGCCGCTACAACCACAAACTCAAACGTCAAATCTCGATACAAGACACTATAAAACTTTGATTTCTCGACATCTACTTTATGCTCCATTTCTATGATTGATTTTGAACCGAATGTCTATGGATTTGAGCAAAGTTTAGTGATGCGCCTAATCGAGATAATCCAAAAAGGAAGTAACCAAGTAGGTAATTCGTTATTAGGTATATTATGATAACTATTTTATTTGACTTATTCGACCAATTATCACTTTCACGCTCTAAATGGTAATCTTCATGATTGTCAATAAATAACACGAACTGAAGTAGGTAATTTGTAGGTTATCTATACTTTATTTTTCTAGAAGAATACTTAAATAATCCTAATAATTATTACAATAGACAATAAATACTACAATAAATCGAATAAAAGAAAATTTAAATATTAAAAAATAATATGATGTTTTACCGTCTGATGTTTTTTGTATTTTTTTAGCCATAATGTTTTTGATTTATTTGAGGATGCCAATATCATTGTTAAATTATGATTTGACCTCAGAATAACAATGCACATGCCATGCGCATCATTACTTTGAAGATTCGGCATTAATTTATTTCAATCAAGCTGCTAATATTATCAAGAAATTAGAAACGTTTAAATTATATTACTTTAATAACCGACTGAACTGAAGAAATCATAATAACGTGTCCCTTTATTAATTTATGTATTGTATCAGAAAGGCTAGGGCTTTCTAGGACAGCGGTGCCCGTATCTTAACGGCCGTAGTAAACGGTGATGCGGTGGACGGCCGTATTGAACGGTGATGCGGTGGACAGCCGTCGTAACGGTGACTAGAGAGTGGTTTTCTAGGAAATCAGTGTTGATAAATGTTACGACGGCTGTCCACCGCATCACCGTTCGTTACGGCCGTAAAGATACGGGCACCGCTGTCCAAGGAAACCCTAGCTTAATGCATACGTGTTTTTATTTAGTATTATTTATTGAATTATTTAGATGGTATTACCAAAAAGTATGATCGTGTTATTTTTTAGAAATAAATATAAATCAGTTTAATCAAAACAACATTTATTAAATTTTAAAACATAAAATACATTATACTTTTGTTAAATACATTTGACAATAAACAATAATTTACAAAACATCTCAATAACGTGGTCACTGTGTTTTAATTAATCAAAATTCACGAATAAGTTGGAATTGTAAATAAAACACAATTATTAACATAAGCCTACATTTATCTTAAGTCTATTATTTACATCGTTATTAAACTTTTAAGATGTATAATAAGTGTGTATATAATTTATTAAAAACTATGCACATCAATTTTACTATGATCTTCTATTCTAAAGCAGTAAAAATAATGCAATAAATAAATTTGTTGCGGTACAAAAATTGCACGAACTATTTTAACTTATTTTATCGTAATCTATACATTTGCGTATATTGACGGTTAGGTATTATATTATTTAAAATACTGTTTTTTCTTACTTATGAATAAATTTGTTTTGACATGGTATCAAAATATGCAAATAACTGCATAAGTAATATATACAGGTGGAAATAATCATTTACCTATTCTTATTCACGTGTATATGTGTACCTAAATTCCACGATAATATTTGAAGGATACTATACACGAGTTAAAAATGTATATATTATGAATAAGTTAATGCCGAACCTTTAAAAAAATGCGAGTAGGTTCTTACACAAAAAATAACAATGAGAAGGACTATTTTTTTGCTTTTATGCTTATAAATCTTATAAGAACTTTTTAAAAAGCTATTTCGCTGGTACAAAATATTATTATTTCTAAATTGCTTGAAAAAAATGCTGGTGTCATCGTCATATATAGTAAAAATGAAAAGTGAAACTGTCAAAATAAACAGTTTTAGCAGTGTAAGTACATATATTTATTGCAAGGTGTTTTGTTTTGATTTTTAAATTTTTATGGCAAATTCAAAAAAATTTATATAAACTAATGATTTTGATTTATGGTAAAGAGATATACCACCAACAATATTGATTATGTATACGAATTTGACGTATTTTATAAACATTTTTTCCGCATTCCTTCCTCATTTCATTGACACATACATACAATGTGCCCCGGGCTCAAGTGACCGGCCGTTGACTTAAGAAAATACTTTTTAAAAATATCATCGAAAAACTTAAAAAGGGGGGTCTTTCTTTTATAAGTAAAAAGTTATTGGTGAAAATACAAAATAAATCACTTTAGTTATAGCTCTTACACTTTTTTGAGAAATTTTGGGATTCTATTGAATTGTGGTAATAACAAAAAATCGTTTAATTTTTATTGCTTCCTTTTAACCATTTAAAGAAAAAAAGTAAAATTACGTAGATTTTTAAGAAAAAAAATAGTGAATTAAAAACATTGCGAAATTCATATTAAAAATAAATGATTGGAAAAACGTCCCTACACTAAATACTACAATAGACACTGCAATACACTTGAACTGGACTTTGTCCGTAAATAAATAAATAAATAAATAAATAAACTATATTTTTATATATCTTTCATAGATTTCAAGAAATATGACTAAACATGGCCCTATGTGTGTTCGAAACTACATACTCATAGCCGGTGCATTGAGTTTTGCGAGTGTTGAGACTGTTGAGTTGACTAGCTACACCGACAATAGTAGACCAACACAACACAGGACTATGTTTGGGGTCGTATTTTTTGGAATCTATGAAAGTTAGACAAAAAATCACCACTTCCATCCCTTTCCGCACCTAATGATGCATAGGGCACTGCATTGTTACACCGATCGTGGTGTATCTTGATCATTTTTGTTACATGAAGGTAAGATGGTCAATGGTCAGTCTTACGCTTCAGGTACCGGTCCAGGGACTATGAAATTTTCTAGAGTGAAAACACTCTTTTTAATAAATATTTCATATCAACCATGTCGGGAATCGTACCCGAGACCTCCTGAATGGTAGACAAAAATAATTCCATTGTATTGTAGAGTGTCTTCAGTAGAATCATTACCAATAATAATAACATGTACTTAAAAGGTCGTTTTTCTAATTAAATTGGAATTTACGTCATTT
This sequence comes from Micrasema longulum, assembly GCF_059751315.1. Classification (NCBI taxonomy): domain Eukaryota; kingdom Metazoa; phylum Arthropoda; class Insecta; order Trichoptera; family Brachycentridae; genus Micrasema; species Micrasema longulum. The sequence continues at coordinate 23,142 of NW_028278260.1, forward strand.
TTTTGTGAAAATTTCGTATTATTTTTTCCTAATAATCTAAATTAATTTTGTTTTTATTTTATTGGCTTGAAATAGTTAAAAAGATTAAATAACAACTAAACGAGTTTTTTTTAATTGCCACAATTTAATAGAATCACAAGATTTCTCAAAAGTGATTTATTTGTTATTTTTATAATATTTTTTTTACTCAAAAGAGATAGACCCCCTGTTTTTAAGTTTTTTGTCGATGATTTTTTATGCATTTTCATACGACAACGACCCGGTCACTTGAGCCCGGGACAAAATAAATATTGCAAGAATGTAATGAAATAAACACAAATTTAAGTTTACCCTGCGATCTATCTACAGTTCGACAACTAACTCACGCTTTAAATATTGATATTTCCATTGTAACTATTGCTGTCACTAACCCTTCTCGAATGAGATGGCTTTCTCAATGTCCCCCCTGGACGGTGGGGATACATATTCAAAGGGGGCATGTTTGGATTTTCTATACGCGTGGGAGAGGAAACCAGGGGTCGAGAGCCCCCCCTCTTCAGAGTACCAAAGCTCTCGAGGGGAAGCTGGTTGACGATACAGTAAGGATTTACGTCTGGTTCCTGGTAGCATGTCTCCATATCGTCCATTTGATAACTCTCAATAAGGGGCGCTGGATCCTCGTAATCATAATCCATATAACCAGAGTTATCAAATGTAGATTTATCCGGGATTTTTTTTTCGTAATGACTTATTTGCATGGGGTAAAATTTCTCGTGGATGACCGATTTTAAGTTCATGGCTTCCACGGTCTCGTAATGGTTGTCTTCCGGGTAGAGGTCTGAAGACACGCAGTCTTGAGGGTAGATGTCTGCTATGAAGTGCTGCGTGCCCCTGGGCGTGAGGGCCGCCCACAGGGCTCTGTTGTCGGGGGGCGCGGGCCCCGGGGGGTACAGGTTGCCGTTGGCGGGGGCGGAGGGCCTGGCCTTGGTCTGCAGGGGCCCGGCGAGCTCGGACGTGAGGGGGCCTTGCTTATTGCCGCTGCTCTCGCTGAAATGGAATGTGTATGTCCTGTCAGAAACATACACAAACGAGACCCACATTTAGTCATGCATTAAATAAAAGTACATATAACATAAATCTCAATGTAATGTCTAAACATTTTTTGAAAATAAGGGCGTCCCAATAACATTGTAATTTTAAAAAAAAGTTAATTTACTAAAACATTCATATTTGTAATGTAATGTTGATCATGCTGAGACAAAAAAATAATTCGTTACAGTGAAAACAAATAACGAATTATAGGATTCATCATTGTCATAATATTAAATATCCGCTACCCAATTGGAATATACTCGTATTTCTTTAAATGAAATAAATTTTAATTTCTTTAAATGTTCAATAAAGTGCAACTGCCAAATGCCTTTTTTGAAAGGATCAACCCGCTAAGCCTCTATTTAAAGGCTTGTCATCAGGTGGGAAATAGTGGGTATGGAAGGAGGTTATGATAAATATACCATAACACCCAGACCAATTGAGAAAAAATCTTTCTTGAATTTTTTTCTTGCAACTGGCGGGAATTTAGTCCGCGACGCCAGTTTCACAGTTGGCCGTCTAACCAACTACGCCACGGCGCCAGACATATTATATAATTAGGTATTTACGAAAACAAGTATAAAAAAAGGGCAATAGATTATTAAGGTACAATATGTAGTCCATAAAGACTATAGTAAACAAAGCAAATAAATCTCAGTAATAAAAGGAAGAGTTGAAAACTGGTAATCCCAGCATAGAAAAAATCTATATCTCTCGGTAGGCTGTTCAACAGACCGATCATTCTTTCCAAAGGTATAATCAACGGTAAATTTGTCCTGCATTCAGGGAGAACAAATTAATGGTGTGTGTTGCCTAGCTCTTAAGTAGTCGTTCGGTACATATTGCACCCACAAACAGAATTCGGCCCTTTTTGTCGGCTACCAACTTGATTTGTTTCGACTATATCGTTGAATATCTCGATTCCTAAATTCTTAAAAACAACTTTAAATGAAATTGGTTTTTCTCATTGGGATACCGGTATTAGATTAAAAAATATTTATTAGCAAAGAAAAAAAATAGTGGACGCATAACTTGTCCAATGCAATAGAGTCATGCTTAAGAGAAAGGTGCGTATTTTAGATTGTGCATATAAAAGAAAACATACATAGGTACAGAACACACGTACTCTCGACATTTGAGGAGAAACAGAGCGAGGATGGCGCCGAGGAAGACCACAAGTACACAGGATGTGATGAGAACCAGGAACCAAGTATCGTCTGCTGATGAAGAATCTGGAAATAAAGGAAAAGAGTTAGATATTGCACCAAGTTCTGAACAGAAAACATCATCATTGTCTTTCCACCTGCAGTGCGATTCTAGAGGATAGAGAGCATTCAGAATTGCACTATTGTGGTGCATACTACGCATTGCACTGGTACATATATTGAACGTTATGCTAAAAACAACCAGGCCGCTTTCATACGAAAAAACTGTAATAATCACCTTTTGAAAATATTGTTGATCACAAAAACGGCATTTCTCAATTCGCAAAAAACACCACCTTTTGAAAATATTGTTGATCACAAAAACGGCATTTCTCAATTTGATAAAAACACCCACAGCACTAGAAAAATCTTACGATGGGAAGATTAATGGCTCCAGAAATCAAAGTTAGTTCCCTTTAGTAAACTAAAGTGGATATTTAAACGTAAGTATTTTATAAATTTTATATTTGAAGCACTAATTCAGGTTCTTTTTCTTTCCGAACACGAATAAACTTTAATACAACGGCAGAAAGTTGTTCTTATTGGAATCAAACTAGAAGTAAAATAATATACTATGGGTTAGCTCTTAAAAGACTGTGGTAAATAATTCCTTTGCGCGTGGTGATGTAACATAACATCGTGTTACCACAAGCAAAAGACGGAATATTCTAAAGTGCAGACCTTTGAAAAAAAAACATTGAAAAAAAACATATAATTTAGCCCTGTTATAGCAAAATAAATCATAAACACGCTACTCATTTTACATGCGTGCGTCCCCCATCATTGACCATCAATAACCGAGTGAGTCTGTTTCACACAAACACTGGCCACAGAACCGCGTCTTTGTCTTCCTTGAGTTCTATCTTCGTCCTCTCTCTTATACAGATGTATCGCTGTATCGCTGTATTCATAGTCATTTCCTTTCCGCACCTAATGGTGCATAGGGCACTGCATTGGTACACCAATCGCAGCGTATCTTGATCATGAAATACATTGACCATGAAATATTCTAGTGTGAAAACACCTTTTTAAATAAATATTTCATTTCAACCATGTCGGGAATCGAACCCGAGATCTCTTGCATGGTAGGCTAACGCACTGACCATTACACCACGAGGCCGACTTTCTGTATTAGAGATTATTTATTCTTCGCGTAGCAAGGATAAATATTTTTTGTATTAAAATCCATAAAAGTGTCCATTTAAAGATTACATAAATACAACTTCATATGAAAAAAATAAGGGAAATGTATGAAGGCTTGTATCTTGTGTAGACTAGTGTGACATCACAGCTACAAGAGTTAAAATTAAAATATAATAACATGACAACTTTCGGACAAAGGGATTTTGAGTATTATTCAATTAAAATCTTTAACCTACTTCCACTATCTATTAAAACAATTAGTAACGAGAAAATGTTTTAAAAGGCCATAAAAAAATGGATAGCGGAGCTAGGTAGAAGTAAAATGGATTGTCTCATTCGCCCAAACCAATATAGAATCAACCGCTCTACAAAAGTATAGCTTATGTTAGGTTTTTGTTATTTTCATTGTGCGTTTTGTAATATAAATAATATAAATGTACATGTATAACTAGTTTTTAAAACTGTGAATATTTTGTAAATTATCTCTGTTTATTAAATTAGTCATCTTTGTTTATTCTCACGTGTAAAAACATTTCAAAAAAGTATATTGTTAAGTGTCCTCGGCACGGGTAACCCCAGTGAGGTCAAATTATTTTTATTATTAATTATAGTTTGCAAGAGGAAAATATGAATAAATTAAATAAATAAATGAGTAAATACAAAAACCAAACACATATTTTGAATCTAGCATACCACACAGAATGCCTAGTAAAACTAATATGACATGAGGCATTTACAGGGCTTCAACCGTCATTTAATTATTTTTATTTATTTACTTAAAGACAGTTTATTACATACTATTGCGACATAAGTTCCAATTTCATGGGACTAAAAGTCCATCACAAATATTTTATAGGATGAGAAAAACAACAGTAAAAATACAAATATATGGCGCATCAATATGGTAAACAGTAAACTCAAACATTCGGAAAATCATCAAGGAGTTTCCCACTCAAATCCCTCCCACTGAGAAAAACCCAGCCCTTTACTCCTGTCTGGGAAATAGTTTTTGTCCTTGAGAGTTTAATACGCTCTTCCAAAATATTGAACACCCTCGGTGCGATAAAGGAGTTGGTCGGTTTAAGTGACCACTTTACACACTGTTTGACATTCAAAATCAAACCGTCATTTTCGGCTTTTTTGCACACGTAGTTTCTTTTTGACAGAATCTAATAAATGGAAAACTGTATTCAAATACCTATTTATCAAACCACTCGCACTCTTCCGGCCCACATCCTCATAAGACATTGTTCTAGAGAGAAGGACTAAGGCTCACCGTGATGCGGGAGCTCCACGTACTCCACTCCGGGGAACACGTTGCCCGTGGGCGGGGTCGGGGTGTCGCAGAGGCCCGCGGGGCGGCAGCCCCCGGGGGCCGCGCTGGTGTTGGAGGGCGGCGCCCGCTGCAGGAAGGCGGGCAGCGGCGGGGGCGGCATGCGCAGGATACTGTCAGGGGGTGGGCCCAGCTCCCAGCAGTCGCCGGAGCACATCATTCTACAATAAATATGGACGGCTTCATTAGATTTACCGCATTTACTGGACTTATGACCGGTCATTGGCTGGTTTTAATGTCCATTTTACCACTGAACACAAGAAATGTAGACTTTGGGTTTCAGATTATTTGGTATTCCCTTATTTCTGAAAACGTGTTTCAGCTTTCCAAACGCAGCCCAACTCAACACGATTCAGTTCCGCAGTTTGATTAAATTTATCCTTAAGAGACCGAATAAGGAATGAGGAGATAAGACGCCGTACAAAGGTGACCAATATCGCAGAAAGAGTGGGAAGACAAAAATGGCAGTGGGCGGGTCATGTGGCGAGACAAGAAGTCCATAGGTGGACCCCCAGAATACTAAACTGGAGATCCTACGAAAGTAAAAGGAGAGTAGGGAGACCACAGAGGAGATGGACTGACGACGTCGTCGAACTCGTGGGCCATGGATAGAAGCAGAGTGCCCAGGACAGAAAAACATGGAAAATTTTGGGAGAGGCCTATATCCCGTAGTGGGGAGAAATGGGCTGATAAGAAGGAGAAGAAGAAGAAGAAGATTTCGAGTATGCTCAAATGTTAACTTCTTGGAGTGAAATCCAGCCTGTCTACAAACATTTGGTATATTCGAAATGTTAATACGCTTTTTTATTGAGAATGTGATTAAAAGATTCATCATCATACGTCTATTCGCCCCCGATGGTTCTTAGGGCACTCCATTGGAATCCCAGATTCAGCGTATTTCAATCATACGTTACATGAAGGTAAGGTGATTAGTCTTACGCTTCAGATACCCGTACGTTGGCAGCATATGGCCGGTAGGCGAACTTTTATGTTGAGTTCATCCAGTATAGAGACATTTGTTCTTCTGGATGTCCATGGTATTCTCAGCATTCGACGCCAACACCACATCTCGAAGGCGTCTATTCTCTCCTGCTCACGTGCTTTCGTTGTCCTTGTTTCTGCGCCTTACAAGAATATTGGGAACCCAAGCGTACGCTCTATGAATATTTTAGTTTTTTTCGAGATGCCCCGATCTTGCCAAATTTTAGTCAGTCGAGTCATGGCATTTTTTGCTATTAGGATGCGTCTTTTAATTTCTAAAGTGCATGCACCGCCCGCAAAGATGGATGAGCCTAAATAAACAAAATCTTGCACTTTTTCAAGGTCTTAGAGTCTAGTTGATGGTTGTAGCATATTGACTCTGTCAACAATCATGAGCTTTTTTTAATGTATCGGAAATTCGCAGAATCGTAAAATGCAACAAATAATTTAAACTATGTAAACATCTTGCTACTTAACCTTTTCTACGACTAACAAATTAACAGATATGAGTTTACCTTAGAAGCGTAGGAAAGCTAAGATACCGTACACAGTACACAGTACATTCAAACCTTTTTAATAACGTTTGCTTTATGTGTGCGTAACAATAAGTTTTCACATAAATCCTTCTAGTGTGGCTACTAAAACAAAGGAAATTTGTATGTTTATTTGGTTCACCGACAGACACATCAACGTACGTTTACATAGGTTTGGATTATCATAATATTTTGTTGAATATTTTAAACAAATTAACTTATATCTTTGTTTTATGTTTTATATCATATTTTTGTCGATTATTTTTTATGAATATGCGTACACGAATAAATTACATGTTCTTTTCTATATTATCATTTGATCAAACACCGATTTGTGTGTACAAAATTGATTAATAAAAAAAACGTTTCGCATTATTGAGGCATTTTCCAACGAATGTTTTTATTGAATGATGACTATACTAACCAGACGAGATGCCTCCTGACCTTTATATGTTTATAGAACTTTATAAGTTTAAAATTTACAAATAAATAAATAAAACAGAAGTCTTTGGCATTCGTTTGGAAATACACTTACAAGGTGAAACTTTGTTAAAATGTTAAAATCCTAACAAGGAAATCTGCAAAATAAACGAAAATTCAGTAAATTGATTATTTATTATTTTTTGAATTTTCAAAAAAAATGTCAACTTTTCTTTAGTTTAGGTAAAAGCATCTAACTTGTAATTAAACCTACTTTAATACTGTTAGTTGAATAAATATAAACAGCTTGACTTAATTTCACCTATACAACACGAATAAACATGCTTCACTTTTCTTTAGTCAAACAAATTAATGTTTACATACACAATATAAACATAAAACACTCGCGAAAATGCTAAATACGTGCCATTTTCTTTTCTCTGTTGAGCTTAAATGGCGGGAGGTATAATACTTTTATTGGGGGTTGAAAAAAGGTTATAAACATAGTTCAAGTGATTTTGCTAGTCAAAAATGTTGGTAACTCACGTCAGAATGTGTAGAGCTTCCAATAAGAAAATATGTTTATCACTATTAACCGATATTTTGTAGACACAGCGGATATTTTGGCGAGTTTATTATTCAGTCTGACACTTGCTCGGATGTCGCTTATATGAAGGAGTATAATGTCTAAGGGTAAGCGCTTTAATGCAGGGGTTTAGAACTATAATTTTGTATTTGTTAGTAATTATTTTTTATTTATTAAATCATACAATTTTTTTTTGTACTCCCAGGAGTTACAACAAACTCATTTTGGGACAGAAAAATATTTACACATAGGTATGTTAACAACAATAATACAGAAACAAATAGTAATAAAGTAACAAGTAATAATATGTACATAAAAACTGAAATTAGATAGCAAGCAAATATATGATACAAAATCATACATCCGCTTGCCATCCTTTAAACAATCCATAATAAAAATTAAAAATAAAATTGTTATATTTACATATTGCAAGAAAGAAATATTTAGGGGAAAAAATAACTTAAAACTAAATTTCACCCTCCACGTACCTCCTCAAGTAGTAATTTTTTAAATGAAAACAGTAATTTTTTGACGTTCTATAGGACTCCGGTAGCCTGTTGTACTCGCTACAAGCAAGGTATAGCAGAGACCTTAGACCATACCTTGTCGTATGTGATCCAGGTACGTGAATATTTTGACGCTGTCGCGTATTATACTGATGGACGTCACGATTAAAGGTATAGCCAATATTAGTCAGAGAGTCTTTATTTTACCTTGAAGCACCGTTTTTGTAATCTCATAATACGGTATGACCAAAAATGGGAGAATGTCAGTAAGTTTGTAAATGTCTTTGACATGCGTTTCCATTGGTATACCGTATATGTTTCTTATAGCTCTATTCTGTATTACTTGTATTTCTGATACACACTTTTTTTGTGGCAAATCCCCAGATGCACGACAAATATACCATATGAGAGTGTATCATTGAAAAGTACACTGTGCGGCGAAGTGAGATCGGAAGAACTCCCCTAAACCTATGCATTATACCAGTGATTGAAGAGATTACTTGTTACTTTTTTAAAGTTCGTATTTAAGAAACATGTTACACTTCATTGGGGACATGAATACGTGCTGGCTGTTTTTCGTGAAAATTAATGCTTTATTTCAAATAATTAGTATTAAACTTGCCATTGAAAGTATTGTCCGTCGCTAGCGACGACTTTCTCCCATCTGTAGTTCAATCACAAATAACTATCGACACACACTTTGCTAGAATGAACATTTCCGAAACATCTAGATGTAGGTTCTGCAGTGCAGATGAGGAAACACCTACACACATTGTATGTGAATGTGATGCTTTACATCATAAAAGGAGCCGCATCCTCGGGGGACCACTGGTTAAACCTGAGGATTTCAAAGAGCTTGCCCCCTTCTAATAGCCCAATATTTTACGGATCTGGGATTGGAGGGGGAGATTTAGCAAAATGTAAATTTTCGCCTTCCACACAGCAGCTAGGCTCTTTATAAACCTGGGCTTAGAGGGCGAGAACTATTCCCGTCACAATAGATCTTCATTGGTCGCAGTGACGTCAGGAGCTTGCATACCACTGACCTTCACCACTAAGAATAAGAATATAACAATTTGAATTTCTTATTTAAGCTTTTAAATAAATTAAACATCAATTTATTTTAAAATCGATTTGGTTTGCCACGCAAAATAAGCGATGTTTTTCAGTAAAATAAAAGCAGTAAATAAATAATATTCCGGTTGAGGGTTGAGGGTTGCAAACCCCTGCGTCCAGTACGCATGCGCCCCCTATCGATTGCAGAATCGTCAGATGCACATGCGCATATTGCATTCATTACTAACTATAGGGGCACTAGGAAAATACATATTTGTGATTTTCCTCAAAAATGTTTAAATCAGTACGGAGGCATTGATTTTATTTTCGTTTTTTAAGGTTAAATACTCTTAAGGCAACCAAATAGTTTTATGGTCTATGCGCACGGTTTTTATTTATTTTTTATCTTTATTTTTTAGTTTACGTGTTTATTGTTTTTATTTTATCCCACATTGCCATGTTTAATGTATTATTAATGTATTAAGGTCATGGTAATGTATTAAATAAAATAAAATAAAAATTCTTTTCGAAAATATGTAAATTTAAATACAAAAATAAAATGCATGTTCAATTACAGGTTACTAACAAAGATACTTCGAATCTGTATACGAAATTTGATTTTTCTTTGTAGACAAAGAAAACTGTTAATTTTCCACTGTAATACGGGTCCAGGGCTAGTTTTCCAAACGCTCTCGCGGCCGTATTATCTCGTGTATTTTGTATGTTAATACGCGAGATAATACGGCAATAAGAGCGAGGAATACCACCCCAGATCTTAACTTTTTATCTGGTCTTGCCCATTATATAATATTATTCAAGTATTTGTAATTCATTTAACATTGATTTTACCTCTTTGTATCAATTTTTTTAAATATAATTATTTTTGTCGGCCTCGTATCATAATAAGTTATCTTTATTAATTTATTTTGATTCATTCTGTATTTTTTCATTCGCGGATCTGCGCAAACTCGAAGGGTCGGATAACAAAAAGCACACTCACACACCCATAGCACACATAATACCCCTGTACGCAACCCTCTGCGGGTAAGTTTAGCGAATTTGTAAAAAATCACAATCCCCTTTCAGTGCCAGCGAATCAATACGCAAATTGAGTAAGTTTTGTTTTGCGAAAGTATATATGCTGACGGTATTTTTATGCGTCTCAGGATCGCAGCATTCAAAAGATTATAAAATAGATTTAATCGAGACAAGAAGAACAGCAAAGTTGTAAAAAAATACTCTCATTTTAAGGCTGTTTTAAATGTATGATTGTGGAAAAAATATACTTTTACTCTTTGCTTTTAATCTGTATTCGGTTCATACAATATGGTTTTAGCATAGCTATATAATTTTTTTGTTATTTTTATTAGAGTTGATCAAAAGAGATGAAAACATGGTTAATTTATTTATTTATTGAAGAAACCATACAGTCTTTTTTATAAATACAAGGTACAAGAGAACAATAAAAAAAAAAACAATTACATATTTCACATTAATTTGATGTAATTACAGAAAGCGAGGGGAAAAAAAATTAAATACAAACAATTTTTTTTTTTTTATCAAATTTAAATAAAAAGTACATAAAAGGAAGAAGACATTGTATAGCTCCAACTTTTTTTTCCTCCCCTCTCTCTCTGCTTCCATGAACATTTATATTTCTTAGTAAAAATTTACAACCAACAATAATTAATTAGATTTAGGTAGTAGATGTACATATAAATTAGTAAAATTAAAAGTAAAAATCAAAGTTAAGCAGGAGATAAATTTAAAATGTCTTACTAAGAAAATAAGGTTATTTATTATGATAAAATAAACATAAACAACTTTGCTTTCGACCACATATTTTTTATAAAATTTAAAACTAGACACCTTGGAAATATTAGAGGTTAAAAAGGCGATTCATGATAAGAAAAAATAACAAATCACCAATTAAACAATATTACGTTTAAGTCCACTCCTGTCTAGTTTAAAAGGTCGTTTCCATCTCAGTTCAACCAAATTTGTTTTTTTTTTTAGCAAACGTCTTTGTTATCTGTCGATTTATTATTTGCAAATATTTATATCAAATTCAATAATGTTTTGTAATTAAAATACCTCGCTAATAACAAAAAAAAAATGAAGAAACTAAATTAGATCCCGTGAAGTAACTAAATGAAAAGGTTCCGATAAAATCAGAACAGCAAATTTTGCCCCGAATCTATATTCTTATTTATATGTCATTTTTTATAACAATAGTTGGAAAAGCGTGATTTTATTATTTCAAAAATGTTAATAAATAAGTTATAAAATATAATAAATAAATAAATAACTTAAATCAAATCAAAATCAACAATGTTTTGAGTTTGTCCAAATTTTTGTAGACAAGGACTGGATTCAACCCCCGAGGGAGCTGTTAATACTAACATATTACAACAGAGATGAGAATCTTTTTAGAGAAGGTAATAAAGTCTAGGCATCTACAGGGCTTAAGACCTCTCATTGGCCGATTTAAGTGGCCACTTTACACATTGTGTAACATTCACCACAAAAAATTCGTGACAATTGTTTCGCCTTGTTAGGGCATTTTCAAACGAATGTGAAGATTAGATGGATTGAATGTCCATATATAGGTTTATTAAAGGTAATTGAGTAGAAAATAAAAATATTCTTATGAACTATTTGTAACAAAATTTTTGTTTTTATATTTGTAAAAATAAAATAAAGTGTTCAGTAGACTCAAATCAGTGTTTGATTTCTTATATTATAAGTTTGATAAATAATAAATTAATAGTTAAATAATTTGAAAGAGTAGTTTTGGTGTAAAAATAACAAATAAACTAAGTATCGATGAAATAATAACTTTTTGATAAAATATTACAATCTGACAGTTAACAATTAAAACTTTCAAAAATGTGTTTTTAAGTGATAAAATAAAAACATTCTAGTGTAAAAATAAAAAATAAATTAACTCTATAAAGAATAGTGAGATAAAAAAAAACAATGTTCTAATAAAATTATAAAATATAAAATCTGATAATTAACAATTAAAACCATTTGAAAAGTAATTTTATAGTGCCATCTATGATATCAACAAAAAAACTGTTGGATAATTATTAACTAATTAATTATAATTATAGTCGTACTATTAAAATTATTCAATAGATGGAAAAAAAAGTAAAATGAACTGATATAAAAAATAATGATAAAAATAAAAATATCGCAATATATTATATTTTTAACTTGAAATATAAGGATTAATATACTTATTTTTCGAAAGTGAAAATATTATTCATTTAACAAGAAAAAAAAAAAAAAACATTTTTTATATCCCGAATAAACTTAATATGGAATGTAAAATATGTAATAGTGGCTTGAGCCCAAAAAAAACTCTAAAATGTAGTCGATGCTATGAAGTATTCCATTACAGCTGTACAGGGACAACAGCAGAAAATTATAAAAAAATGTCGAAAATCTACCGAGATAGCTGGAAATGCACCTTATGTCGTAAGGAAGATCCAAGAAACACTAAAAACATAAACTTGGAAAATCTTCGATCAAGGTCCCTTACTCCTACACCAAATGACAAAAATAACTTAGAAATACTCAAATGTCCTTTTTGTAAACAAACCCAAGATGTAGATAAAAGTATGATAAATAAATTGAAGGATCAATTTGAAGAAAATACTATTATGACAAAACAAATATTACTAGAGTACAAAGAAAATACAAAATTGATTAAACGTATGTCTCAAGAATTCATCACGGATTTAAATAAATATAAAGAAGAAATAAAAGACAAAATATTTACATTGCAAAAAAATATAGAAGAAATGCAATTAACAATACAGAAGAATAATTATGAAGAAAATAATTATGTGGCCAAAAATAGTGAAATATTTTATGAAAACCAACCTCTTGAAATAATAAACAAAGTACTTTTACCACCAGGAGAAAAGATCAAAATATTAATATTCGCAGATGAAGAAGGGAGAAGACTTAGAAAAAAAATAGAAAAAAATCTATTCAGTAATGTACAGTGTAGCAGTTACATCTTTCCTGATGCAACAATTGATAATTATATGTCGACAATTATTCAAGGGTGTAAACAACTAACAAAAAATGATCTTGTATTTTTATACCCAGGAAAACATGAAAAATCACCTATTAATATTTTAAGCAATCTTTACTTTATACTCCAAAACTTAAAGCATACCAATGTAATTGTCCATTCGGTTGCAACAAATAAAAACTTAAATGTATCAAAACTAAACGTAGAAATAAAAAACAAAACTAATCTATTTGAGCATGCTAAATTTATTGGCCCAATATTTAATGACCAAATGAATTCATATTTCATCAACAATGCTTATAAAACAGAAACATACAGAATTATAGATATGATTAAACAAGAATATATATTAAATGTTTTCAGTGATACTAATGAAAATAATACTTTAGACAAAAAAAATTCTAGTGGGTCAAAAAACTTGGAAAAAGAACCGGATCAGAGCCTGAACTAACAAGTTTTATAATAAATAACCACATTAAAAACCTTAAAATACTGTACATAAATATTCGTAGTCTGAAACCCAAAATAGATGAACTAAAAGCACTTATAATAAGTGAATTTAAAAACCCCGATTTCATCATTCTAACTGAAACATGGCTCACTAATAGTGAAGCAGAATTATATGACATCAATAATTACAATGTAATAAACTCCTGCCGGGAAGGTAGAGGAGGAGGTGTAGCAATGTACATAAAGAAAAACTTAAATTACGAAGCAAAAAATATTGAAAATAACAGAGATATGGCAAACATTGTTTTAATAAGTCTCATAAAACAAAAAATAAAATTTGTGTGCTATCTACAGACGACCAAATAAAACCGAAGTACATAGTTTCATAAATCTTCTAGAAACCCAAATACTTCCGTATGGAAATAAAGGAAAAACAATAATAGTTGGGGATTTTAATATCAATATATTAGAAAAAGACAATGTACTAACAAATGAATATGTAAATAGCCTAATATCTAATAATTATGTAATTCTTAACGAAATTTCACTTGAAAAATATACAAGATGGAATCACAGAGGAGAAAATTCGATTATTGATCATGTATTAACAAATTTTGTAGAAGCTAAATATACAATAGACTACAAAGATACTCCACTAAGTGATCACAGAGCACTCTATCTAAATATAGATATACCTATCGAAAGACAAAAAATATTTAAACAAAAATACACCTTAGAAATAACAGATTATGTCAAATTAAAAGAAAATCTCGTGGCGAAAATACAAGAAGTTAATAGTTTTAAACAGTTACAAGACATTATCCAAAACGAAATAAAAAAGAACACAAAAACCAAGGTGAGAAACTTCACAACGTCAATAAAGGAGGGTTGGCTAACTAAAAACATATTTCAAAAAATAAAAAATAAAAATCAAGTATATAAAAAAATGATTAAAGAAAGAAATAACAGTCAACTTGTAACCGAACTAAAAAATATTCAAAAAGATTTAAGAAATGAAATCAGAAAATCAAAAAAACAATATTACCAGAATTATATAAAATCAGCAGAAGGCAGCAGCAATAAACTTTGGAAAATAATAAAAAATATCAAGTCTGGAGAAAAATTGCAGTCAGCTAGTATAAAAGAAATGAATGTAAAAGATGGGATTTTCACAAATGATGAAGAAGAAATATCAAACATTATCAATGAATATTACTCCAATGTAGGCCAAAACCTTGCAAGTAAATTAGATGGACCATGTCTAAACATATCAGAAAAACGAAGAAGAAAAATAAATAGTACCTTTTTTCTTAGACCAACAACGACAAAAGAAGTGTGTAAAATAATTGACAATCTTAAAAAAAATGCATCGCCAGGATATGATAAAATTAAACCTTCACTCATAAAAAATCTCAAAGATATTTTAAGCCCGGTCGTATCAAAATTAATTAACATGCATATAAAGTTAGGAATCTACCCGGAAGAACTAAAGACTGCAAGAATAACTCCTATATTTAAAGGTGGAGATCGAACGGAACCTAGTAACTATAGACCTATAGCAAATTTAACTGTATTTAATAAAATCTTTGAAAAATGTATTCATAAACGATTAATGGGACATTTTAAAAATCTTAATATAATATGCTTAAACCAACATGGTTTTCAAGAAAAAAAAGGAACTGGAACCGCTCTAGTAAATTTGATTAATTATATTCAAACAAATATGGATGCTAAAATTCCAACCACAGGAGTAATATTAGATTTTAAAAAAGCTTTTGATACGGTTCACATTGAGACCATGATAAAAAAATTAAATGATATAGGAGTAAAATCTCAAGAATACAAACTATTAAAATCATACTTAACTAATCGGAAGCAGTATACCTTTGTAAATGAAAAAAAAAGTAAAATACAAACAGTAAATTTTGGAGTCCCACAAGGATCTATTTTGGGTCCACTGTTATATATTTTATATATTAATGACTTATCACTGTATAATTTTAAAGGGAAAATTATTATGTATGCCGACGACATTGGACTTTTTTATAAAAATCAAACAGACGTATTAACAAACAATGACATAAACGAAGACCTTACTATATTGACTAAATGGACAAACACAAACTTACTTACACTTAATGAAAAAAAATGCAATATTATCCATTTTGAATCTAGAAAAAAATGTCACAAAGTAGATGCTTACATAAATAATGAACGACTAACTGAAATTGAACATGTTAAATATTTAGGACTAACAATAGACAGACAATTGACATGGACAATTCATATCAACAATTTAATTAGCAAAGTGGCAACTTTATCGAGTCTATTTTTTAAAATCAAAAACTTTGTTCCAATAAAGGAAAAAAATTTAATGTATGAAGCATATGTTAAAACTAAAATATGTTATATGCAACTACTATGGGGAACAGGATATCAAAATGACATAAACAGACTACAAAGACAGCAAAATAAAATATTAAAGTTAGTATATGACCTTCCCTATCTAACAGCAACTAAAGAACTTTTTGAACAAACTAAACAATTAAATGTAACTGAACTCTTTGAACTAGAATCTTTAAAATTTATTCATAAATTAGCCACTGATGTAATTGTAGACGAAGAATTAAAACTTGAAAAAAATTGTAGTAAACATGAACACAATACGAGAATTTCAGAAAAATATCATATACAATCTTTTAAAACGAGAAAAGGACAATCGAGACTTATAAACCATGGACTGAAATTATACAATAAACTACCAGACAAAACTAAACAAAAGACTCAGGCAACCTTTACAAAAGATGTTAAAAATATTATTATTAACAGTAGAATTTGAATTTTAAAAGTGAAAACATTTTGTTAAATGTATGTAACCCGTAAGGGTTTATCAATGAAATTTAAATAAAAAAAAAAATAAAAAAAAAAATAAAAAAAAAATAAATAAAAAAAAATAGCAGTTTTGGAATATTTTCCATATTTACACCGGTGAAATTCAAATATGTAATTGCGCAGCAGGATTATACGTCGCGAAACGTAATTATTTTGACAATTAATATTAGGATTTCACGGATGTTCCATTGTGATCGCGAATACGATAAACAACTATGGTGAGAAATTGTTATCACGTCGCTTATTAGAACGTCGATAGTTATTTGTGATTGAGATGCTGTGTAACTCGCACGGTGTGGGGCCTGGGGTTGTCATGGCTTACTTCCCGGGTCTGCATTCCCCTTCTGCGGTTCTGTATAGCTCTTTTGAGTTTTTTCAGGGTATTTCAGTAAGCCTCTGCATTTAATGCTAGTCCTTTTAGGCAAAACTGAATGGGTTCGTTTCAAACTTCTTGGTGGATAGGGAAGATAAATGGAACGTCACCAAAGTGATTGTTTTTTGGATTCTGGAATGTAGTGACACACCCACGTATCTCTCCCTGTCACGATTGAGCCTAGAAAAGCTTCTCCTCATTAATTACTCAAGAAAAAACCTTTAAATTACTCTCATTTGGAGCTAATTTATTCGTCCAATCTTCTATTCCATTGTTGGAAACATTTTTTAATTCGTCTTCCATGACGCTCGTCAAAAAGACGCTATCCTTTCGTGTCCCCTATTCGTGTCACGTGTTTAGCCTTGACAATTGTGACGTCAAGATTCATGACAATGTTCTATTATATTTAAATTTAAACGGTCGAAAGCAAAGTTAAAAATTTAACTGAATAGTGACGTATTAGGGGCTTGGCCAATGCTATGAACCATTTTTGCGGAAATTAAAAATTATGAATTGAAAAATAATTTTTATGATAAGTAAAAAAAAATTCACTCGACAGTATTTCATGGACCCTTATACATTATTTATATAAAGAAACATATGGACAAGAAACCGAACAAAAACAACATTAAACTATGTAGCGAAGGCAAACAAAGGCAATAAAATAATGGTATACAATATATTCATAAACACGACAAACATATGACTTCGAGCTAAACCATGCGAGTCCATCTTCATCCCACATTGTTTTAGTGGCGAAAAGATCTACAAAAAGTACTTACTAATCATTAATTTAAAATTTTTAAAAAAAGTTATATTTCACTATTGATAACAATGCATACCTACATAATATGCTCAGCCAAGTGTAGAGAACATTGTTGAAGCAAAAAGTTCAAATGTTATTTTCAGGGTTAAGTTATTCATGAAAGACCTATAATAAAAGGACATCAATTAACACCCCCAATAGCTTTTTACTTACTACAGTATTTATGCTTCATCAGCACGCTAACTACGTAAATAAATATCATTAATTTCTATACAACCGGCAAAGGGGTTTGAAAACGGCGGTGATTACATCACAGAACATCCGGTTTGACGTATTAATTTGATAGCTACGTTTTACGTCACTTATTATACAACGTCCCTCGCATAATGACGTCGTAGCACCTGTAACAATAACTGTGGAGGTATTCTAAATCTAGAGGTAGAGATAGGGAGACTAGGGGTAGAGATACCCCCTAGAGAGTGATTAATTTAAATATTTTTTTGTATGCGACGACACCATAGAATTAAGAGACTATTCTTAATTCTATGGACGACACTTTGCTTCATATAATGGCCATCCTGATGATTAAATGTCAAATGGTGTATAAAACTGCTTCAAAAACGGAAATAAAACTTATAAGGTTTGGTCAATTCAACATAATTAAGTATTTTGGGTAATGCTTAAAGGTCGCCATCATGTTCTAAATGAAAATCATCATAATAAAATAAAATAAAACAACTTTGTTTTTAACCACTAATTTTTATTTTTCACCGACCGGTTTCAAAGCAAACAAGCTTCTTCGTCAAGGTTTACGTAACTAATGAATTGATTCCTTTTTTTTAATATTTCTATCATGTTCACTAAATACTACACGTGGACCCAATAAAGCAAGTGGTTTTTTCCCTTACACGGGTAGTAATTTGATATCATTATTTTTGAAGTAAGACAGGAGAGGACTAAAAGAAATATTGTTTATTTGGTTATTAATTATTGTTTTCTTATTATGAATCGCTTTTTTAATTTCTAAGTTGTCTTCTCCTGTCTTACTTCGAAAATAATGATATCAAATTACCACCCGTGTAAGGAAAAAACCACTTGATTTATTGGGTCCACGTGTAATATTTGGTGAACATGATAGAAATTAAAAAAAAGGAATCAATTCATTAGTTACGTAAACCTTGACGAAGAAGCTTGTTTACTTTGAAACCGGTCGGTGAAAAATAAAAATTAGTGGTTAAAAACAAAGTTGTTTTATTTATTTTATTATAATGAATAACCACATAGTTAGTGCTTCAAATATAAACTTTATATTAGAAAATCATCATGTTTAATTTTACGTGTTCTAATTTTTTGACGTTTAATCATCAGTGTGGCCATATATGGAGCAAAAATTAGTCGCATGGAAAAAATAAATATTCCCAAATTAACCTCTCTTACTCTTAGGGGATAGAAATGATTCTGAATTTTATTTTAAGTTTAATTTAATTTAAGAAGATAAATAAAATTAGGTTTTTTTAGGTAGATAGATTTGGTAGATTAGATTATATTCGATTGTAAAAGATTAAATTAGATCTTAAGCAGGGTGGACGAATTTTATACACCAATTCAGATAGATAAGAACTGAAGCACTCTCTTATGATAGAGATAATCCAAAAGAAGCTTATAAGATATCTCTACATGAGAGAGTGCGGGTATTATCCTTGGCTCTACCCGACCGAGTTTCTCCAGGGTATGCTTGGCTACAATAGTTTAGAGACTAGAATAAATGTGTATTCGACTCTACATTTTTATTGATTGTTGCGCGGTATGGTCGATAATACTGAGATTATAAATGAGCATTGGTTTGTATGTTCTTGATAATTACCTAAGACAGCGTTATCATGGTTTGTTTTATATGTCAATATACAGGACCAACCTAACGATAGTTATGCCTGTTGAAAAAGCTACCGCTATGCTGAAAAACATCGCTATGGATGTTGATATGTTCACGTATCCGAAGGGGTTTTCCGAAGCAGAATTCTCATACTACTCTGACAAGAGTTTCTCTTATGATTTATTTTTATATGTTTTAATAGTTAAGTAAGATTCAATATGTCAATGTTTTTGTAATTTTATCAAACTAAACGGTTTGGGTAGGTAGAAAGAAATTGCCTTAAGGCAATATGCCCGCCCTTTTATGTTTATACAGGGTGTTCTTAATACCCTGTCACATCCGAAACCACGATGATCAGTATGGGCAAGAAGACATATTAGCATATATTTAAAAGTATTTAGAACAAAGAAAAATTAAAAAAAAATATATATATATTTTATTTCATTTTATTAGGTAATTCAACAAAGATACAACCTAGCAAACATACAATTTGAAAGCATTCGTCGATACAATTTTACATGCATATATATCTTCAATTATAGAATTACACAAAATAGATTTATATTTTAAGTTAAAATACATATTTTTTTATACAGGATACAATGCAATAAAAAAAGTTGTACGTGTGTACTTATTGAATAAGTTTTATTCCTAAGAGATTATTCGCAAAAGATTAGAGAGAGTATCATGAAAAATGACAATTTTATTGTTTCAGCAGTATATATTATATTCCCGACACATGCGGACCATGGGTGTGTGGTATGTAGCATTTTTTTAAAAACAATGGCAGTTTAAATATTTTCCGATGTCTGAGTGTTCTCAATCTCGCATTTATTTGTATTTTATTTAGGAGGTTAGTTTCAACTTTGTAGTTTAATATTTTATGCAGAAATTTTATATCGAAAACAACGCGGCGTTTTATCAGATAATTAAAATGAAAAAGAGTTAGAAGTTGCTCGTAATTTGAATTTAAACGTGGGTTAGAAGTTTGGAACTTATACAAAAGGTACTTTAAGAACTTTTTTTGAACAGATTCTATTGAATTTATATGATTTTTATATTGCGGACTCCACACGCATAAGGCATACTCAAGATTACTGCGAATATAGAATATATATAGACATATGACAGTTTCCGGTTTTTTAAAGGGTTTGGTTACTCTCTTTAGGAACCCCAGTAGCTTAAGTGACTTATGAGATGTAATCTATATGATGTTTAAAATTTAATTTTGTGTCAAAATAAACCCCGAGATCCTTAAAAATGTTAACCCTACTTAATTGTTTGTCACCAAGAGAGTAGTCAAAAATTATTGGGTTAATTTTACGAGTAAAACTGATAGAGTAGCACTTTTTAATCTTCAGTTGCATATTGTTTTTTATGGCACCTACTCAATAAAGTTTGCAAATCAGTCTGCAATTCAACACAATCCTCCACTCTATCAGTTTTATTATATTTTTTAAGGTCATCAGCGTACAAGAGAGACATACATTTTAATTTATTTGGCAGGTCGTTAATAAAAATTAGAAATAATAATGGACCTAGGTGAGACCCTTGGGGAACTCCGGAAGTTGGAGAATAGGGAAGTGATTCATAGCCTCTAACTATTACCACTGCGAGGCGCAGTATCAGACTCCTCCCTTCCCCCTTCTCGTTACACCCCTGCAGAAGTAAGCAACCATTTGCTTTTTTTGATATTTTATTTTTTTAAATTTTATTCTTTCTAAAAAAATATTTTAATGTGCCAATATGTCTTCTTGCTCATACTGTTCATCGTGGTTTCGGATGTGACAGGGTTTAAAGAACACCCTGTATATTGTACATGTATATAAAGTGTTAAATAAATAAATAATATTAACAAATTACAACAAGGATGGAGAATACCTTAAATAAGGGAATTAAAAGATACAGAAAATGAAAGAAAGAGAGAGAAAAAAGAAAAAATGAATCATAAAGGTAATAATTTTAAAAGAGGACTCGAAGTTGAGGTAGTAACCTCGAAACCGGTTGAAGTATAACTCCAAATTAAAGTGGTTTATACAAATTTATAAACATATAAGTGTAAAATGTCATACTGCAAAGTGAAAAATGTTTTTGATAACAATAATATATTAAATAATTAGTTTAAATTGTGATTTTGACTGTACTATGTATTTCAGAGTCCTTGGACTGAAGCATAAGGCTGATAGGAAAATGATGATGACTGTCAATTTTTATTTTAGAGTGGTACCTAATCATGATATATTTTTTTACAAACAGTATATGTTCCAAGCACGTTCCAAGTAAATAAATTATAAAACATTAATTAGATTTTAAAACACCCGATCAAAGTTTGAATTAGATTTCCAATTAAGATCGCAATTAAAATCGATTTGTACTGAATAAACACCTAATCAATCTCATCAAATATCTTCTATTGAAAGTATTCAACAGCATATTCGTAATTTAATTGAAATCTATTTTATACATCTCTTTCTACAGCTTTGACTTTATCCCTTTTGTTTCAGTACATTTTGTGAATAGAAACTAAAAAAAATAAGGGTTGTTTTCGCAAAGCAAATATTACGAACATATTAAACTTTTCATTCATGTATTCTGATATACCTACACTAATACATGCAAACGTCGTTTTACAATGTAAATAAAGGTGTAGGTACGCAGATGTATAGAGTATGAAAAACAGGGTTGTCAAAACAAGAAACCCTACCGGTACAAGTAAAACATCCCAAAATCGGAAATAAATATTTGAACCATTATCTAAAATGGTTGATTTGTAATTTATTGCTACAGAGAGGGGAAGGGGAATGCATGTCCCTGGCTGGTTTAAGTGGCCAGTTTACACAATGTGCCGTTAAACATTGTACATATGTTTCAACATCCACTTTTCTTCAACTCTTCCATCTGTTGACCTTTGTGAAGTAAAAAAGCTGAAATCTTTTTTGACGAGAGTAAGATTCATCTGGCAGTTTTAGTTCACCTACGAGGCAATGCTTGAAATTTCTTTTTACTTTTAAGACTACTTTTTATGTTATTATTATGCAATGTCTTTTCGCGTAGTATTCGAGGAGGCAGCTGCGGAATAGTGACAGAAAAAACTGTATTCAAATACCTATTTATTAAACCTCTCTTCCGTGCATAATCTCTTAATTGGGTGGGTTATGATTGTTTCCTTTTAATTAGAGTATTATAGCCATGCTGCTGATGTTAGTTATATTGGTGATGTGATGACAAAGATATTCTTAAACTTGTTGAAAATACAACAATGTTTGAGTATGTCCAAATGCTTGCAGATTGGTTGGATTTCCTCCCTAGGGAGTTATTCATGTTTGAATTTATTTCAACAGAGAGGGAAAAGATTTTTGAGAAGGGAATATGGAAGTCTAGGCATTTACAGTGCTTATGACCTGTCATTGGCTGGTTTAAGTGGCCACTTTACTTACTACTTTTTACTACTTTAAATGCCTAGACTTCCATATTCACTTCTCAAAAATCTTTTCCCTCTCTGTTGAAATAAATTAAAAATTTTGAAAATAGTTTGGTTCGTATGTGTCATCGATTTATGGCGTTTGTACCGGCAGAACAATAATTAATCCATGTATGGCTATGATGTCATATGAGTCATCATAAAATATAAGACTTGATATGTGTCTCTTTTATTTTTTTAATATCTTCTTCTTCTTGCAGTACCTTGTCTGGTTCCTCCAACGTTGGCGATCACTACAGTGAAAGCATCTTGGTCTTGCCATAGTGATTCCTGGGAAAAGATGACCAAAGTGGTTCCCGTTGCTTTCTCTGGTGGATTTTTTAAAATGATGTCGTTTTTTGCTAAAACTGGCCTAAATTATATGATTATTTTTAACAATTTAAAGAAAATAGATTATAAGCCAATCAAGTGCCTTAAGCGCGTTAACGCGCTCTCCGTTTCCGTGCTTGGATAACCGGCCATTTAAAAATAGCGCGTGAAGACGAGCGCCTTTGTACGCGTTTAATGCGACGAGGTCAAGTATTCCGAACGATTTTAGAAACTAGGACACGAAGAATAATGAAAATGATCAAGACGACAGCGCAGCGGTTCAAATAATGAGAGTACCTAAAATTTCACGGCTTGCTAGGAACTGCCATAGCTATACCTAGCAGCACAAACAGCATATTTGTACTGGTAAAAAATCATAAATAAAAATGGAATGAAATTGTGAACGTATTTTTATTATTATAATTAAAATGCAGTTCGCCAAAAAATATCAATAGAAAATTTGAGTGCGATATTTTTTAGTTTTTAAATACATGTTTTTAACTCTGAAAAGACTGTGGTAAATAATTCCACTACGCGCGGCGATGTACGAGTAACATCGTGTTACCACAAGAAAAATACGGAATATTCTAAAGTTCAGACATTTGCACAAACTCTTTTACACAAACAACGGCCACAGAACAGCGTCTCAGTCTTCTTTGTTATGAGTTCTATCTTCGTGCTCTCTCTTATGCACATTTATCGCTTTATTGTCGTCACATTCATTCTTCGCGTAGCAAAGTTGAATATTTTTATATTAAAATCCAGTATAGTTATGCAAATTGTTCTTTGCTAATGTTCATTTGAAGATCACAAAAATTACAACTTTATTATTAAAAAAAATAAGAGAAATATATTAAGTCTTGTAAGAATTAAAAACATTTCGTATTTTGCTTAACATAACACGACGTTACGTCAGTGTTTCCAGAGAGAGTTTTTTAGGTAAGTTTTTTAAGAGTTAATTTTGAAAAGTGTTTCATCCTTGTTTCTTGAATTCTATCTGCTCAGTGCGCACGCCCGCTACGCTTGAGGTAGGCACTCTGTTTTTCATTGATGTTCATTATATTGCCTACCAAACGCTTCCAGGCGTTACGGCAGTTCGCACGGAACCCGCACTTAGTCATTTTGCAATATATCATCAAACATTTCAAAGTAAAGTAATTTATCGATTAAAAGTTTTAAAGTAAAATGTAATTGCGATTTCTCAGTGTTTTGTGAACGCCTGAAAAACTGCGCCAAATTAAGGTAGGATTTCTGTTTTGATTCTAAACAAAGAGTATAAAAATATATATCATATTTTAATATGTGTGTCTATCCGTTCAGTGTATTACAAATCCATTAGTTGATTGATTTTGCTGGTTATATCTCCATTTGCGGTAAAAGCATTGGACAAGCAATTTATTTTAGTAGTTTGTATTCCCAAGGATGTAGACAAATACGCATATTTAATTAAATAAGAATGAGTTGATATTATTTTCGTTACGTGTAGGTTAACGACCATAAGACTTTTAAATAAGTTTAAAACATGTTCGTAAACGCGCGTAATTATTTACAGTTAACGGATTTTTTTGAATAACTGGATTTTAGAAATTACAAATATGAAATAAGTTTTATAATGAATAAAAAATATCTAACAATGTTTTGAGCATGCCCAAATGTTTGTGGATTTTTCTCCCTAAGGATTTAGAAATATTTTTTTTGCAACAGAGACAAAAATAATTTTTGAGAACGGAATATGGAAGTCTAGGCATTTACAGGGCTTATGACCTGACATTGGGTGGTTTGAAGGGCCACTTTACACACTGTGTAACATTCACCATTCTGCCTATATTTAAACATCCACATTTCCACAACTCTTCCACTTGCTGATTTTTGTGAAGTAAAACAGCTGAAAGCTTTATCATGTGGGTGAGATTCATCCGGTTATGGGCAGAATGTTACACAGTGTATAAAGCGGACACTTAAAACAGCCTATGCTAGGTCATAAGCCCTGTAAATGCCTAGACTTCCATATTCCATTCACCAAAAAAATTTATCTCTCTGTTGCAACAAATTTAGAAAAAATATGTAATAATAAATCATTCGACTGCATATCTTTTTATATATAAACAAAAATAAAAATATGTAAATATGTATAATCTTAAAATTAATTTAATATTATATCATACTCACTTATTTTTTTAAGTTCAAGACTAGTGAGAATTTACTCCATTATAACACCAACATTAACAAACCATCACGCCGTTTCTCCGTAGGGGTATGCAGAGAGGATAGAATGCCATATTACTTTGTCTTTGCATACAGACCTAGCTGCTTCAACATTCATACATCTTTTCATGCACGCACGTCGATTATTCCTACTCTTGACATGTCCATCTTCAAGTATTTGATGGACT
Source organism: Micrasema longulum (assembly GCF_059751315.1). Classification (NCBI taxonomy): domain Eukaryota; kingdom Metazoa; phylum Arthropoda; class Insecta; order Trichoptera; family Brachycentridae; genus Micrasema; species Micrasema longulum. The sequence goes on from NW_028278260.1 coordinate 48,561, forward strand.
TGATCGTGCCATGTCTTTTTTGGTTTTTCTCGTTTTCTGCATTCATCAACATTCACATCGTAGATCCTTTTAGCCGTTCTTTTGTTAACAATTATTCGCTCTTCAAGTCCAAACCAACGCATCACTACTCTCTTGATGCTGTCGATAGTGCATGTCTCAGCCTCACACAGTTCACGGATCTCGACATTTGTGCACCTATCATACATCGTTTTACCGCACATTCACCTGAGGGATCGCATTTTGACAGCGTTTAACCTACTTTCATCTTTATTTTACACCGTTATGCACTCACTAATTCGTCAAATTAAATAATATATTGTATCTGCTATACTTTAATACCTTTTTTGCTTTTTATATATTTTGATTTATGTTTTATTATTTAATTTGTACAAACTATTATTTGGTAACATAATATACATATATATTTTTTGGAAAAAGAGAAGTCTAGAGTTCTTATTATTTACTCGGATATTTACATTTTCAGAGCATTTCCTAAAAGTCGTAAATAACTTGTGCTGGGAAAACGGAAATCGAGTTGTGGTAGAGTGGGATTTAAACCAAGAACCTTTGGTCTGTGAGTCCATAATACTACCACGGGACCACAACCCGATTCTTTTTATTTTTATTTTTATCTTTATGTTTTTCTTCATATTACTTTAATTACTTTTATACTTTATAAACCATAATTTAATTATTATTTTCCATTAAATTCAATGATTTTATAATTTGGTAGATTTTATTATGTTTGTAACTAAATGTGTATAATTTGTATCCGATTATTTGTGATATTTTTTTTTCATACTTACACCATTATATTACATAAACCTATGTAATGTATAAACATTACATATAAATATAAATCATTACATTAGATATAAATCTACTTCTACAAAAAAACTAGTTAGAACAGGTTGAGTGGTTCGTGCAATTAACTTCTCTACGTTCAAGGGTAGTTTGAGGTTGTAAGTGCGGTCAGACGAAACAACATTATTTTAACGAACCAAGTGTATTTAGAGTGTAGACGAATGTCATTATGACACACTAATTTGGTAGATATTATATGTAATATATGGCAACCCACAAAACACATAAATTTTGATTAAGACTACGTTTTAAGCGGTTTGATTGTAAGATATGTTTTATATACACAACTCAGTTGCGTGCACAGGCGTCAGACACAGATTACATGCGTCAGAAAGTTACCACTCTAAAAAAAATTATTTATTTATTACATTTTTTCTGTTTTACTATCTTTCCGAGTGTATGTATCGAGACGTTATAGGAGCCGGCTTTGTAGTCGATCGGTACAGAGCGGTAGATACATACAGACGATCGTTAAGTGTACCGTCTAGGTGATTTCCAAAAGTCATGCGAAATTCATGTTCAAGTTAGCATTTTTTGCTTGAATTAGGATATATTGGAGTTTATAATCGCTTTGAGGTGACCACTTTTTATTACTGAAGCCTATTTAAAATAAAAATGAGAACTATTTTAAATGTTAATGACGTAAGGAACGCGGACTAATTGTATGCGGTCATTCCATTGGCTTGTTTCGATCATATGATGTGGATATGACAAGTAGGTAGAACATACCGAGATAAGATACAGATAGTACAGAAGTTAAGTATACCGTCTCGATATATACAGATGAAGATACTGTTCATAATCGAGGCACAAAATGTGTAGATTAGTCAATTCGTCGCCTAGCTTGGGATTCTTTGCGATAGATCTTCCAGCTGTTCGTAGATCTCCACGCCACTTAAAAAGTGTGGGATGAAAATCAATTGGCATGGTTTAACTTAGAGTCTAATATGTTTATCGTGTTCATGAATATATTGTATACCATTATTTCTGTACCTCAGAGGCAGACGGATACAAATCCAGAATTTGATTAAATGACATTTCGGTATTTGTATCCAGTTTATGATCATGTCCATTGATTTTGAAGAAATGTAAGTCTTATAATGAAAGAACCAATGTATTTAGATACCGAACATATAAATCAAATAAAGGTAAATACGTGATTCCAATTTTTATCGACTTATCTAAAGCCTTTGACACCGCCGATCATGACACTCTATTATGCTCGCTATCAAGATTGGGTTTCAGGGGAAATTCCTTAAAGCAAAATTAATTCCTTAACAAATTTATATAGAATAACAAAAATGCTCAATCTAGAGAAATTGATCTACACAGAAAAAATAAAAATTATATTTAAGATGAAAAAGAATAAAATAAAGACAAATATTAAATTTAATTTGAACTACAACATACATACATAAAATAAATACAAGAGCATCAAATAATTTAACTTGCGGACAACCTAGGACCAACAGAAAAAGAAACAGTTTTTTGAATGCAATAAATTTTTACAATTCACTTTCCAATGATCTAAAACATATACAAAACACATACGTACTTAAAAAACATCTAAATCAAATGGTTCTTACAGCTCGTGTGACGAGTGATATGTGATGTTATTTTATCTAATTTTTATTCTAACTATTGTGTTATTATATATAATATTCCCTCATACCAGCACTTTTGCTGATTGGGAATATTTCGTACAAATAAAATATGTAATATGATGATGTTATATGTAAAGTTTTAAAAACCTTGTATTTTGTCATAAATAAATAAATAATGTTCTGAATTATTAGAAATCACTTAGAAAAAGTAGATTCTTTAGGCTGTTGTTAAACATTTGACGTTTGGATTTGCATCCGTCTGCCTCTGAGGTTTATTACGCTTGTTTGTCTTTGCTTCATAGTTTTATGTTCTTTTTGTTCAGTTTCTCGTATACACATTTATATTCATGTAACTGTTGTAATTGGCTTAGGCCGTATATACGAGCATAATAAATAAAAAAAAATTCTTGGATACCTTCTGGGAAAGGTGTCTGGCTGATGCGGATCTTTTGATATTGATCCTCAATGCTATCACACTACGAAACTTCTAAGAAATAATCGAATATTTTTTTTTTGATGGTATCCGGTTCAACGCCATTGTCCTCAAACCTAATATTTTGGAAAAATATCGAATTACAATACTGTCATTTGATATAATGACTTCTTGAAATTCTGTACAAAAAAGGTTTTGCTAATTTTCATGAGTACTCATTAAGATTGACTTAAATTAGATTTTCACATAAAAAGTCTAGATTGCTCCCTGACGGTACATATTTGTCCTTTTACAGCGTGGTCTAGCACGTATTTCATCATCATTCCCCTTTCCGCACCCAATGGTGCATATGGCACTGAATTGGTACACCAACCGCAGAGTATCGTGATCATTTTGTTACACGGAGGTAAGATGATCAGTATTACGCTTCAGATTATTCCAGAAACTATGAAATATTCGAATGTACTTTTGTGCGTGAGTCAAGCGTCTTGAGCACTACACCACGGAGACGCCAATCGTATAGAAAAAATAATACATTTTTTACTTTGCAAACCCCTAACGATAAAATTCGTACCATTATTTTTTTATGGAATTAAAACAGGAAAAATATATCGTTATCAAGCTATAAGAACATAAATGATAAATAATTAGTCCAAAAACTCAATTAAATTTATGTTCAGGGATCAAAAGGTTAAAACTACAATACGATATATATGAAAACAAAAAATATTTATTAGGGTATCATAACCTTAACAAAGAAAAGTTAAAATAAATTAATATTAACATATTTAAAACGAGACGGAGAACAATAATAGATAAGTGTAATAATAAAAGTAATAATAATGTATAAAAGCTACAGAAACATATTTTTAAGGAAATAAGATTATAAAAAACACTAAGAAAGAAAAAAAAGTGACTATAAAGTCAAAACTAGGAAAATGAATAAAAAATATATAAAGCAAAGCGTAGAAAAAATACATTGTGGTTACTTGTAAAAATGACTGAATACATTAACCCTTACGCTGCCACGCAGTTTTTCAAGAATCTAATCAGAAATCTTATTATTAATACATTTTAAAAATATTTTATCGAATACGTTGTTTTCCAAACACACTACTGTTTTAAAAATTAATAGCAATTCCAAGAAAAATCTTCCATTTCATAAATATCTAATTCAAGCCCAGTGGAGTGAGCAAGAATGATCTCGCACAGCAATCTCAAGGCGCATTGTTTTAATAGTTATTATTGAAACGACAGTATTATGATGGTTTTTTTGTTGATTGTGGGGCAATGTGCCCTTATTATCAAACCTACCACTTCCATCAATGCAAGCTTAACAAAATTTGAGTAAAATATATCTTGGATGATTCATATGAACAAGTGACGTCGTTCAAAGTAGTTCGTTTTTATTAAAATATTTTATATTGTTTTTAATTAATTTTCAAGAAACTTTGCTGTACAATTTAATGTACTAATTTTTACCGCGCGTAAGAAAACATTTTTTGTATTAAATTTTCCGTAAGGCTGAAATAGGTACGAAACTGAATAATAACTCGTCGAATAAGTAATTTTCATGTTTTGAAAATGTTTTATACCACTGACGGTTAAGTGCAACAAACAGTTCCCGAATTCATTTAACCTTTTGGAGATTATGACGTCAGCATCAGTCTAGTTAGAACTTTATGATAGGGATTAACAACAACGATATATCGTTGTTTAGCAGTCTAAGGGTTAATAAGTGAGTGTGAGTAGAAGTACTGTTTTATAGTGAGAGGGTTCAGAAGCGATTTCTTCGGTTTCTCTACATGAGGGAGTGCGGATATTATCCATGGCTTTATCCCACTGAGTTCCTCCAGGGTATGCTCGGTTACAGCAGCTTGAAGACCAGCAGGAATGTGTATTTAACTACGCACTTCTTTCGATTGTTGCGCGGTATTATTGACAACCCTGAAATCATGCGGAGCATTAGCTTTTATGTTCCGGATAATTACCTTACACAGCGCCAGCATAGACTGTTTCACATTCCAATATACAGGACCAACCTGCTAATGGTTATGCCTGCTGGAAGGGCTATCTCTATGTTGAACGATATTACTTTGGACATTGACATTTTTCACGTCTCTGAGGGAGTTTTTCGTTGCAAGATTCTCTTACTTTTTTAACATATTATTCTCCGGATATTATGTATACTTATGTTATTTTTATAAATACCTAATTTTACCGTATTATTTTAATTATTTCTAAATGTATAAATTAAGATTTTCCATTTTGTAATGTACATATATATGAATAAATAAACAAAATTGAAAATAAATTATTTTTTAATTGACTTATGGAGTTCCCAAATCTTTTTTTTATTTTTTATTTATTTAACTTTTTGTACATAATGTTATTTGTACATTGGCGGGCTTATTGCAAAATGGCAATTTCTTCCAACCAACCAATAAAATAAAAGTCTTATTTTTATAATTTAAGTTACAGAACACATTCAATGGAAAAAAAAGATTAAAAAGCTAAAGATATATAAAAATAGAGATAAACGTAATAAATTACCTAAAATCAAAACCATTACTCTATGGGAAAAAGGAAAAAAGAGGAAATAGGAAAAGAGGAGAGATTAAGGAAGAGAAAGGAGATGTTTCTTCAGACGTGATTTAAACAGAGATAATGTTGTAACATCTTTGATGGTTGATGGGAGATGATTCCACTTTACTCACTGCGTAACATTCAAAATGTTGCCTATGTTTAAACATCAATATTTCTACAATTCTTCCGTCTGTTGATTTTTGTGTAACTTAAAGACTGGAATCGTTATTGATGTGGGTGAGATGCATTTGAATGAATCATTCCACGTGCTAAGAAGACAATTTTCAATTTTTAGTAACCTGATAGGTGAATTATCTAATCTTTTTTACGTCCAATTTCTCGTTGCACTGAAATTCCCCATTAGCGCTTTCACTTTCTGACTGCCTACATATTATAAAGTGTTGAAATCAAATTTTGTTTTGGGTGAATGATTTATCTAACCTAACCTTTGACCAACCCTTGTTTACCACCCTTGATTAAAACCGGTAATAGATATACATTTGCTGTCTTAGATAAACAAAGCCATAAAGAATATTATTATACGTTATTAAAGATAAAGACTACTGTATCGACCAACGGTGGGCGTTAGTTAAGTACGAAACGAAATAACATTTTTCTTGAGTGGGTATCGATACACTACATAACGACATGAATAATAATATTATTATGTACGTAGGGTAGGCTATTTTAAGATTAAATATATACAGCGTTTACCAGTAGGGGCGATAATACTTTATAGCTCATGGCGGCCATATTTAAATTTCAATATTTGACATCTGCCATTAGTTTATTTATTTTATTTTATTTCATTGTAAAGCCAACAAACATTTATGAATGTATAAGATACAATTATATTATAAATACGTATCATAAAGTCCAATTAGAGGCTTCCACATAATATTGTTATTGTAAATGTTGTCACATAAAAATTATACGTAACATAAAATAACTAATCATCTTATAATATTACTAAAAATGTAAATGTAATACATGTTATTAAAAATATATCTACTTTTGAATATTGGTCACACAGTTGCACATTACTTTCTCAACTGCACTTTTCTCAAGCCTGGGTGCTCTGTGATGTAATTCACCACTGTAATTAGGCCTCCTGGCCTGTTGTGGTGCAAAAAAAATGTAACGTAATGTAATAAATAATGTAATGTACAATATATAATACAACTATAGCTGACCATACAGTGTACATTTATTATGTGCCTACATACAGAACTGCACACAACCCGCATAATATAGGCTGCGGATTTTAGGCGCAACATTATTGCTTTAATTTTTTTTAGAAAATTTCATTTTTAAAGGAAGTTAAAGATATGTATGTTATTAATATCAATACAATCTTTTTTCTGATTACACATATTGCAGGTTCTGTTAACAAATGAATTTTGAAAAGATTTAGTGGCACATTTAGAAATTTTAAATTGAGATTGGTTTCTGGTCTGCGTTACTGGGACTCTAAAATTAATAAGTGATAACATCTTAGAGCAATCTATCATGTTATTTAAAGTTTTATACATAAAAATAACGTCAGTCATGTTCCTGCGAGTTTGGAGAATTTGGAGTTTACGTAAGTTTGTAGATTCATCTGGACCTGTATTCAGAGTAAACCGTCTAAATTTGCAAGTTATGATGTTGCAATTTAGACGAAAAAGATTTTTTTTTGGAATTTTAATTTTTAAAGGATGTTAAAGATGTTATTAATATCAACACAATTTAATTTCTGATTACACATATTGCAGGTTATATTTATAAATGAATTTTGAAAAGATTTTGTGTAAAATTAGTTAGGTTTAAATTCACTTGTAATTGCAATGTAACGTAATTTATTTACTCAGATAGTTGTAAAAAAAAATAAAAAATCTCTAGTTAATACAATATATTTTGTATAAAATCATATTAAAAAAATAGTGGTTCATTCAAACTCTGTCTGATTGTCTTGATTGTGATTGTCTAGGTGTTCTTTGGCTACCTGTATGGTTGTTAGTTTTTAACGAAAACCTTTCCCATCCCACGAAACGACGCGATAGACCCAGCATCCCAAATCTCTTTTGGCAACTCATTAAAAACCTTTAGTCCTTTTTGGTACAGATTGTTCTAAATTGCTTTCATTCTTGTTTTTTCAAAGTCGTAACCATTTACCTCCCCTCGTAGGATAACAATGTAATTCGTTATTAGGCTGAATATTACTGAAAGTATTCGTATAAAATATTAACAATTTTAAAAAATGCACCCCAAATCATCCTCAATAGAAATAAAATAGAAAAAAAGTCATGTAAAATTGACCTACGTTACAATTTGAAAATAGCTATTCTAACAGAAATCCCACGGTCGTGAAATATATCGATATCCGAGGCGATACGATTAAATAATAAGATTTCTGTACCTACCGGCTGTATCGTGATATGTAGAAAAACCTGTGTTGCCTTCAAAGATAATTAATTATCTGCTACAAATAGACTCAATTCATTCTGAATATTTGAATTCTGTATGAAAATAAATTAACAAGCTATTTTATTTATTTATTTATATCAGAAGGAGTCAGAAAAGTTGATGCATGCCACGGATTGGAAAACCTTACTGGATGTCAAAAATAAAATATAAAAAATAAAGAATAATTTAAAAAATATATATTTATAGATGACAACCATGAAGTTTCGCATAAATAAATTGTCTATGTTTTTATGAATGTATGTATGTGTATGCGCATGCGTGTATGTACGTGTGTGTGTATGTACATATGTATATATGTGTATATTTATATATACATGTGTGTATATATGTGTATGTCTGTATGTATATGAATCAAAATGTGTATCCGAATAAGTTTATATTTTGTTTGTCTGTGCTCTATATTAATTTGTTAAGTATTATAATATATTAAAATGTAATTGCCTAGCTTGGAACGGGGTATGTACCATTGTTAGCTGGGCAAAGTGAATATGGAATTGTATTTTGATAATAAGTGTGAATAAATAAATAAATAAATAAATAAATAAATAAATAAATAAATATACGCCCAATTGGCATTTTTAAGTACATATTTATACATAGAAAATTATCATAAAGGAAAGTAGAAAGACAATGGAAATAGAAGACTTGGTGGGAGTGGAAGCGGGAGAGAGGTGTTTGTAATTGAATTTGATTCAGTGATCGTTTGAAAGAAGACAACTTGTTATCAAAGAAATCAAGACTGGTATGTTTGTTGGCAGACCTAAGAATTCTGGGCATTGGGGAATGAAAACCACAGTTAGTTCTATAGTTATCGGTATGAAAGTAAGTTTTGTCTAAGGTTTCTAGTTGGGATATTTAATTTTATTGTGCTCAGTAGTTCAGGCGCATCAAACAGTGAGTTGAGAATTTTAAATAGGACTAGAAGGTCGGATTTATTTCAACGGTCTTAAAGAAAATATATATTTATACTAGTTTCTAACTCATTATACGTATATTGGTCTCTGGATAAGCCCAACCTCCAGCCTATCTTTCTTAAAAATCGATGTTGAACTGATTCAATATTTTTGATGTGAACATCATAATATGGAGACCAGATAACAGATAATTTCAGCATTAATTATATTTCAAGGTTTAATTTTAAATCACTATTATGTCAACTGATTAAAATACTCAATTCGCTATTAACAACCATAATATATGAAAAATAAACACGAATTAGTGTGGCCAAACAGGTTCCATGGGGCTTCCAATAATCGAAATTTGCGAATGCGCAGACTTTGAATTTAGTACTGAGCGTCCGCCTCAAAAGAATCAACAGAGCTATGCACCTTATTTCAGAATCAGACGGAGAGTGGTGATTTTTACTCTAGTCTCTGAAATATTGCGTGCAAACTACACTTTAAACGAAAATGATTTATTTTAATTATTCTGAAAGCCCCAGTCAGAACAATCTCCCTCGACGTTAATTATTCTATAAAAAAAAATAATTGTACGTCTGTTAAACAAATTTATGTAAAGTTTCTACATCTAGATACATTTTTTTAAATACGCTACCTGTCATGACACAAAATTAAAGTTATTTGAAGATCTACTTTACATTGATGCTGTTTTTTTTTAACTAACACAACATTGGTCAGAAAGGATTCGTCTTCTTCTTGATTTAACAAACTTCTATTTTCATAAGTATTACTCTCATTATAAAATTGCTATGAAGAAGTTGATAATGGAGCTGGCTTGCGAATGAATTGATGAGTGAATCAGGTCAAATAGGCTAAACAGTGTTTTTATTTGTAGTGTTACTCATAAGAAAAATGAAGTAAAATTTTGTTTTATGTGTATTTACTGCATGTTTCAAAATGATGTAAAATGTTTCTCACGGAACGAAACGCCTGTGGGGAACATTATCATTAATTAAAATAAATAAATTGAAATAAAAAAATATTTAAAAAATTGTCGACATTATCACAAATCGATCTCATAACTCAGTTTCTCATTCTCAGTTCTCATACATACTTGTAACTTGTAAGTGTGCACTTGTTCAAATTTTCTACAAAGAAAAAAATACGTAAATAATGGTGATTTCAGTTAGTAAAAGGTCAGATAATACAGAAAAGAGTGGTATCTAACTGTTCTTCTAGAAGGTTGTTGATTGAAGTTCGCTAGTGCAAAGAATACTTTTAAAAATACTTATCTTAATCACAAATTTGTCCAAACAAATAGTTTTATTATTGCTATTTTTGTTATGTACTGGTGACTTACTATGATTGGTCACTCATTTTAAAATAACCAATCACTACCGGGCATTGGATTATTAGACTTTGTACTTTACTTTACTTTATTTACATACTTAAATATAAAATCCAGGGGTGTGCAACTTTGACCGTAATTAAATCATTTATAACATTTATTAAATAAAAGTTTACACTATGTCAAACATTGACGTATTGGCAAAACAATTTATAACAAATGCAAAAAATATTGTTACAAAATTGAACGTAATGATTAATGACCAAAGTAATAAATATAATAAAGAGAAAATCTCAAAATTGTCTCCAATTTTTTCTGAATTTTTGGGTATGGTTGGGCAAATGGCTGTAGAAATGGCGAGTTTAGAGGGAGAGTTAAAAGTTTACAAAGAAATTGTAAAAAATCAACCTGCCATCCAGTCTCAACCAAACTTCAACCAGAATACCTTAATCGTAGCAATCTCGGAATTTGAGGAGACAAAAGAACGCTCTAAAAATGTCATTATATACAATTCACCGGAAAATATGGCACTTACTCTAACAAAAAGAATTGAAGATGATGCCAAAAGCACTACACAAATGATCCATAACATTGAACCGGTTTCCAGCGGTGACATCATAAAAATTTACAGGTTGGGGCAGTACCGACCGGATGTGTGCGACCATTTAAGTCGAATTTCGGGATTCTTCACAAGCTAAACGACTGCTAAGGCTTAAATCGAAAGTACCTAACGGATTGAACTTGAAATCGGATCTTACAACAAAACAAAGAATATATTTGACAGAACTTAGAAAGGAATTGGAATCAAGAATCTTATAATATATGAAATTGACTTAATAAAAACTGGAAATCTATCATAAGAATTCGTGACGTCGTTCAAAGTAGTTATTTTTTTTTACCAAAATTGAAATATTTAGGTAAATTAAAAGAACGCTAATATTACTTTTTTTAAAACAAAAAAAAAACTTAAAAATCAGAGTTCTGATAATACGACATATATAATTTTTTAATTGGCCTAGTTTGATGGTATATTAATACATATTTTTTAAAAAACACTGAAATTTTGCATTTAGACAGGCGCCGTGGCGCAGTTGGTTAGACGGCCAACTGTGAAACTGGCGTCGCGGGTTCGATTCTCGCCTGTTGCAAGAAAAAAATCCAAGTAAGATTTTTTCTCAATTGGTCTGGGTGTTGTGGTGTATTTTTCATTACCTCCTTCCATATCCCATCTATCCCACCTGCCGACAAGCCTCAAAATAGAGGCTTAGTGGGTTATTCCTTTTTAAAAAAAAGGAGCTATTGATTTAGCGTTTCTTTGAATTATAAACATTTTGGTCGCAATTAAATCTGCCTGTATAATTTTCATCAATACCTTTCGATTTGCTCCCACGCTAGAATTCCAATAATAAAGACGATCTATCAAAGACGTTCTCCTTTACAAAGGAATACTTTCTTCACATTTCACTTGAAATTTAAATTCTACGCTTTTAAAAATGACGGGGGATTATTATTATTGAATAAAAAGTTATTGTAATCGAATAAGACGCCGACGCGACGCTTCTATGGAATTCGAATTCGGATATAATATATGTATATATATATGATATTTATTGGATTTATTCCAATGGCGTATAATTGAATAGACAGCAGTAAAAGCGCTCCCTCCACTTACATGAAAACTGTTTTAAAGACCGAGGATCTTCCTATCGGTTTCCTTCATACTATTGGAAGTTAGCAAAAAATGACTTATAACCTCAGAGTAATAATGCGTAACCTAGAGAGGAGCCCAAACGTAGGAAAACCATTCTATGACTATTGGGTATTAAGTTAGCTACAGTTCGCAGCAAAACAATGGGCCGTACTCAGGTCGAGAATTGCTAAATGGATATTAATTTTCATTGGAATTACTTTTAAATATATACCTGTGTATTTATCATTACAGGGTTATTCCTATCTATTTTTCTATAAGTCGCCTATATTTATTTTATAAAACTTAAAATACATGTTAGTGTTAATTTATTTTTTATTTATTCACAATATATTTATGTTATATTTATTGAGACATAAATCCCAACTCCATTGAACCAAAGTCCTGTGTTGTGTTTGTTTGTTTGTCCGTCACATCTCCGAAATGGCGAGTCGTAGCGGCCTGAAATTTAGACACGTCATTTTAGATGCGATTTCAAGGTTAACGTTGCTATTTTAGAGTAAAATTTTAATCGACCTCTACTCGATAAAAACTCAAACTTTATATGGATGCCTAGTGCGGTCCTGACATATTGCCCATATTTAACTGTCATTATCAACAGTAAACGTAAACATACGTTAATTCACAAATTTATCTCCTAAATTGAGAAAAAATAGTATCTGAAGTAAATATGTTGATATAAGGAAAGTTTTTAAGCAACATAATACACGTGTCGGGACAATAAATGCCAAAAATCAATGAAAATCATGGGAAAATATTCGGAATCAATTACCTGTGAAAACTGACTCCTTTACATTTGACGCTCCTACTGCTGCATCCAAACATACTGCAATTCGTAAATATCCAAGTTATTTACAAACAAAGCTAAGCACAGCTACAAAAGCATCCGATCGAACCGTTATGTTTATCACTTGCACAAAAACCGCCCTTGAACCTGTAGCAATTGCACAGAAATCTTTAATCCGAGTCATTAAAAAAAAAACATTTCGTTATCCAAGTGACTTGCTCTTCAAAGAATTCAGAGTACTGAATATTATTCAACGGTATATATTGAGAACGGTAGTGGTTACACACATCAATAGAGACATTTACCCAAGCGTCAACCACAACCATAATACAAGATACTCTAATAGGGATCTGATACTAAGTGAAGGGGTCAACACTGTTCTGGCATCGACACAACACTATTACGTAGGCAAAAAGGTCCATAACCTTTTGCCAGAATCGTGGAAAGACGGGAGTGTTGTCAAGTTACGGAAGGTGTTGACCTCGCTCTTTCATGACATTGGTCGTAGGTAGTCAGAAAAGTTGATGCATGCCACGGATTGGAGAACCTTACTGGATGTCAAAAATAAAATATAAAAAATAAGAAATAATTAAAAAAAAATATATTTATAGATGACAACCATGAAGTTTCGCATAAATAAATTGTCTATGTTTTTATGAATGTATGTATGTGTATGCGCATGGGTGTATGTACGTGTGTGTGTATGTACATGTGTATATATGTGTATATATATATGTGTGTATATATGTGTATGTCTGTATGTATATGAATCAAAATGTGTATCCGAATAAGTTTATATTTTGTTTGTCTGTGCTCTATATTAATTTGTTAACTATTATAATATATTAAAATGTAATTGCCTAGCTTGGAACGGGCTATGTACCCTTGTTAGCTGGGCAAAGTGAACATGTAATTGTATTTTGATAAAGAGTGTGAATAAATAAATAAATAAATACATAATAAAATTCAAATAAAATAAAATAAATTGTCAATAAACGAGTCAAAACTCTTTCAAAGTTTAATTTTCATATTTTATCATACGATTTTAATAAAATTAAACTCTACTGCTTTCATTGTCCCTTTCACTGGGAGTTTGGCAAATTACTTTTTTTTGCACCACAACAGACCACTATCATCATCATCATCGTCATCCCTTTCAGCACCTAATGGTGCATAGGGCACTGCATCGGTACACCAACCGCAGCGCATCTTGATATTTTTTGTTAAATTAATGTAAGATGATCAGCCTTACGCTTCAGATACCAATCCAGGGACTATAAAATGTTTAAGCGTAAAAACACTTTTTAAATAAATATTTCATGTCTACCATGTCGGGAATCGAACCCATGACCTCTTGCATGGTAGGCAAATGCGCAGACCACTACGCCACGCCGACAACAGACCAGGAGATCTAATTACAGTAGTGAATTACAGCACATATCACCCAGGTTGAAAAATCCTCTTTTTTTGTGTTCTCAACGGAAATCGAACCCGGAACCTTCCGTGCGTGAGTCCAGTGTCTTAACCACTACACCGCAGAGGGCTGTAAGCTATAATTAATGTTATTAAGTTTATAAAAAAATAATATATAATAAGTAAAGACAGTTTTTGCTACCATTCGTGTTCCAGTAGCTTTTAATAAAAATATAAACAAATCTATACCCACTTTTTACACGATTTTGTTTTTATGTTCATGATAGTAAATTTTGTACCAAGCAACATTAAAATTTAAATTTAAAAAATAAAATAATATCACAGATAAATAATTACCATGTAAAATTCCAAATTCCCTCCTCAAATTGGTTCACCATCTCTGTTGAAATAATATTTTTAACCTTTATCATGACAGAACGGTTTTTTTAAACACATTTGATGGTTGAAAAGGCTTTAGAATCCCAAACAACAATATTTTAATCAAACTTTATTTAGAATAATTTGTGATAATGGAGTTAAAAATAATAAATATGGTAAAGCAGTTTTAACCCTTCAATGCCCAATTTTTTCTTATTATAATTAAAAACATATTTTTATGCATGTTTTTGATGCAAATACTGGAAAAAATAATGAAAAAAACTTTTTTTTTTCAATTTTAATTTCATATTTTAGTTTATGTGGACAATATGCTACACTGGGCGTTTAAAGGTTACAAAATACAAGAATGTAAGGAAAACAAAAAATTACTTTTCTTATGAACATCTTTTTATATGATAATGAAAGTTGCGGAAACAATTATAACAATTTTTTTTTTTTAATACCAAACAAATCAGAAACTGGCAGCATTCTATATGATACTCTTAACCTAGACTATTGAGACGGCAAGAGCTGCTTTTAATAAAATGAAATCCCTCTTAAGCAAATATACTATTTTCATACTTACGCACCCATACAAACGCACCCTCTCCCTCTTTCATTCCCACACGCACATGTATCCTCTCCCTCATTCATTCACGCATACACACATTCACATACACATGATACAAACGTCACACAAATACAATTACTAAACTTCTTTTCTTATATATTATGTGTCATTATATTTACAGTGGATTTTTTTAATTGGCTTTAGTATTTTTAAGATTTTTCTAATTATTTTGTTTATGTAATAGCTGTAAAAATCCCAAATAAAATGAAATAAATAAATAAATAAAATAAATGCTAACCTTAGCTTGAAAATAAGGCAAAGATTGGTAAAATGTTATGTGAGGTCTGTATTGTTGTATGGCTGTGAGACTTGGACTTTGAAGGTAAACACTATGAAAAGGGTGGAGGCTTTTGAGATGTGGTTGCATCGCAGAATGCTTAAGATATCTTGGACAGACCTGATATCGAACTCAGAATTCTTAAGTCGAGCTAGAACGAACAGAAAACTTTTAACCACCATAAAAGTTTGTAAAATTTCGTATCTGGGGATATAATGCGTGGAGAAAAGTACCACTTACTTAATTTATTTTTTTAAGGCAAGATTGAGGGTCATAGAGGGGCTGAAAGAAGATAAATGTCCTGGCTGCGAAATATACGAGACTGGACGCCAGTCAGGACTGTGGAGCATATTTTCTGGGACGCACAGGACAGAGAGACTATTGCCAGAGTGATTGCAAACGTTGAAGATTCCTGACAGCGCACTAAAAGAAGAAGAATAAAGATATCACTCTTTGAACATTAGCTAAATTACGCCTTTGACAGAATACGTGCAACTAACTTTTTGTTTCAAATTTTACCCCGGTGGCGGTGGCGACTTTTTGAAATAAATTAAAATGGCTAGTGAGAATATTATAAACTTGTTGCCGAGTGATAAACATCTTTGAAATCACCTTTATACACCCATTATAGGTATGTAGCAGATCGTCTACATTGGGCATTGTAGGGTTAACTGAATATATAACACGTCTGGTTATATTTCAAAGATATTTATTGATTCAGTTCATAATTTACATACAGTACAAGCACTAGGAAATTAACTTAATACAATATCGTTGGTTATACGGGTTGACAAGCACTAATTTTACAGATTGAGAGGCAGCAGAATTGTTGTTCGCAACAGGGGGTGATCTCGGGTTCCGGGTGGCCAAAACACGTGTGTGCCTCGGACAACCGAACTAGCTCTTCCTAGTAATATGATGTCTCGCGCCGTATTCAGAAGTTAGAGAAAGGGCCGAACAGCCAGCATTCGTACTTCACTGAGTAGGTACTCGGGATCAATTACTAGGATCTCGATTAATCAAATTATATGTCTGACCAAAGAGACCGGATGAGCCAAATAAGGCAAGCAACTAGGTTAGCAAGGGTTGACAGTATAATATGACTGTACAAGATCTCGATTAATCAAATTATATGTCTGACCAAAGAACCCGGAGGTGCCAAACAAGGCAAGCAACTAGGTAAGCAAGGGTTGACAGTATAATATGACTGTACGGGATGAGAGTCAGGGCGTAGTCTAGTACCAAAGAGTTCCAGAAAAGGAAAGCAAGCTGGTTCGCTAGGAGAGCCCTAAGTGGGTGTCCTTACCAAAAAGTACCAAGAAGTTAGGTAAACAGAAAGGTTAAAGGACGATCCAGAATACTCTGACTTCTTGGGCTAGAAATCCGCCTTATAAAGGCCAAAATCGAGGGAGGGATGAGAAATTTAGGGGTCTCGCGGGGCCTGAGGTAAGCGCGGGTGGCTGGAGGGCATCGCATTGGAATGCGGCCGAATATGCACACCTATACCATATGTTAGAGGAGTTGTTTATACGTAACTATCTCGTAAGAAACGGATAACAATATGCGAAAAAAATGTATAGGGAAAAAGCGGGTGCTATAAATACTGTTTTACTCGTGTTCACGAGATCATCTATTATATCCTATTGGATAAATTACAAAAAAGTTTAATACGTGCAATATTTTAAGACATCAAATAAATATATAAATTATAAATCATGATGAAATTTTTAATAGATTCCATTATTGTCTACACTCAAAATATTTTCGTTACGAACAATTCCATTTCTTTAAGCCCCTTTTAAAGAGGTACGAAAAAAAGAAGATTTGATATCTCCGTCCGTATAAATACAAACCAAACCAATAAAGCGCTATCCCTTTTGATAAATAAATCCCCAATTCAAGTTGTACGTGTTATTTCAAAAGTTGAAAAAGCTTGTCGTGAAGTCCTGACCCCCTCACTCCCACCAACCACCCCTGTGACGTCACTGCGAAGCTACCTCCCTGAAAATATACCCCCATAAAATATATGTCTTAGTTTCTACGAACAATTGGATTCGTATTTCGTTCGTACGAATAAAGCTACCAACATAACCTTATACGTGATATAGATGTATTCTAATAAAAACAATGAATAAATACATTATTTTTATTAATTTTATATTTGAAGCACCAACTTTGGGGTTATTCATTATAATAAAATAAATAAAACAACTTTGTTTTTAACCGCTTTTTTTGTATTTTTTCCACCGACCGGTTTCAAAGTTAAACAAGCTTCTTTCTCAAGATATACTTAACTAATGAATTATTTTCTATTTTATTTTATCAGTATGCTGCTAATGAAATTAATAATTCAAATGTTTTTGTCTTTAAAGGGTGGTAATGTGAGATGGATACGTTCGAAACTTGACACGAGTGGACTAAAAGAAATATAGACAAATTACAACAGGGATGGAGAATACCTTAAATAAGGGAATATGGAAGTCTAGGCATTTACAGGGCTTATGACCTGTCATTGGCTGGTTTAAGTGACCACTTTACACACTGTGTAAAATCACCATTTTGCATATGTTTGAACATCCATATTTCTTCAATTCTTCCATTTGTTGATTTTTGTAGAGTTAAAGAGCTGAAACCTTTATTGTTGTAAAGAGAATCATCTGACTGAATTATTTCACGTACTAGGCAACGCCTGAAAACAATTTTTCAATTTCGAACATTTGAACGTTTGGACAAATTCAAATTTTGTAATGAAACCAACTGGTCCAGAAGAAGTTTGAAATCTTATATCCATAAGTCCAAAAGAAGTTATGGATATAAGATTTCAAAACAATTTTGAGTTGGATTTGAACCTCGGACCTTCGGTCCGTGAGTCTACAATACTACCACGTGACCACAACCCAGTTCTTCTATGATATGATTATAGATATTAAATTCTGATTTGTCCTGCCGGTAAAACGAATTTGTGACTTTGAGAAAAATTGATTATACGAGTACAAGAGCCGGAGCATAAAAAAAGGAATTCTAGAAAAAGCGGTTTCTTTTCTGCAATTTCGGACCGGCACCTGAAGCGTAAGATTGATCATCTTACATTTTGTCACATATGATAGATACACGGAATTTGGTGCCCCAATGCAGTACCCTATGAACCTCCAGGCGCGGAGAAGGGTGTGATGATGTCGAGTGTTTAATCTACAATTCTATTTGTTTTACACAATTTAACACGTTAAATATGATATCATTAAATCCTCAATTTTCCTTAAGTGGCGTTTTATCATTTTAATCGCGATAAAGATGTATAAAGTTAATGGCTGATAAAAGTTAATTTTGAAACCTTCTGAGCTCAGCTAAAGTGAGTCGTAAGCTCTACAATCTTATAGATTAAGGGATTAACCCTTGTGTAACTATGATAGACAAAATCCTCCCCTATTCGTGCCATTTATATGCCGATGATTCGCAACTGAATATTCATTTCGAACCGTATGACATTGTTAAAACACATAAAGTAATGTCACTTGCACTCGAGCATATCTGTAGGATTCATAGTCTATAATCAATGACACACACGTACTAAAACGTTTCATTTGGAATAGTGTGATGACTGAAGAAAGCGATGTCATCATTTTCTATAGAATCCAATGCCATATTTAATGTAACTCTATCAGTATTGCACATGAAATCGAGAGCATCGTTCTACAGTGCATTCACATCGTCTCTACTATGAAAAAATTAACAACAAAGGAATGTCGTCTATAAAGAGACCATAGAATGCAGTCAAATTTAGTCAGCCTAACAAGTTCAGTTTAGTCAGTCAGCCCAACAAGTACAGTTCAGTCAGTCAGTCCAGCTCGACGAAGTCACTCAGTTCCAGCATGTAGTTCGAGTGTAGTCTTTTCAACCCATCATCAACCCATTCGCAAGGTAGCACTAGGGTAGGAGCTCCAACCAACCTTCAACAACCTAATCCTACATACCTCTTCATGGACAAAAAATGGACTTCTCATAAATCCAACAAAAACCCAAATTGCACTTGTTGGTAGTAAAAAAATGAATTCAAAGGTGAATTTTCCCACACTTCCTCTTTTCAAAATACCTAGCACAGAAATTCCATTCATGACTTGAGTCAATAACTTAGGTATTATGCGGAATAGATGCGTAAGAAAAAAAAAAGATAAACTTAACAGAAAAACTAAATAACAAGTTGATGTCTAAAAATACATCCTCTGCTGACATGTGTTATTTCATTTAACATAGAAAATCACAAAGTTAGTGCTACAAATATTAAGTTTATGTCAAATTAATGTTCAAATACTTTTTAATTTAATTTCGGTACCTACCGTGTTATTTCAGAACCGTATAAAAAGAGGTTCCAGTGTTTTGCTATTTTTGCTTTGTGTTCTTCTATGGCATGAAATGGCATTTTCAGTTATTTAATGAAGTAACAAGAGGGGGCGGGGCGCTAATTTATCATGGCTACTAGAAATTTCGCCAAGTTTCTTGTTACATCAAATTTAAAACAAGCTCTATCATTTTGAGGACGTCTTTACATTGTTTAAGAACGTTGTTAATTAATATTATTATTATTATTATTGCTTACATTGCTCCATTTTCGTGCATATAAATACCTCAACGGCACTTTTTAAAGTGATTCTATAAACATTTATTTTAATTTGACTTAAAATTTAAGCAAATTTTTTTAACATATCAACACAAAAATGGAGATGGCTTGTGACCTGTCATTGCTATTGGTTTAGGTGGCCAATTTACACTCTGTGTACCATTTACCATTTTGTCCATATTTAAACATCCAAATATTCTTAAATGTTTTCATGTGTTGATTTTTGAGAAGTTCAAGAACTAAAACCTTTTTTGATGCTTTTTTTTAGAAAAACAGTTTCATTTGTAATTGCAAGCTACTGATTTATTTAAATGATTTAGAGAACAGGAACAGTTTTAAAAAAAAACATGAAATACTTTTTTTAATTGGCCTAGCTATTGCTGTTAATAAAATTATAATCGCATTAAAGGTATGTCCATTTCCGTGCTCCTTTACTTTATTCCATGGGCGAATCGCCAAACTAAGTGATTATGCACAGCTAACATTATATTTGACTTTCGATAACAATAAATAAAATAATTGTCATTTATTATAAATCACCACCACCGTTTGTATCTTCCTACAAAAAATATCTATGAAGTGCGCCAAGCGCCCAGCCCGTTCTCAGTGAACGATGAAACCAGCCGATTACCTCAGGTTATTCCGCCATCTAAAAAAAGTACAGTATATTTTACATCTTCAACCCAAGTCAGCTTTTTTAGTACAAAACAACCTTGCAGATTAGAGATATTATTTGAAGATTCTCGATTTGGAAACTAGTATTTCAAACTTCATTTCCGAAAGACTATTTTTCTTTGATATTAATATATTATTGACATATTATTTATCACATAGGACATGTGGCGTTCGCAGTGGCCGTTTTTGGCATTATTCATTTTAAAAGGAATCGGCCAGTGCTCAGTGTTGACAGTTACTGCTGAATATAGTTGTGGTATTTGTTAATAAGCTTTTGTGCAAGTATTGTATTAAAATAGTGTAGAAAAAAGCTACGTATATCGCCTAGTTAATAATAATTGTTGTTTGAGTTGATTTTCACAGAACCACAGAAAAAATAGTCAGCTATAAATAAATAACTTTCATATTATGTTATAATATGTAGGTACAAATTAATGATCATTTTTTGTAGATTACCTATAAAATAAATCACGGCTCGCCACTGCTTTATTCAAATACTCCAACTTTATACAAAATTTAATGATTTTCGTTATTCATATACATTAGACAGTCTGCTTTTTGTTATTATTAACGAAAAGCCGACTAAGCGTAAGACGTCTGTCAGCTAGTACAACTGGAATGCATAGTTCTTGTATTTCATATATTTTAATTTAATTTTTACCTTCAACTTACGTCAATAATTTTACTAATTATTTATTATAATAATTTTTATATTTTTACAAATACCTCACATAAAATATTTTTCTCATTCAAAATTTGTTTCAGAGTCCTTCTCGCTAGGGTTACCTTTTCTAAGGAAGACTGCACAGTGTCATTAAAAAAAAAATACCCACGTCATTAAAATATTTTCTTTATTTCTGCTATCCTAATTTCCTTCAGCCAGACTTTAATTTGTCCTTTAAAATATTGTTTTAACAAACTCAGTGAACTTAATTTCGCGTGGAAGCATATTAAACAATTTGGTAGAAAAATAATCCTTGCACCTTTGTTCAAATGTTGTGTTAAAGGGAGGAATATTGACAATGATATTATTTCTTGCCCTTGATTTAATATATTCATGTTACTGAGCAGGGGGGATGACGAGGTCCATCTCCAAATCTATGTAGCAGAATAATTTAAGCGTCTATAGGCTCTAAAAAATTCTGTAGATGGGATTCTTATTGGTACCTTAAGAATAACTTTTATGGTGCCATTTTGTACTTTAATAATATATTTGAGTACTTATTTTATTACTTTTGTTCTTATGTAGGTACTGTGTCCGGTGGATAGAGAATACAGATTTGTAGGTAAAATATAACAAGAAGTTCTGGTTCAAGGGTTCAGGTCCAGAACTCTTGACTCGGTGCCTACTTAAGGGTAAAAATTCCGGAAAAGAAATCGAGTGGAAATATGTATAATACCTATACATGTGTCCGCTTCGTTGTGTAGTGGTTGGCAGGTTCACCTATTAATAAACACTACGTCTCACTCTCGATGCTATGGATATATTCGCGAGCGAGAAAGCGCTCCACGCGGGCCAGTAGAAAAGTAACCTGGCCCACTGCAGTCTCTTTCGAGGTTTTGTTAGGGGTGGTCTTTCTGTCAGAGCTGCGAACGTCAACCAAAGGGTTTTTTTAAATGTTTTTTGCAATTAAATTTTTAAAATTATCTTTTAACTTAACTATAAATAAACATATTACAACGGAGATGAGAAACATTTAAGAGAAGGTAATATAGAAGTCTAGGCATCTACAGGGCTTATGACCTGTCATTATCTGGTTTAAATGGCCACTTTACACATTGTGTAACATTCACCATTCTGTCCATATTTAAACATCTATATTCCTCCAATTCTTTCATCTGTTGACGTTTGTGAAGTTTAAGAGCCGAAATCTTTATTAAGGCGGGTGAGATTCATCTAATTGAATTATTTCACCTACATAACGTAATGCAACGCGTGAAAATTTTATTTTGGAATGATTGAAGCAATTGCCTATGAATATTCCATTGTTCCAATTTAAATATCTCATTTTTTGCAGGTGTATTTTTACTCGTCACCGTAATTCACGGATGTTTTTGGTACAATAAGAGAAGGGTTAAACAAAATGTTCTTCGCAAATTAACTGCACATTGAAATTGTACTGTTCTTTTTTGGCTTTTAAAGTTGAACGATGAAAAAAAAGCGCGTTAGTTTGTGATTACCTCCTGATTTATGTAAAATGCTGAATAATTTATGGCTCAATTTCTAATACCATTTTTGCCTTCAATGGGAGCGGCGCGGCTGTAGAAATAAATCATTGAAATTTCCTTACATTTATTTAAATTTAGGGGAAGAAAATGGCTGCAAAATCCCCAAATAGGCACAATACATCAGAACAATGGTTTTGTTAGTTTTACGCAATGTAAAAACGACAGTTGTTAAGATATTTGTTTTAACCTTAAGAATCAGGTAAAGGATTTTGCAATTTCAAGCCCGGAAATGAAAGTATAAAGCAAAAAGATAAGAAATTATCGTCGACTAATTGATCAATTATACTATCATAATATATTGTTCATGTGTATTAATAGGTCAATGATAATTATAGTGTCTTGTTATTTATGAATTAATTATTTATTTTCCATGGTGTTGGCACAAAGTGATATTCCATATGACACAATCATGTGAAATGTTCTTCATTACAGGTTGAATCCAGTTCTTGTCTTCAAGAATTTAGACAAACTAAAAATATTATTGATCAAACGAGAAGCGTAAAAATTGCACAATATTTTCAGGCGTTGCCTAGTATGTAGGTGAAATAATTCAATTAGACGAAACTCACCCGCATCAGTTAAGGCTTCGGCTCTTTAACTTTTAAAAAGGTGTGCAAAAAAAATCCTTTAGACGCGATGATGTAACATCGTGTTACCTCTAGAAAAAGACAGAATATTCTGAAGTTCAGAAATTGGAAAAAAAACATGGAGAAATAGTTTATAAAAAATATTAAGGCCTGTCATAGCAAATTATAAATTAGAAATCATTAATATGCCGGCCATTTAACAAACGTGCCCTCCCGCTCACTGTGAATAACCGACCGATTGAAATAATTTATTAATGTCTCTTTCACACAAACACCAGCCACAGAACAGCGTCCCTGTCTTTACTGTTATACGTTCTTTTGTCGTGCGCTTTCTTATACAATAAAACAGATTTATTGTGGTATTGACATTACTTTTATTCGCATAATAATTCTTCACCTAGACCAGTGGTCTGCAAACTTTTTAGTCAAAAGAGCCATAGATAAGCATTACGACGATTAAGATTTTTTTTGAGAGCCAAATTTCTTTTCGTTTTAAACTGTTTCCTCTTCAAAGTCAACGAACCATATTATGCAGTAAAGATTCCCGTATTTACTCTCTGTTATTGAGTAAACATTCTTTAAATTAGCGATGTAAAGGAGATTTAACGACAATTGTGTTGACAATATTGACAACAATTGTGTTGACAAATCCATAACATTTAAAAATTTTCGCCGCTTTCTGAATGATGCAATGTTAAACAAGCATCTTGTGATTATTTTTTTCTTCGGAAATAGAAAAAAAAACTTTCTCACTTTGGTCATACTTAAAGCTCCATATTTTTTTATTTTATTTTATTAATTTTTCACGCCCGTAAGGATTCTACATACATGAAAGTTATATAAACTATGAGTAAATAAACAGCATTAAATTTAAAAAATACAATATAAAGCAACAAAAGATAGAACATTGTTTAGAAGTAAGGTTAGTATAAAAAAAATAAGATGAGTATATAAACAACATAATTAAAAAAAAAAAAACAATATTTAGTGATACAATATAGAACTGTGTTTTGAAGTTAAGTTGGTTTAAAAAAAAAAAAGCTAAAGAAATGCAGTTAAAGGTTTAGCGCAGCTAGGTACATAATGTTATAAAATACAATATGAACAGAATATTAAGTTCTATTTGATATGAAACATATAGCAGGGGCGAATGCTCCTTATAATCGATTACATGCAGCTTACCATATTTTTTTGACATCGTAAGTAATGTTTTATAATACTGTAGGATTATTAGGAAAAAACACATCACCAAAAAAATATATTACTTTTCTTGGGTAAGTAAATTTATATATTCCTTTATTCCATACAGCGACCAGTTGTGCCTCTATTGGCCAAAATTATTACTATTGGATTACACGAGATTACTCTGCTCACTTTAAAATCACTAATTCAAATACGTTTTTAACCTAAAACTTTAGAATCTCGTTCGAAAAATTACACTTGCGATTACAGTAAAATCTTGTAGCTTTCATTAATGCAATTTAGTATTTCAATACTTTTTCATAACGGCTAGTATTCTTTAAAATACATCAATTTGACTTACGACAGTCTAAAGGGGGTGACAATATACGCACTCGTTATGTGTGAGAAAGAGATAACGAATATATTTTGTATGTCCTTACACAAAAGTTACAATAATAAGTAAGTAATTGACAGTAATTGATCATACTGAGGTTTCGGTGGTTTGAAAGTAAATTTGCTTTAAAATAAATTAATATATTGATATTTTAATCCATAATATAGGATAAATCCTTTAGTGGATTTAAAAAAAACAAAGATTCGCTAATTTTTTTTTATTGTAATTCGTTTTTGTGCATACGATGACAGTTGAATATTGAAGGTTATTCTTCAGTATCCATTTAAACTTTTAAAATTAAGTTAGAGTTATGATAAAAACGTTACTAGTGTATAGTGTTAATAATAAATATATATGAAGAATTATAATATGTATAACTTATGTCGTTTTGTGAATAATAATGTGATATAAAAGTCGATGAAACAATGATTCTTAAAACTTAATTTATGTTTTGTTTGGTGAACTATCGTACTCGGTAAGGAATACTTTAAAATTATTTAATTATTATCGTTTATTAAGAAATAGTGTTTTATTTCAAGACAAGTTATAGTCTGACTTAAACAAAGATGCACTGGTGCGCTAATGAATTATTCAGTTTATTAATTACTTTTTCGACGCTTAGCCCAAAACGCGAAATAGCTGCGCGGTTGGGTCGTTGCTTTCTAATGATGAAGGCGATGATTCGAGTCCACAGAGGTTTCAATTTTTTTTGCAATTATGTTTTTTTAAATCAAATGTTTGTGCTACATTAGAAAATAGTTTTACTAAAACTATAAGCCGCTGGAGCCATTTGATAGGAATTATTTATTAAATATAAAATAGACTTATTTTTTATATGCCATACTACCGCTATGGACATTTTATCAGAATTTTCATAGCTTACCAATTTAAAAACTCACCGCTCGCCACTGACATATAGGTACATTGACCACATTTCTGATTATCGTAGGCAACTGAAATGGCTCAAAATTAGACAGCGGAGAGACTATCACTCCCTCTCACTTCTGTTCAATGTACTTCATAGTCCTAACGCTCCTATATACCTGTGTGAAAAATTTCAACGCTTATCAGTTCATGGTTTACCTCTTCGTTCTCATTCTCAAGGCACTCTCTTAATACCCATACACAATTCCTCTTTCTTCTCTAACTCATATAGTGTCCATGCGGCTCGACTGTGGAATCATCTCCCATCCACCATCAAAGATGTTACTACATTATCTCTGTTTAAATCACGTCTGAAGAAACATCTCCTTTCTCTTCCTTAATCTCTCCTCCTTTCCTTTTTCCTCTTTCCGCTTTTTTCCTTTTTCCCATTGAGTAATGGTTTTGATTTAAGGTAATTTATAAACAAATACGTTTATTTCTATTTTTATATATTTTTCACTTTTTAATCTTTTTTTTTTTTTTTTCTATTGAATATGTTCTGTAACTTGAATTATAAAAATAAAACTTTTATTTTATTGGTTGGTTGGAAGAAATTGCCATTTGGCAATAAGCCCGCCAATGTACAAATAACATTATGTACAAAAAGTTTAATAAATAAATAAATACATTGATATTTAAAATTTACAAGACTCACGTTAAAGACATCGATGTTGTTAGCATATCGGTTATTCATATTGATATTTAGTTGAGATTGAAGTTTAATAAGATGCTTCTCCGTGCATTCGATTACAGTATTTGCAATATCTTCAATAAATCAAAAGGCAATAGTCCCAGAAGTTTTCCTATAGAACCCGTAGAGTATATAATTTTAACTAAAAATTCGCATCCCACTTCCTTTCACCCCTAGCGAACTGTACGTTTTGTTCATTTTATATTTTTGTTCCTATATGAAACCCATAATTGGTCTTGTTATTTTTTGTTATTATTTATGTATCGTTTATTACTATGACTGTGTTAGTTTAAAAAAAAATCATTGCGTTTTTTTTTCATTCTGCTTTTGTTTGTAAGCGAAAATTCTTGATGGAAGTTCATTGTAATTTATTATATAAATAAAACACGAGTGATACTTTAATCCACAAATTTGGAATATTCAGTGACCGGTTTCATCGCTTTCGCGACATCTTCGAGACTGGTATCTTTATTAAAGAGTTAAATGTATTTATACAGAACAGGGGTAAGGATAGATAATTCAAAGTTATATGTAAGTAAATTAAATAAAGTTATTTTTATCTTAAGGATCATTTCCAACAAATTTTCTTTGGGTTAACTAATGAATTGATATAATGCTATTTTAATGAGTTTAAGTATTTTATTTTATTTTTAGTGTCCCATCCTTCGTGAGTGTGGTTTTGTAAATAATGATTTCTGAAAAACAAAGGGTTAAAAGTCATTAGTAAAAGCGGTCGCGAAAGCGATGAAACCGGTCACTGGATATTCCGAATTTGTGGAGTAAAGTATCACTCGTGTTTTATTTATATAATAAAAAACATGGTTTTGTAATTACCTAATTATATAACTAATGTACATTGAAATTGGCAGTAGAGCTGTATTTTAATAAATATTAACATATAACAACAGAAATGAATATCATTTTAGAGAAGGTAATATAGAATTCTAGGCATCTACAGGGCTTATGACCTGCCATTGGCTGGTTTAAGTGGCCACTTTACACAGTCGTCAACAGGTAGTAAATTTTTTGACGCTACTTTGTTCATCATATATTATTTAACATAACATAAAAACATCCGATGAGATATCTCTACATGAGAGAGTGCGGGTATTATCCTTGGCTCTACCCGACCGAGTTTCTCCAGGGTATGCTTGGCTACAATAGTTTAGAGATTAGAAGGAATGTGTATTTGACTACACATTTTTATCGATTGTTGCGCGGTATGATCGATAATTCTGAAATTATGATGATCATTGGTTTGTATGTTCCTGATAATTACCTAAGACAGCGTCAGCATATATTGTTTCATATTCCGATATTCAGGACCAACCTGCCTATGGTTATGCCTGTTGGAAGGGCTACCGCTATGCTGAACACCATCGCTCTGGATATTGATCTGTTCCATGTATCCGAAGGGATTTTCCGGAGCAGGATTCTTCTACTACTTTGACATAATAAGTCTCTTTCGTGTATTTTTTTCTTCTTTTTTATAATATGTACGTATTGAATAAATTTTTGTAATGTACATGTTATATTTAAAATAAATAAATTTAATTGAATTGAAATTGAATGAAATAAAATTTGTTACATCTTTTAAGTTCAAAGTTCATTTAATCAATTAATTTTATTAAATGACCCTTTCGTTATCTTCTCTGTTGTGTCAATTAGTTTTTCCGCGTGTCCAATACAACTTTAGAGAAATTTTAACAAAATATAAAATTATCTTGCATTTCTGTTATGATTATATTTTTCGCGATCAGGCAACATTACACGGCGACTTCACGCATTCGCGCGGTAAAAGTGGGGCAAAGTGGGGGGTTTTTCGGACACAGTCCGATGTATTCAAATATGATTCTACGCTCTTTCTGGACTATTCTTCATTCTATGTTTGTTATATTCGAAAGGAAAAAAAGTAAAATTATACCTGATTAACTTTATTATTTTTGTTCCACGGGGCAGCTAAATGGTTTTTAGAAACGTAACTCGAACGGTAAATAGATTTAATCAAATAAATTAAAAGCAAATTTCGCAGTCGTCCATTTTGGATTTTGACGTAGCGTAAAACGTTGAATATCTACGGTTAATGGGCAAATTAATGCAGTGACATCAGAATATTGGAGTGAGGATTGCATGAATAATGTATTGGTGAGGCTACGTACTATGTGGGTGTTAAAATTCCTTCTGTTGAAACCTCCTGCCTCGGGGAAGCGGCAACTTGCTTTATTATGCAATTCTGAAGCTAATAATATTAATGTAATGTATGATGTATGAAGTCTCTTACTATTTACATAAAAGCAAAGGGAAAACGGTCTTTAAATTTGTATTTCTGTGTGGAAAACTGAAAGAAAATTAGCCAAAATTAAACAGTTTTTAATTCTTAAAATACTGTGCTAAAAAACCCCTAGAAACGGTGCTACACTAAGAAAAAGTCGGAATATTTTGTAGGTATATTTTAAAGGTATTTAAAAACAAAAATTAATAACTTACGGTGCTTTACATTTGTCAAGCCATAGTTATTTATGAACCTAGACTATATTTGAAAAAAAATAATTGCTTTCTCTTTACTTTTTTTTCTAGTTTTTGTATATTTTAGTGAACATATATTATATGTTTATTGGATTCTAATAAGTCTTCTAATTCTAATAGCAAATAGTCTCTAGAATGTATGATGTATGCCTGGAGAGCGAATTGGCGATGAACGAAAGTAAGTCAAAAGTGATGGTATTTGAAAGGGATAGTGAGGTTACTGACTGCATAATAAATGTAAACAACGAATGTCTCGAGCAAGTAGAAGAATTTGTGTATCTGGGAAGCATGTTTTCAAGAGATGGAAGAGTAGAAAAAGATGTTGAAAGAAGAGTGAATGCGGGCAACAAAATGAACGGAGCACTAAGCACAGTAATTTCTAATAAAAATATTTCAATCGAAGCTAAACTGGCAGTGCACAACGGAGTTTTAGTCCCAACACTTATGTATGGAAGTGAAACATGGAACTGGCAGAGGAAGGATGAAAGCCGAGTGATCGCGGTTGAAATGCGATCTCTTAGACGAATGTGTGGGAAATCAATGTATGACAGGGTTACGAATGATGAAATCAGGCGAGAGTGTAAATCTGAGACAAGTATAATTGATAAGATTAAGAAAGGGTCTCTGAGATGGTTTGGTCACGTAGAACGAATGGACGACGAGAGAATGGTAAAACAAGTATATATGGCGAAAATGAACGGCAACGTTAGACGAGGACGACCAAGGAAGACGTGGCATGATCAGATAAACCAAAATCTTAAGTCTGGTCATGTCAAAAGCAGACAGAACCGAAGGGAATGTATGACAAGATGTATGAATGTGGAAGAGGCTAGGATTGTATGCCAGGATAGACGCGTGTGGCGGTCCATTCTCTCTGCCTACCCCTACGGGGAAATGGCGTGATGGTAGTAGTAGTAGTAGGATTCTTATTTTTAACTTTTAAAAAAACATTTGTTCTTCTTAATTTAGATTTTGTAATTTTGTATTTTTTTGTTCAATGTAATTATGATAAAAGATATCCCAACCTGTCTTTTTTTAAAAATAATTCTAAAAAAATATATATATTTTAAATCATTTTTCGTACTTTTTAATTTTTACGTTCCTTTCAATGTTTTTTTTATTCCTTGAAAGTTTTATTTTTTTACACAATATGTTAGCGTGTTTCTTGAATGAAACCATTGTGATATAATATGTACATATAAACTTTTTTTTTATCTCTCTTCCTCTTTTATCTACTATATTGAAGTGATTATTTCTACACAATATATATTTTTGTGAAGTAAAAGGCACTACGTGCCGTAATAAATAAATAAATATACTGTTTTTTTTAAATCTATTTTCCATAATATGCACAAAATAATCATATTATTTAGGCAAATTGTTATAGCAAAATACGACTCCGTTTATTTTTTTATAAATAGGACAGGTACATCAAGTCATTAACAAATTAATACATAGACGCGCCCTGTGTAGACATATGTGACGTCATATATAGTAGTTAACAGTCATCGAAATTAGTTTAAGGTGATTCTAAACGAAAATATTAATCTAATTATTCATAATATATTGAGTTTTTCTACTGGCATTTCTTGGTGGAACTGCATTTTAATTATAATAATAAACCCGGTCACTGGTAAAAATTTATAAATAAAAGTGGAATGTATTATAATTATTCATAGATGGCGCTTTTATATTTTTTTTATTGAAAATGCCATTTTTAAGTTTATTTTTAATGGAAATTTTACAAAACTTGGTTTGCGGAAACTTAACACTATATTGGTTGTAACAAATACCATAACAATCTAATTTAGGTCTTTTTCACAAAATGGTGTACAGAACAAAAAAAAATATCTTATTTTTTGTTTTGTATACCATTTTGTGAAAAGGACGTAAATTACATTGTTATGGTATTTGTTACAATCAATATAGTGTAAAGTTTTCGCAAACCAAGTTTTGTAAAATTTCCATCGAAAATAAACGTAACAATGTCACTTTTCAATAAAAAATGGTAAAAACGCCATCTATGAATAATTAGTTTAGTATTTTCAATTAGAATTACCTTAAAGATCCAGAATTAGTAGTATTATTGAACTTATTCAAAGTTGCAGCGTAATTAAAACAATTTCACATCACGCGACGGCATTTTTCTGCATTGCATCACGTCTGATCACGACGAAAGTCCATTAAAAAATAGAGCAAAATGGAGGCAAGGAAGTTCCACGAATTAGGAATTTCAGCTCTACGGGAAATCGAATACATTTTTTTTCCTTACGCACGGAAGAAATTAGAGCGTTCAATTATACTGCTAAGTTTCTTGAAAATGTACGAAATATTTTTTACTACTTTGAACGATGACACTAGTTCATATGAATCAACTAATGATAAAAGAGCTCTGAAAGATTGTCGATTTACTAACTGTCAACAAACCGATCGGCAGAACTGACCGAGAAGAAGCGGATAAGAACTTGAGACGTCACACAAGGAGTAATTTCAGAAATACAAAACCTAAAAAAATCATAGCGCCGATAATACGATACATAAAAATTAAGATTTTGGCTTAGTTTAAATTAAGGAACGATGACTATTGTCCATGCGATGGTATTTTTTCACAAAGTATCGAACATCTGTTATTTCAGTGCCTATTTTTTAGTTTACAACGCCATAATCTTGAAGCAGAATGCAGGAGAGATGGAATATCCTCAACATTAGACGTATCATTAGACGTACCTGTAGAAATTATAACGGACTCAGTATTGATGTAGACATTTTTAACTGCACGTTGCATTTGTACAGAATTTTTTTTCATGGGGCGATTATTTGGGATAGTTGCTGAATGTACATCTTGAGTGGTTTATGCTATGTATATGTGCCACATGTAATGTATATGTTTGTTTATGTTTTATATGTGCGTTCATGTGTGTGCGTGGATGGCTCGGAGTGTACATTCGGTATTTTTATTTATTTTAATTTATTACCTCCATGGAAAACGCAAATGTCAACAATTATTCTTTTCTCACTTAAAATTCTTATTTATTTTTTATTTTTTGTCACATTTAATGTTTATATCTTTTTAATTTATGAAAACTTAATTGGTCTTTTTATGTTAAAAAATTGTTGTTCTTAGTACTTATTTTGTATGACTGTATGTTTTCTAAATAAAATAAAATAAAAAATAAAATAAAACAGATGGCCACACTGTCGTTAAAAGTAGTTATCACGCGATATTGTTCTTGGACTTTGAAACAATGGTGATTGGACTTATAAAGGTAATAAACCAAAATCAGTTATCGAACATCCTATTTCCAAGACAAACAATAACGATTTTTTCCGAGTATCTTTGCCTTGTACATGACACGTAAGGCTAATAAAGGGGTCCAAATATATATTTAAAAATATCTTACATGAATGTCTTATTATTAACTTAAAGTTAATTATCATTAAACCATACATATTTCTAAACTTTTCATCAAAACACCAAGATGCCAACGAAAAAGATTGCAAAGAAAAAAAAACTATTTTCTCATGAACCAGAAGATTGGTTGATTTAAGGGCTTGGCTGGTTTAAGTGGCCACTTTACAAGCTGTGTAACATTCAACATTGTGCCTATGTTTTAATAAAGATTTCTTCAATTCTTCCATAAGTTGGTTATTGTTCAATTAAAGAGCTGAAACCTCTATAGGCCACTGAAACCAGGCAAAAAAATGTCATGTTCCCTGTAAATTCATAGACTTTCATAATCCTTTCTCAAAAATAATCTCCATCTCTATTGTAATACACATCAAAACCATTATTCTTTGTGGAAAACGTGTAGGTATTATAATCGCGAGAACGAAACTTAAAATAACGTTATGTGTAGATTTCTGAAGAAAAGAAGTCATTTTTTAAAATGTCAAAATTGAGAAAGTTATTCGATTATAGCTAATTTCACCCACCCCTTGCTCTACCTTCTGGGCGAAAACTTTTATTTGGAGGTATCAAGCCATAAGTTGAAATTACCACCGCCAGGTAAAAATATTATTATTTTCAAGGAATTTTGCAAGAAAACACGGAGCATTAGCAAATAAAAACAAAAGCTCTAAAATAAAATTACACATGGACACCTCCTAAGTATAATATCGTAACCCACAAAATACGACTTTACAAGAGAAGGATTGAAATATATTTCAGTCTAATTTAAATCTAAATATAAACGAATTATAGAAAAAACTGATGTACTTGATGTCTTTTTTCATATTTTTTTTTTGCGTTGTTTTAAACGTGGTTTTTGTAAAAATGCATATACGATATAATACTTTGAAAAATACACTAAGTAAAGTATCGGTTGAGTGACTATACATCGTAAAAGAAGTCAAGTAAATTATTGTATGAATGAAATACAACATTTTATTTCGGGATTATTTGAAAAAAAAAAATGTATGTGTAACATACGATATTTATTTGATACTAAAGATTTATCTTTGAATCGGGTTGTGGTCCCGTGGACAGTGTTGCGGATTTACGGATCAGAGATCCGAGGTTCGGACGCCACTCTACCCCAACTTGGTTTCCATTTTCTAAAAGTGAGTTATTTAGAATTCATTGGAAATAGCTTCGAAAATTTGAATATTTGGGTAAATTATAAGAACGCTAATATTTTTTATTTTTTAAAAATCAGAACGCTAATAATACGGCAGATAAAAATATTTTTTAAAAATAAATAAAAAAAGAAAACACAAAAAAAATCGTTAGAAGTACTAACGTTGTTATTATGTATATTATAAAAAACGATAAAATATTGGTATTAAAATCAAACAAATATATTATTGTTATCAAAAACATTTTTCACTTTGTGGTATGACATTTTACACTTATTTGTTTATAAATTTGTATAAACCACTTAATTTTATTTTGTAACCTCGAAACCGGTCGAAGTGTAATTAAAAAAAAAATTTTTTTGTGGTTTATACAAATTTATAAACAAATAAGTGTCAAACAAATATATTAATTATAATAATTAACTGGTTTGCTTTATCAAGCATTTTGATGTATTTTATCGAGTCGAAGTTCTTTTATGTTGATCGAGTTTTTGAATTTATTTTACTCCACTATTTGTTTCTTGTTTGTCTTTGCTAAATACATTTTATTTCTTTTTACTTCGTTTCTAGTACACATATTTCTTCATATAATTGTTGTAATTGGCTTAGGCTATATTTATCTTTATATATATAATTCCTCTGTACGTGTGATGTCACCGTACTCCTCCTAAACGGCTAAACCGATTTACGTGCAGTTTTCAGAGAAATATAGATCATTGCGCTGTGCGTGTTCGTAGATATTAAAATATTCAATCGAATATGTAAAAAAAAGTTAGGAGCATGAATGTTTTATTCATCGATCTACCAGGGTTGCATTCGAGGATAATGCATTTGCAAAAAATGGAAAGATGTTGTTATTTTGTGTATGAAAAAAGTTTGTTTTTGAATGTTTACAAACAGCATTTGTTTTTTGTGGATCTCAATCAGATTCTTTCCTTAAATTCCTTATAATTTCTACCCATTTATATATTTTTATTAGAATTTTGGTAACACTAACATAATATTAAATTCAATACATTTTAAAAAATCGTATTCCTACATAAGTACACCACTTTGTTGGTGAGACGACCGGAGTTTGACGTTTGCAAAAAGAATGCCATATTTGAAAAAATATTTATTTTATGTTTTGGAATTCAACCATAAATAGGTACCTACTTAAATTTAATATTTTTTGAATATTAACGATTTCAAGTTTTGAAATTTAATCACAAACAAGTACCTAGATGAAAATTATTTTTACAAGATGATCGCAGGCAAGCCAACGTTCGGGCGGGACAACGTCTGTCGGGTCCGCTAGTAATATATATATTGACAATATAATTTAACTTTCTTTGGCCGTATTTAATACAAAAGCTCTGTACTGACAAGCCCTTATTTTGAACATGTCTCCGTTCAATGCTGGAACCGGTCAACCGATGCGACAAAGGTAACGACATTTATCGTAAACGTAAATTCAATTCGCGTTCAGAATTGTCTACATGTCTC
Source organism: Micrasema longulum (assembly GCF_059751315.1). Taxonomy (NCBI): domain Eukaryota; kingdom Metazoa; phylum Arthropoda; class Insecta; order Trichoptera; family Brachycentridae; genus Micrasema; species Micrasema longulum. Next base: position 83,838 of record NW_028278260.1, read on the forward strand.
GTTCATAATATTCGAATCTTTGCTAGAGTAATTAAGTCATAAAATTAGTAAATAAAGTTACACATAATATGTAAGTGAACATTTTATTTTAATACACGCAACCTTTTGATAAAACTTCTGATAAGTCCAATTCAATCAATTATCCATTCACCTAAAACAGTTCAACACCATAGTTGAAGTCTTCTGTTGTGTACAATAATGTCTTTGACTCGCTTATGAATGACTTGTATTTTAGTTCTTCCAATTCTCCCTAATACGGGTCAATTTTCAACTTGAGTGGTTAAAAGTTAATGAAAAGGGGTAACAAATACACGATCCGACAAAAGAAGGGTAGCGAAAATGTCCAACAAAGAACTTTACAAAGTTTCATCCACGTGTCATCAAATTATATTACTGGTTATTTTCCACGACCCTGCTGGGCGTCAAAGGTTTAAGTGCAGATGTAGGCGATTGAGATTTGACGGCCGAGAAACGAGTGAAATTGCGGACATCCGTTTCGTATTACACGAACAACCTGAAAGGGTTGAAGAGGTTTTTTATTCTGAAAAAGCTTCGCGTTCACCGAAAATTTCAGGAAGTGTATAAAAATAAAATAAAATAAATGTGCGGAAATAGAAAAATGATTTGCAGGTTTTTTATATTACACATTTTAAATTAGTAATTTGTGTACATGTTTTTTTCCAACCATCACGCTGTTTCCCCGTAGTAACACGCAGGGAAGAAACATCTCTATAGTAACAGATTACAACAAATATAATTATAGAAAAATAAATATGGTTACAGGGCTTATGACCTGATGGCTGATTTAAGTGGTCACTTTACACACTTTGTAATATTCACCAATTGCTAATGTTTTTATTATTTTATTTTTTTATAAAGGAGTTGCTTCATTATTTACCTTGCTTATAATATACAAGGTTAATATTTCAAAAGTGGATTTTTCTGCAATGAAATTTATTTAAATTTATCTAAACTGTTAGGATCAGGAGGGATATACTAATGTGGGCCAATCAGGAACTTCTCAGCATTTGCTCACGTGGAGAGGAAACCACTCAAAACTTTTCAGGAGAAGCCGGCCTGTTGGCAGTAGTCAACAGGCCTTCCGTTCCACTAGAGGAGTGTTCGGCATTTTCTTCCCTACTTTGGTTTATTTTACCAATTGCCTGCACTATATTGACCATGTATGATACTACCTCTCGTTTGAGTTCTTTATTACCTATCACCGATGGGATGTCGCATATATCTTCACCCAAGCTTCTGCATCGCGCCTCCAGCTGTTGTATTTGCTAATGATTAAACATCCATATTTTTTTAATTCGTCCATCGGTTAATTTGCGTGAAGTTGGAGAGCTGAAAACTTTATTGTTGTAAGGGGATTAATCTGATAGAATTATTTTACATACTAATACTAGTAACGTATACTAGGCAACGCCTGAAAATTATAATATTTTGCGATTGGTCAGCTTAATGCCTTTCAGGTATTGTACACTGATAACATGGGGAATTAGAGTTTAGTGGACTGTATGGAAATTGTTACTCACTTTTAAATTTCTTCCGATTGTTTCTTATATGGAGCACTTCACTATTGCTGTAGCACGGATACCAATATCGTGTAGATGATGATGAACTGTATAATTTAGCCTGTTTATACAACACTAACTTCACTTTGTAGGAAATATGCTGACGCAGTATATGATAAAGATTTATCAGAGAGACAACTTTTCACATGTAACTTGCTCACAGGACGGTAGAAGCACAAGGATTTTGAAATAGGAAGGATTTGGGAAGGAACGGGATATTTACAGTCTTATATGGGTTGCCAGTACAGAAAATGTAATTTCAGTACTTATCAATTTTGAATTTGTCCAAATGTACAAATACAAATATTCGTAAATACATAGTGTATAAAGTAGCCACTTAAACAGGCCAACGACAGGGCACAAGCCCAGTAAATGCCTAGACTTTCATATATCCTTCTCTGGTAATAATTTATCAGTCTTAAGTGCATAGGCGAGCCATGACTATTGTAGACTCTAGAAGATTACACAGACAGCTTGCCCACCACATACCGCACCTCGCATCTGAGGACATAAATCTCTTTGGCGGTGCCCACATGCACGGAAAAGTCGCTCATTGCCGAACGAGAAAAGCCCAAAGGAGCTCTCTGTAATCTGGTAGCCTCAGCATCTTTGTGCTGAAAGAAGGTAATCCAGAAGTACCTACATAATATGCACTTCGTTCGATTGAGAAAAGAGGGAAGTGAATTCTTCACTGACTGGGATTAAATTGATTGGACATGATCGATTTTATTACAAAACTTTTTAAAAGCCTTGAAATTCTTTTTGGAGGCCACCAGATATGTATATTTGACAGGACCTATAACAGGGCCACGGATAGTAACGAGGAGTTCCATTCGGTGATCATAGAGAGGGGGAAAGTAACAAGACCACAGAATATGTTCAGAAGATTGATTAGGATATCCGTAGCTGCAAGAAGGGAAATCGACAATATTGAAAACAAATAATTTGTCATCAAATTTACCATAACCTGACAAAAACTGCGTGCTCCAGTGATTGGACTTACACAGACACACCAATATGCGGATGTTTGTGTGTGTTTGTTTGCCTCAACTTATGCTACGTAACCTATACCTAATTAATTAAAACTAAAACGGAACCGGTAATCATAGAGAAATCGATAAATGTTTATATTAAATTATTTACTAGCATTTATTGGCGATAGATTCATTTTGGATGTCAAACTTTTGCAATTTTAGATTAAACTCTTAAAAGACAGTGGTAAATAATTCCTTTGCGCGCGGTGATGTAACATCGTATTAACGCAAGCAAAAGACACAATATTCTAAAGTTCAGACATTTGAAAAAAAAACATGGTGCCATCCTGTTATATAATTCCTAATTTATAAACATAAACATAAGTTAGCCCTGTTCATTCATTTTTCATGCGTACGTCCCCCACCACTGTCAATAACCGACTGAATTTCTTTCACATATACACCGGCCACAGAACAGCGTCTCTGTCTTCTTGTTATGAGCTCAATCTTCGTGCTTTCTCATGAACAGATTTATTGCTGTATTCTCATTCATTCTTCGCATGGCAAGTATAAATATTTTTTGTATTAAAATCATTCGTATTTATACAAATTTTACTTTCCAAATCCGGTGTCGAAATGTTCGTTTGAAGATTACAAAAAAATTGAACTTTAATTTTTAAAAAATAAGAGAGATTTATAAAATCTTGTATTGTATATCGACTAGTGTGACATCACAGCCACATGAGAGTTAAATAAAACTAAAACGGAACTGGTTATCATAGAGAATACGATAAATAATTATGTTCAGTTATTTCCTAACATTTATTGCCGATAGATTAATTTTGGATGTCAAACTTTGGCAATTTTGGATTTAGATAAACCCTTCTAAGTTCAACTTCCATTTCTTAACTTATTCTGGAAGCTTTCGAGCGCAAGAAAGGTGAAAGTTTTCAAACATGTAGCTTAAAACATCAAACTATAGTTAACTTAGGTAGAAGAAAAACGGATCTTCTCTATTTTTAGGGTAAATGTTTTTGCTATGGAAATAACAATCGTGTAAGTAGGAAAAGAATTTTCAAGAAATAAATGAAATTTTTATTTTTTATGTTTAAAGCATTAACTTTGAGATCAAACATTTTAACTAATTAACATATTACAACAGAGATGAAGAAAATTTAAGAGAAGGTAATATAGAAGTCTAGCCATCTACAGGGCTTATGACATGTCAATGACTGGTTTTAGTGTTATTATGACCTTCTCTTAAATGTTCTTCATCTCTGTTGTAATATGTTAATATAAACAGCTCCCCAGGGAGTTGAATCCAGTCCTTGTCTACAAAAATTTGGACAAACTCAAAATTTTGTTGATTTGAACTAATGTTAGTAAACATTAGTATATAACCACTTACCGACTTTTTAAGTCTAGCGGTTTCAAGACGTACCCGTCTTTTCGTCAGGACACTCGCTACACCATCATGCAAATACTAAAATACACCTCCACCTGCATCCGTAGTATATATATAGCATTTCCAAAAATACATTAAACACATGCAGATTTATAGAGATGTGAACACCACCATGTCTAAACATGCACTAAGCTTAATTAAAAAATATTTAATCTTATATTGAAGAATTGGTAGGGAGTTGGAACAGAGGGGGGTAGTGGTGAGGTTACCCGATTGGTTAATTTTTAATTAAAAAAGAGGGCTGTACTGAAAACTTATTTGATTATTTGCTAAGGGAATATCGATTTTTAAAAATAATAAGAATATAATTTTGTCAAATTTTTAAACGAAAATTTGCACATTTTTATAAAAACTTAAAAGAAATAGTCATTTGGCTACGGGTTTTGTTGATCTTCCCATAAATGAAATCAAGCACAGTGGCGGTTGTTATAAAGTAGCTTAACCATTTGTTGTAGGCAGGCAAGGTGATCAGTCTTACGCTTTGGGTGGCAATTCAGGGACAATATTGAAGTGTGCAGTGTAAAACCTCCCCACAAATAAATATTTTATCGAATTATTAATTATTCTTCACGATATTTCGTTTGCTCAATACCTTAACTTTTTGTGTATATATTTTTAATATCTTTATATTTTGTGTGGTTCTGGGTTCGTATTCTAGTGGGAAGTTGAAATTCATCTTTGATTTTATCTACAAAGTAAAATTAAGTTTCTAAATGAAAAGTTAAAATAAATGCATATTTTTTTCAATTACACGTAACCAAGAAGGAAACTTTAAATTCTCATACAAATAAACATATTTTCGTACATAAATATCGATTTTACTTTATACCGTCTCGATATGTACCGATGAAGATAGCGTTCACAATCGCGGCCCTGAGCCTCGATTATGATGGGAAGATAAAATTTATCGTCAAGTTTATCTACAAAGTAAAATGAAGTTTTCTAAATGAAAAATAGAATATGTATACATTTTTTTCCAAACATGTTCAATTACCGGTTGCTGACGAATATACTTTGAATTTTTATACAAATACACACTTTCGTACATGAATATCGATATTAGTTTATACCGTCTCAGTATATACAGACGAAGATAGCCGTTTATAATCGCGAACCTAGTAGCATTATTTTGAGTGGCATATTCTCCTTTATCTACAAGTAATAATATAATCCTTTTGTACCAAGTATGTATCCCTCTGGAATATTCAATTCGCTAGAAAGGCGCTGCGAGTTATAATGTATTATTAAAGCTTGTCACGTTTTTAATTAGCGAGGATTAGAAATCTGAAATCTAACCTTTATTTGATCAATTAAAGCATTTAGTTACTGTTGCGGACTCACAGATCAAAGGTTCAAGGCTCGAACCAAAGTTTACCCCAAATTAATACCCATTTTCTAATATTCAGTTTTTTACAACTCGTTGAAAATGTCCCCAAAATTGAAATATTAAGGTAAATTATAAAAACGCAAACATTCATCTTTTTTTTAATTAAAAAAGATGTTTTCTACCATCGCACATACGTTGATTTAAATGATTTAGGCGGTCAAAATTATTTTACTGTACATTTTGACTTTAAATTATAAATTTTTGTGTAAAGTATTGCCCTTTGTAAAATTAGAATATTTTTCCCGCAAAAAGTGAAGAAAAAAAAACACGTGAACTTAAAAAATACAAAATTGATTTTTATTGATAAATTTCACTAACAAAAAAATATTTTAGGCACAAACTAATAATTTAAATGCAAATAAATATTTTGGATTTGATTATTCATTAATAGATAATTCTTGATCCGTGTCTAAAATATTAAATTTGATATTTGGGTTAGCTGGAAGTAACATATTGATTGTTTCAAGGCAAAATGATCTTAGTTTATTTTTTTTGCTTGTTTCATGCTACTTAATAATAATGAGTCTAAACTCAATAGTAGTCGACTGAATATATCAAGGTTACATTCCTCCCTCGAGAACATTCTTGTGTAGTTTTCACGATATAATCAAAAGTGCTTATTTCGGGCTTCTTCTGCCTATTGCGACAACTGTCCTATGAGTAATAAGGCATTTCCAATTATTCCTTCTAACCAAGCTTTATTGGTTTTAAGAAATAATGCTTATTTTCTACGGGATTCAGACCATTTTTCTTTTATTGGTGTTTTAAAGTACGCAAATTTTTGTTTTAAAGTGCGTAAATTATCTGGTGTATCACCGTTACTTGACAAAAGGTGATTTCCCATATATGTGTTGACTTTTTTCATACAAATTAGACAAATATTGCTGTTGTATTTCATCGTAAAGATATTTACGACTCACTGTTTTTGTACCCGAGGTGCCAGGTGTACCTAAAATAATAAAAAAAATGCAGTTTATTACATTTTAAACAAAAGTTTTTTTATTTTTATTTCCTTCTTTAAAAAAGTCTATAACTTGGCCATCCGCAGCTATCCGCACTAAAAATTTATGTTATTATTTAGCCTAATATATGAAGTATACAGCACAATAACAAACATTACGCGATCAGAGGCGATAACATAACAAAATGTCTAATAAACATGAAAATAATAATAAAAAAATCATTACAAAACAACCTTTTTATGAAGTTCTACAAATAATAATGGTAAATTTACTAGTTACTGTGACATTTCTCCGACTATCGGATTTATTTGGTATTTTTAACGTCACTTTTGAAATTTTACTTACAACCGGCTAATTTTTAAAAATCAACCTTTGTGCATCGTCGTCATTTTCCTATCCGCCCCCAGTGGTGTATAGGGCATTGCGTTGGACTTCAATGAGAGAGTTAATTTATTTTTAAAAAATATTTGTTGAAATACTATTAAACTGAGCCAAAATTTAAAAAAAAATAAGTGTCGTATTACCATCGCTGTAATTTTTTAAAGTTTTGTAAATTTGAAATTACTCCTCCCGTAAAGTTCTCGTCGGTGAGTTCTGTCGACGTTTAAAAGTGGAGCCCCGTAGCGTAAAAATAAACTAAACGTCGAAAAACATGGCTACCGGAAACCGGAAATCTATCACAACACATAAAAACGCTGTAATTGATTGGTTGATTCTTAAGAACTTGTGACGTAGTTTAAAGCAGTTTGTTTTTAATACAACAATTTTTTTCGTTCATTTTCGAGGCACTTTGCTTTACAATTAAAGGCTCTAATTTTTACCGCGTATTAGAAAACATTTTTTATATCCAATTTCCTGTAGCACTGTGGCCTTATTCTGCAGCTAATTCATTTCGTAAATTCATTCGTATCGTAAGAGAGGGAACGAGAGCGAAATACGATTTGATTGCGTTAGGTGAGATGGATATATGACGAACGAACGATCTCACGAAACGAAATTGTGACAGAATAAGCCTGTTGAATCTCCTCATTAATTCCAGACAGAGGGGCTACGGCAAAAGCATGATCTCTGATCATAGAGTTTGGGCTACGCCAAAATTCTGCAAATTTTCAAGAGGCGGGTACAATATGATTTTTTTATCTGGTATGTTTTTTTCATATAATTTAAAAAGTTAATAAATCTATTACAAAATCAAGTTGTTCTTTGGGGATCGAATATTAGACCTCTGATCTTTAGTAATATCGTGATACGAGTAGTATAGTGGTGGCGGTTTTGGTACTAAGTTTCTAGCAAGGTTACAATATATTTTATACTTTAATACCGCTAAACTCTAATTATTTCGTTACTAAATTAAAGAAAAAGAAAATTAGAATATATTTGGGAACGTCTTTTTGAGTTTTGATAAAACTATTGATTATTAGGTACATACCAATGCCAAAACGTCCACTAGCGATTGAAGGCGGCTAACGACTAACACTAGAGTAGATATGCTGATACAAATACTCCACTCGTAGCTCCAAATCAGACTTATTAAGTACTCATCGTTTGAACGAATTATAGTCAAAACATTCCTTCAAGGGCAAAACTTGCTCTGAAGTCCGGCGAGTATGTTTTTTTTAGCGTTCGAGGCTCGTTTACTTAGCGCCTAACTGATATTAATGTACTGAAAATTCAACCTTATGGCCATTCAAATAAATAAGTTTTTCGCTTACAGCACGTATTGTCTGAAGAAGTGCGAATAAATTAATAGACTGAAGATGTCGCGTACTTTGCCCGTGTGTTGCTAAAAACTCTATTTTGGACAAGGAAATAGGGTTGTTTCTACGTCAATATATATTTTTATTAAAGCTTTATACTTAACGCGCTGCATTGTGAACATGTAGAGTTCTAATAATACTCCTGTATTTACATAATACTTCTGTATTTAGGAGCCTTACGTGTCATGTACAAGGCTAAGGTATTTGGAAAAAAATCGTTATTGTTTATTTTGGAAATGGGATGTTTGATTACTGATTTTGTTTATTACTCTTATAAATCCAATCACATTTGTTGCAAAGTTCAAGAAAAATGGCGCGTAATAACTACTTTTAATGACAGTGTGAATATCTGTTTAGGATATTCCATCTTTCCTGCATTCTGCCTCAAGATTATGGCGTTGTAAACTGGAAAATGGGCACTGAAATAACAGATGTTCGATTGAAGAAATATCATCACTTAGACAATAGTTATGATTCCTTAATTTAAACCCATATATGAAACTTCTCATAGCTCCGTGTCCGGTATAAATTTGGGTCGTTTCAAAAAAAAGTTTGCTGCATCAGCCAGCGTTGGAAAAAAACATTTTAGTGACTGTACCCGTAGAAGAAGCGTGGTAATGATCCTCCCAAGAACAAACATGTAGAGTATGAACTGTGATTTTTATAGTGAGGCGGAGCCTCACTTGAATCGCCTGTAAAATCGCCACTGGAGCATAGCCCGTTCAAGTAAAAAAAGAGTAGTAAAAAATAATTAGAAAGGTCTTATTTATATAGATACATTATAAATGAAAAAATACATCCCCTTCTTCTATCGTGATTAAGGCTTTTGCGAAAACCGAAAACCGCCCAAAAGTTCTAAATTAGCATAAAACAAAAGCAGTGCAAAACCATTTTGCGTCCCTTCGCATTTTTGTTCGTTAAATTTACTTTCAGACTGCGAACATCCAGCTTCCGATTACAAATGTATGATAAGATAAACTTACCGATATTTGTCTTTTGATTGGAATCTGACTTCACCGGCGTAAATATGGGAAATATTCTAAAACTGCTATTTTCGTTTATTTATTTATTATTTATCATGCTATTTAATGCATTTAGTCGGCGGTTGGCAAGCCGAATGTCAAGAAAAGCTATCACATTACATTTATCCTACTGCCTACGCAGTGCAGATAAACCATAGGTTGTGAATTCAATTCTTGCCTTGTGCAAAGAAAAAAAGATTTTGTTTCTCTGGCTTTGTGTTTAATTAGTTAAGTTTAAAAAAAAATATATATACATGCATATTTATCACTTTGTATACATACACATTTTATATACATATAAGGGCGGGCATATTGCCTTAAGGTGATTCCAAACGAAAGGAATTATTCATAGATAGCGCTTTAATATTTTTTATTGAAAAATTGCATTTTTTAATAAAAAAACATAAAAGGCAATTTTTTTCTACCTTCCAAAACTGTTCAGTTTGAGAAAATTACTAGTACTTGGACATATTCTAGTAAATAACACAGAATTGTATAATTTCATACAAAATTTAATACAAAAAATCACTAAAATTCTACATTGTACTATGAAGAGTGGAGAGAGGACGGGAAGGAGAGAAGGAGAGAGGAAAAACTCAAATATTTAGAAAGAAAATTTTAATTTTAATTTTGATGTAAATAAAGAAAGGACGTCTCTAAAATTCATAATCATCATTATTCCCTTTGCGCACCTATTGGTGCATAGGGCACTGCATTGGTACACCAATCGCAGTGTATCTTGATTTTAAAAATGTTACATGAAGGTAAAATGATCAATCTTACGCTTCATGTACTAGTCCAGGGACCATGAAATATTTTAGTGTAAAAACACCTTTTTAAAATAAATACTTCATTTCAAACGCGCTAACCACTACACCAGAAAACTGAAAACCTCTTGAATTCGTTGGTAGATTATTCTACAATCGAGCTGCTACTACTGTGAAAGAGGAGGCAAAAAATTAGAGCGGCGAATGGGTATTAAAATGGTTCTCTCGTTACTAGAACGAAGAAATAACCCATGTTGTGATATAGGTATAAGATAAACAGGCGAAATAGGATTATTCAAAATATTGTAAAGAAGTAATATAATGTGAATGTTTCTTCCATGCCTGATTTAAATGTACATTTTTGTAAAAAAATAAATATATAAAACCTCCATTCTACGATTTTTTTATACCGAAAAAACATAAATTACTCGATAAATAGGCGATAGGCGGCCTCCGTCGTGTAGTGGTCGAGACGCCTGACTAACACATGGAAGGTACCGGGTTCGTAAGAGGGTACCGGGTTCGGAGAAGGTAAGAGCAAAAAAAGAGACAACACGTCTATTCTCTGTTATTCTGAATCAAGCCTATAAGTTATTTTCTGTACCCATTATATGGAGTGTTTAATATATCGAGACTATTAAAATTCTTGCTTAATGCTTCACATATACGAGGGATGGTAGAATGTTCCCGATGATTAGTTTTAATATTACGTACATAGAAAATATCAGACAGTCTAGTTATACATACACAACAATTAAGGGTAGCACTTGGCTTTCTCATTGTGCTAAGATTTGATACATGTAAGAACAGCTTGATTTACCTACCAATGAAGGGTGTAAAAACATCCACCATGTATTGTGCATCATATATTTATGTTGCCTAGTACATAAGACTGCTGGGAACTTTAAGTAGAGCTTTTGAATTCTAAAGTGAGTGTTACTTAATCGGGTTTAGTTTCGGCAGAAGAATAGAGCTGAGATTTCACACTAAGGGCTTTATAAAGGCTAATGGGTTTTGCATGTGGTTTGCATTTATAATAAAAAATAGGCTGTTTGGAAATTTGGGATTCTTATCCGGTTTTATAACAGTGACATAGAAGTCTTCTCTTCACAAAATATTGTATAAAAATCACATTTCATTGGATTTTATTGCAACAGAGAGGGAAAACATTGCACCATCTTTAATCACCGTTCAGAAGTGCCTAAAATAAAATTAAATACATATTTTTGTTACAATATTTAAGTTTGTCCAAATGTTCGTTGACAAGAGACTGGATTTCACCCCCTCGGGAGTCATTAAGATTAACAAATTACAAAAGGGATTGAGAATACCTTAAATAAGGGAACATGGAAGTCTAGGCATTTACAGGGCTTATGAACTGTCATTGGATGGTTTAAGTAGCCACTTTACACACTGTGTAACATTCACCATTTTGACTATGTTTAAACATCCATATTTCTTCAATTCTTCCATTTATTGATTTTAGTGTAGTTAAAGAGCTGAATGAAACCTTTATTGTTGTGAAGTGCGTTTTTATCAAAATATTTTTTATTATTTTTTCTGTACATTTTCAAGAAACTTTGCCGTGCAATTTAATGCTCTTATTTTTACCCCACGTAAGAAAAATAATTTTGTAACCAATTTCCAGTAGGGCTGAAGTTCCTCACTTAAAACCTTTCAGTTCTTGTAGCAAAAAAAGAGTTTGATTCACTTGTAGCTAATTGAATGCTAATTACGAATCTATAAATAACTCAAAAACAATAAAATGAGGGTTGCATCGGTTTAGGCTCCGCACGGCAGAATATTCCCCCGTAGCATTTAGTTTATATGTATAACCCTCTGTAGTGTTGTGTGGATGATTAATGATGCTGTTCCTCATCCTAACAAGTAATAATTTATCATCATCTTGTTTAACCCCGATAAAACACCAACTAAAATACTCTATCAAGTCAACAAGTAAAAAACAACTTAAAATTAATACAACTTTCGGTCAAAGAGGATTGGCCTACTACTCGGTTAAAGTGTGCAATCTATTTCCATTGTTTATAAGGACAATAAGTAAGTACTCTCAATATAAAATTGCTATTCAGAAATAAATAGTGGTGGTGGGTTGGGCACGGATTGATGAGTGGATCGAGCCAAATAGGTAAAAAATAGTTTCCTTATAATGAAATTTTGTCTGCAAGTTTATATAAATTTATCAGGTTATTTATGATAATATGTTTTATTTTCTTAGTATGGTAATTATTTATTTATTTATTTACACATCAACAGTTCAAAGAACCTTTAACAAAAAAATAATAATTAACAGAAATAATCACAGCAGTGCACAATCATCATGAAGTCCATAGTATGAAATAATAGAATAATTAAAACTAAACAATTTAGTAAACATATAAAACAAAAAGTTAAAAAGGAACATAACATTTCTAAATAGTGATAGCAATAACCATGAGAAAATCTTACGTACTAAATATAAATATAACACAGTAAAGTTGAGAATAACTAGATAATAATAAAAAAATAAAACAAAATTAGTACCTAAAAAATAAACGTTTTTTGAGCAATAAAACAAAAATAAAAAAAGTTGAATTACTAAATAATAATACCTCTATTTAGTGAAATCATCATCAGTTGGTTGGAAGACGTTGCCATTTGGCAATAAATCCACCAATGTACAATTTAAAATTATGTCTAACATGTTAAATAAAAAATCACGTATTCCAGGAAACAAAGTTAAATTTAATAATATATTTAAAAATAAATCAATTATTTTTCTAAAAAATAACGAGTGAGAATTCGTTTTAATTCATGAACAGAATTTGTATTGAAGATATTGAATATTTGTTCTAATTCATTTCCATACCTATGTATCCTGGGAGAGTACATTTTAAAGTTGGTCCGCGAATTGTTGCAAAAAAATAATTCCTTACATATGTTAAATAACTAATTTAAGGCATGTTTCATTATACTTATTGTAAAATGTTTCCCTCGGCACGGGACACCCCAGTGAGGGGGGTCCCATTATTATGTATTAAAAAAAATACAAAATTGTAAAAGTATAAATAAATTAATAAAATAAAATAAAGTGAACATCGGTGTTGTTAATTCGTTTAAAAACGGTTATAGTGGCTTTTATATAGATTCTGATATTTACATGGTATCGTTATGATAAGAAATTTCACCCCCAATGGAAATTGGATACAAAAATGTTTCCTAACGCGCGGTAAAAGTTTCTTGGAAACGTACAAGAATTTTTTTTTTAAATTAAATAATAAAAACAAACTACTTTGAACGACGTCACTAGTTCGTATGAATCAACCAATGATAAGAGAGTTGTGGAAGATTTCCGGTTTACTTGCAGTCAACGGACCAACCGGCAGAACTGACCGAGAAGAAGCGGAAGAGAATTTGAGACGTCACATGCGGAGTAAATTTTAAAAAATCTTAGCGATAGAGGATGGTTAGGACCTACAATGCAATATTGAACTAAAAAATATGATTTTATAGTAAATACATAACAACACAATTTCCTAATATTAGATGTTTTGCCCAAAATATTTTAAGTGCCTTTGGATCTACATACGTTTGTGATGTTTTTTTTTCAAAAATGAAACAGCAAAAATAAAAATAGGGCGTCAATAACACACGTTAATTTGGAAAACCAGTTAAAGTGTGCGACTTCAACTATTAAATCAGATTTAGAAAAATTAAGTGAGCGAAAAGGAACTCAAATCTCGCACTGAAAGAAGTGATCATTGATAATTAGTTTTATTTAATAAAATGTGCAATATTGTTTGATTTACGCATCTTAATTAATAATTTTGAGGGTTAAAATTGTTTATTACAATACAAATACATTTTTCCGTTAGTTCAATGTGTGTAATATTTTCACATCTGGTTGTAGTATTGTTTTTTTTTTCACAATTACCCAAGTAGTACAACCAGAATTACCGTCTTAAAAAAATACAATTCTATAAAAAAAGGTTTCAACTAAAATATTTCAATAACCACTTATAACCGAAGGCATAATTTTACGTAGAAAAAAAAAAAAACACAAAAATTTGTGATTTAAACTGCTTGTATTTCTTTTCAAAAACAAAAAATCAAGATTTTGCTTGGGTAATTTTAATTTTCAATCTATTACCTTTAAATCATTTCAACACATTTAAGTTCAATACTTGGTCTTTATTTAAGAATCGAGATACCAAAGTCTAGTCTAATTCTAAATTTAAAAAACGTTCATTTTAAAATGGTAAAATCGTATGATTTCCTCATTTTTCGCATGTTTTATCCGACTACAGCCCTTCATTTTTCATTTTAAGAAAAAAAATATTTACAAAGTACAAAATAATATATAATAATATGCAATGTACAAATAAAAAAACAAATATCTCTAATAGTACAGTATAATGTACTGTGTATATTTTCCAGTGTTAGTTTTTTTATACAACTATCTATGTAGGTAAATCCATACCATGATAAAAGCAAGTTGTATTTGTGTGGGGTGATATCGGCAGGGTATTTTTTTTAAATTTATTTACAATTTTAAAAAACCCGTTAAGGTAACATTAGAAATTTAATATTGTCAAGTCATTTTATGTCTCGTCTAGTCTAGTTAGTTCAGTCATCATGTGCTTTTTCAGATTGATTTTAAATTTGTCTCCAGTAAAAGTTTTCAAGTAGTAAGGTAGTTCGTTGTAGTGTTTAAGTCCATTATGTAGTATGTTTGACTGTCCTGTGTTTGTCTTTGCTTTTTCAATATGATAGTGTTGTTGTTGTCTGGTGTTATATTTGTGTATGTCAGCATTTTTGACTAATATTATGTCGTCGTCTTGTATGTTTCCCAATGTTGTTTTGTGCACAATTTTTAAGGTCTCAATTTTAGTCAAGCAGTTTATGTCAAACTGGTGTGTTTTTTTGTACAGTTCAGTCGTAGAGGTCAGGTAGGGTAGGTTGTATGTTAGTTTAAGAATTTTGTTTTGTTGTCTTTGTATTCTTGTTATGTCTGTCTTGTTACCAGTTCCCCAGAAGGCGATCATGTAACTCAATTTTTTTTTGACATAGGCTTTGTACATCATAATTTTTTCCTTTCTCGGTATAAAATCTTTAATTTTGTAGAAGAGGCTATGTAGTGATGCCATTACTTTAGTGAGTCCGTCTATCGGTCTTGTTACGTTAATGTTTGTCATTCACCACCCGCCGATTTTTTAACATCCACATGCATCCACATGCAAGTATTTATGCTTCGTTTTAAAATAGTTATTTTATCATAAATATTTTGAGTCAAAATCATTGTAGATATGTAGTAGTTGAAAAACCAACAGGTGAAGATGGATGGTCAAACATATTCACAACGGTTTATCATACTTAGCAGGGGTGAGTGGTGATTTTATTTACTGGCAAGCTATAAAAAAAATTGAAAATTTTGTACCTATATAGTTAGTAATCTAGTATAAGTAATATTATAAACTGAAAATTGATATATTTTCTGTGGTTCTGTGATATCACAACAACAGCAACGACAACATCTCTCATCTGTGAAATCACTTCAAACGACGCTTTTTATTAACTTAGTAATATACTATATTGTCTATTACTTTGCATAATAATTTAATACATAACTTATAAAAAAGTTTATAAAACATAGCACAATGAATTCAGTAGGTATAATTATTCCCATAACAATGTAAATATTAACTGATTTGTTCTCGAAATGAATTATACCAAAAATGTCTTGCGAAATGACTCCACATATCAACTGTATCATTTCAAAGTAAAATAGCTCTTAAGAAATAATGTTCGAAATACTTTTTTCCAAATTGAGAATCTTCAAATAACTTTAGTAATCTGAAATCTTATTTTAGGAGGAAAAAGATTGGTTAAAGATGTTCAAAATATAGTATACTTATTTGTATGAAGAAATAAGCTGGAATAATCGGCTAGTTTCTTGGCTAACTGCTGGCGCTGGCAGCATTTTATTAATATTTTTATTTGTATTTGGAAAAAAATACAAATGGTGGCAATGATTTAAAAGAAATAATAATTATATGTTGGTTTTTCTGTCAATAAAGTTACTTAAAAATATTATTATGGATAGTCAATTATAATAGTAAGCTGCGCATAGTCACTTGTATAGACGATTCGCCCCTGGTACTTAGTATACTGCGAAAAGTGAGATGGGTTATGGTCCCGTGGGTAGTGTCGCGGACTCCGGATCAGGAGGTTCGAGGCTCGAATCCCGCTCTAACACAACTTGTTCCTCATTTTTTAACACGGTTTTTTTCGAAGAACAAAAAATGGCTCCGAAATTTAAATGTTTGGATAAATCATAAGAGCGCAAAAAATAGTGTATACACAAAATAAAAAACATTGAAAAAATAACAAAATGTATTTATTTATAGTAAAAATAAGAAACATATAAGGCACCAATTATAATAGCATATAAGGGCAGGAGGGGTAAGAATGTCATACTTTTTTGTAAAGTCAAATTAAACGAAAAATATTTAAGTTTTATTCTGATTCAAAATGTAATTGAATGTAGTAAATTGGAAAATGCTATCAGCTACATTAAATAAACCGAAACAAATAAACAGTAAGAAATATCATCAAGTATTGACCGCTTCATGGTTAAATGCTCATCGCGTTAATTTACCATTCAAGAGATCTCAGGTTTAAATTCTGACCAACTTAAAATATTTTTTTTAAATGGTGTTTTTATAGTAAAATATTTCATAGTCCGTGGACTGCCACCTAAAACGTAAGACTGATCATCTTACCTTTATATGACAAACATGCTCAAAATACGCTGCGGTTGGTATGCCAAAGGCAGTGCCATATGTACTATCAGGTTCGGAAAGGGTTATCGTAAATATGGTGATCTTTTACATATTTTTTAAGATTAAATTTTTTCAATTTGGTATTTTTTTTTTAAATGTAAAACCGGCATAAAGAATGAAAAACGCACCTTTAAGAACTAAAAACTATGTAAATTCGTATAATTAATTATTAACTTTCATTGATGTTTCTGCATCATCAACAAATTGTACTGATTTACCAGGTTTATCAACATAAAAAGTGACTCTTCTAATTTTGTCGTCATTTGATATTGATTCAGCTATTTTTCGCTTTCGAATTTTATCCACGTATCTGGAAAATACAAAAACACAAATATGAAATTCAGACCAATGGAACACCATAATATTTCAATAACAACAATAAAAATCTCTCATCATTAAAGCAATTAGTACTTTAAATAGTAACAATAAATGCGCATAAATGATATTTTAAAAGAAGTGACAGCTGCAGTAGACATCACGGGGACAGCCAGAGCCCCCTTTTATCCAATATCATTATGGATGGAAGACATGGATGACAATTGAGGATGTCAAATCAATGGAGTTGGAATACATCATGGGAGCTAATTTGGTCACCTCTCTATGCCCATTGTAACAAAGTTGAAAAATCCAGCGTAAATTTCTCCGATTCACAAATTTAAAAATGCATTTACCGCGAGAAAATATAAACTATAATCTTCTCTTGTTTACATTGAATTTATTTATTTAGTCATAGAAGAATAACATCTTATCTGTTTTATTTGTATAAAGTTGTAAATAATCTTTTTGATGTTCCTAATTTGGTCAAATGTTCCTAATTTCAATGTGCCAAACAGGCCAAAGAGGAATAGTATTTATTTAAGATAATATATTAATATATTTATGTCAGATTAGCAAATTAATAATTAAGGGTATTAGAAGCAAACTTATAAATTTCCATCGAAGGAGTTACTGAGATATTTGCGAAAAACTATGAAAAAATAATTGTGAGATTTCTAATTATGCTTCTTTAACTCAATTGAGAATGCTAAGTTTGCGGTGTCAAGTAGTATAATTAACAATACTAAATAACAAACACCCTGATACCCAAAAAATAAATGTATTTGCCGTAACTTAATCAAACTTCAAGAACACATTATTCTTAAAATTTTTTAATAGTAATTGAGTTTCAAGTATTTTCATTTGTTTTGTAAATGTATATATATATATTATTGTCAGTTTAATCTGTATTTATACATTTGCAAATTGTTTATAACCTTTGTAAAATCCCCCCGGGCGTTAATAAATACATAAATAAATAAACAAATAACAGAGGACCCCGAAGATGATCTCCAAAGATTATTGTACAAATTCCTCACATCCTCTCAACGATTTAAAATGAAAGTTTCCAAATATATAACGAAGAACATGACGGCCAGTAGGATGCAAATAATTTGCAATAGACAATAAAATAATACAGTAAGTAATGCATTTTAAGTACTTGGTTGTTGAAATATCAAACAGAAACTACCCCTTTGAAGAAGTAAGAAAACAAACTGTCTTAAACACTTTGTAAATTCTATCTGTAGTAATATTAAGTCTTCTTTGTATATTCTAGCGTGTAAAAAAAAAAAAATATTAACATATTACAACAGAGATGAAGAACATTTTAGAGAAGGCAATTTAAAAGTCTAGGCATCTACAGCTTATGACCTGTCATTGGCTGGTTTAAGTGGCCACTTTACACAGTGTGTAGCATTCACCATTTTGCCCATATTTAAACATCAATATTCCTTCAATTCTTTCATCTGTTGATGTTTGTGAAGTTAAAGGGCCGAAACTTTTACTTATGTGGGTGAAATTTATCTCATTGAATTACTAGGCAACGCCTGAATTTTTATTTTTTTTTATATTTCTCTTCTTCATAGACCGGGTGGATTTATCGACAATATTTTGAGTTTGTCTAAATTTTTGCAGATAAGGACTGGATTCAGTAGGTGAAATAAGTCAATGAGATGAATCTCACCCGCATAAATAAAGGCTTTAGCCCTTTAACTTTACAAACATCAACACATGAATGAATTGAAGGAATAAAGATGTTCCAATATGGGCAAAATGATGAATGTCACACAGTGTGTAAAGTGGCCAATGACAGTTCATAAGCCCTGTTGATGCCTAGACTTCTATATTGCCTTCCCTAAAGCTTTCTTCATCTCCGTTATAATATGTTAATATATACAGCTCCCTAGGGAGTTAAATCCAGTCCTTGTCTGCGAAAATTTGGACAAACTCAAAATATTGTTTAAAATATGTAAAGGATATTGTCGGCCTCGTAATGTAATGGTCAATGCGTTTGCCTATTATGCAAGAGGTCTCGGGTTCGATTCCTGACATGGTTGATATGAAATATGTATCTAAATCATCTATGAAATATGTATTACGATCATCTTAACTATATCTAACAAAAAATATCAAGATACGCTGTGATTGGTGTACCGGTGCAGTACCCTATGCACCATAAGGTGAGGAAAGGGAATGATGATGCTGTTAAAACCCAACATAATTAAATAATTTTTGCACTCATGATTATTAATCAACTTTACTGTCGATAAGTACGGCTTCAGCAGTGTATCTTCAAGTATACAATAAATAAATAAGTAATGAAAATAACTGTTCTTACTCATAAATGCAATTGGCCTTATGTTTGCAAATGACAACACAGATGCAGTCAGTCATTAGAACCATGGGCATAAAGAATAGACTGAAGATGAGTGCTTTGTCTATTGATCTTCCCATCCGCGCATATTGGTCCAATTTTATTGCATTGCTGAGGCTGGCAACACTCATGCACAATGCGTAGGCACTGAATAAACATTCGATCCACCTAATGAAAAAATCTATTATGCAGATCTTAAGGCTGTAGTCGGAAAAAACTCACGCAAAATGAGGAAATCATACGATTTTTCCATTTAAAAATAATGCTTTTTTAATCGCGCAAGAATAAAAAAATAAAAAACATAAATTAGAGAAAAACAAAAATTTTTAAAGGTTTTAATTTTATTTTTGTTTTAAGTTTCATATAATTAAAATTAAATTAGTTTTAGACCGGCAGATTACGCCATTTCAAATTTAGACTAAATTTAGGTATCTGAGTTTTCATATAAAGACTAAGTATTGAACTAAATTTTTTTATAATAAATTTTAATTTTGTTTTTGAAAAGTAACAAGCATTTTTTAAATCACATACATTTTTGTGACATTTTCCTTTATTTCTTCGTAAAATAATGCCTTCGGTAATATTAATTATTGAAATATTTTAGTTGAAACCTTTTTTTATAGAATTATATCCTTTTTTTAAAGAAGATAATTATGGTTGAAATATTCTATTTCTAATAATATCTTATTGACGTTTTTATTACCTTCATAGCTGCCTTTACCGGTGCCGATTTTTTAAAAACAATCGTTTAAAATGGCAAAATCGTGTGATTTCCTCATTTTGCGTGCGTTTTACCAGACTACAGCTTTAAAAGAAAATGTTATGTTATGTTATGTTGTAACTCAATGGCTAATATTATGTAACAAGGCTTTATATTGATTATTATTTTATGTTAACATTCTTTTATTAAAAATTTTGTATATTTATTTAAATTTTGGAAATATATATTTATTTAGCAAAGTGGCGACATTATCGCGTCTTTTTTTTTAATCAAAAATTTTGTCAAATGATTAATTAAATAATCATAAAATGTTCCGTGTATCTATTTACAAGAGTTTCTTTTTATTTGTGAAGTAGAATTCGATTTATTATTTACACGAAATTATACATTTATATAATACAAAGTTGCTTTTACTGTCATGGAAAAAAATAATAAACGTAGTAGACATATTAAAAATATAGTAAAAATCAAAGTAAAAAACATATTTTCAAAAATGGAAAAAATTCTAATATATGAAGCTTATGTAAAAAATAAAATATGATGTTATATGCAACTACTGTGGGGAACAGGGAATCAAAATGACATTTATGACAGACTACAAAGACAGCAATATAAAATATTAAAGTTAGTACATGACTTCCCCTATCTAACAGCAACTAAAGAACTCTTGAAACAAACTAAACGGTCAAAATTGTCAAAATTCTCGAACGGTAGCTCAATATAACTCACCTATTGTTAGATTACAGAATACCGGGAATGAATATGCATCACATTTTGATTTATTTAGTTTATCTCTGCCTAACTTAAATAATAATAAAAAAGTGACCAATATATGTTTATCAAAAAGAGCAAATCATCTTTAGAAGATTGGGTTGGAATAGTTATAATTTGATTGATTAATGTATTTTGTTATTCTATAATTTCTTTAAAATATATATGTATTTTAAGTAATTAATAATGTGTACAGTACGAGTATATTCATATTTCATACTCGATTTTTTTTAAATATTTTTATTTTTAAGCACTCTTTATACCACATATATGTAAATGGCAGAAATGCCGTATATAAATAAATAAACAATTAAATATAACTGAAATCTTTAAACTAGAATCTTTAAAATTTATTCATTAACTAGCCACTGATGTAGTTGTAGATGAAGAACTAAAACTTGAAAAAATTGTAGTAAACATGGACACAATACGAGAATTTTAGAAAAATATCACGTACAACCTTCTAAAACGAGACAAGGACAGTCGATACAAATAAACCAGAGACTGAAATTATGCAATAAACTACCAAACAAAATATTATTATCAACAGCGGAGTATGAATAAAAAAAATACCGATTCTACAAACATAAATCTGTAACTTAGAGGATAAAACACGAGAGTCCACTTTTGGCCGTTTTGAAGTAAAACATGTAGGAATTATCGCAATTTATTTGGATACTTATTTACTTCTGACTAAATTCTTAAGCTCAAATAATAAAAATATTTGAATTTGTTAAATATTATTTGCCAAATTTAAATAATAAGTCTAATTGAATGTCCCTCTTTACTTTTGGCCCAAAATTTCATGTTATGTTTACGTTCAATTTAGACGGTAATAATATTTTATTGTCACATAACTCTTTCATACTGATTTTAACTACCTCACATTATATTATGTTTTTTCGTGGGTATGGGTTTTTTTTGTCGTTCACTGAAGCATATATTCTTTGAATATCTTATTCTTGTTTCTAAGAGCCAAAATCACTAGCAAACGAGTGGAGGCGTATAAAAAAAAAGCTATTTTATACATGAAAAACACACCGAAGTCCACTTTCGTCATAAAAATGTTTTTTCAGTTCAATTATAGGTAACGCAGCCTAAGTTAACGCGACCACAGCACCCACACAAATATACGTATTGAATACAGAGTGCTTTTTTTCTTTCCATATTATATTTTATTTCTTGTATATTTTTAATTATATTTTATTTTATTCTAAATGAACGGCAGAAAAGCCATTTACTAATTTTCGGATTTACGGATTTTCCCTTAAGATTTATTCGGCATACGCGTTTAATAAACACACACTATTGTATTCTTCGGAAGCCTGCAGAGACGCACTAATACAGGCTATTTGAGTGTATGGGATGGCCTCAACTAGGATTGAGTTACCTACACGTAGGTTTATAGAATACAAAATTAGACTTAACTCTAATAGACCGATGAAGTGTACATATTATATTATACGCTAAGGGTATAAATTAAATATTTTTATTTTTTCAAGAACAGTAATATTATAAGGAGAAAAAAATAACTGAAAGTAGTTTGAAAAATTATAGTAATTTAAAAATTCAAATAAAAGTAAAAAAGTTATATCAAAAGTATATATTTTTTATATTCAAAGCATTAACTTTGTGGTCAAAGATTTTAATTAATGTTAGTAAATATGAGTATTTAACAACTTACCGACTTTTAATGTCTACCGGTTTTGAGACGTACCCTAGTAATTTTAGTGCATGTTCGTACATGGTGGTGTTTGCATCCCCGTTAACTCTGGATGTAATTTATGTATTTTTTCGTAAATACTATGTATACTACGGTGATAGTAACGTTGATAGTGGGTTTTAGTATTTGCATGTTGATGTAGTGAGTGTACTGATGAAGAGGCGGGTATGTCTCGAAACCGGTATACACAAAAAGTCGGTAAGGGGTTAAATACTAATATTTGATATCGTTAATTAAAAGTATCTAGTTAATATTTATATAAATGGAGATAATCTTGAAATGAAAAAAAAACTTATTGAAAGTAGTTAAAAAGTAAAAAATTAAATAAACAAGAATAAAAAAAATATACAAAAAATTAAAAGACGAAAAATATATAAATGCACTTTGTTTTAGTGCAAAAAACATCAGTAGTTCTAGATAATTGAAATAATCATAATTTTATATTAAAAGTTTTTTATGGATTGAAGTTATTTCATTTGGTTATAAAGTTATGATGTTTGGTAATTGGCAGAATCACAAAGTCTTGTTTCTTGAACATTTCGTTCAATAAGACTACCGTAATTTATCGTTTAAGGTAAAGATATGGTCCGGTATAAAATTATGGCTCAAAATAGTTATAATTATCTTGGACCAAAAATGTTCAATATTAAGTTAGGAATAAAAAAACAATAAATTTTACAATATTTAACAGACTGGGTTGAATTATACGAAATTATGTTTCCAACATGCCGTTAACTTAGCTCAGAATCAAGGCCGCAATTATAATCTTAAGCTAAGAACAACATAGCTTCGCCATGACGGTATAGTAGAAAATAAATTATCTCGAGCGATTACGAAGATACACTATCGACCCCCAGCCTTCAATATCTGGGTAGGTACATCGATATGTACTAAGGGGAAGCGTACGCCGCGGTACACACATCTACGCTCTAATTATGAACATACCTACCTTCATTGTTACGTCAAAGTTGAAGATGAATTCTCCCAATCGATTACGAAGATACACTACCTACCCCCCTACCTTCAAGTTTTGATGTAAGTACATTGATTTGTACCGACGCTGACGGGTTACAATTTATTTAATATATTAACCGTTCTGAGATGGCCAGTTTTTTTCTTAAAAGCCGATCTCAAATATGAGATAGAAATAAGTAAACTTTGAATTCAAATTAAATTCTGGCATAACTGTCAGTTTTGAAAACGTACGGCTAGATGCAGAGATTATGTGGCTAGATGCTGCTCTATTAACGTTTAAAAGCATTCAGGCCTAAAAATGTTGCTGGTAAAAAAAAACATTTTTTTTCCATCTGTTTTACTATCATTCTGGGAGAACATATCGATAGTCGTCCTTGTAATCGCTCAGTAGATAAATACAGACAAAAGTAAAGCATACCGTCTTTGGTTATGCAAAAAGTTATATGAAAATCATGTTCAAGTGAGCATTTTTTGCTTGAATTGGGATTTATTTGCGTTTACAATCGCTTTGAAGTGGCCACTTTTTATCACAGAAGCCTATTTAAAACATATATGAGAACTCAGTTTTGGAGTCATTCATTGGTTGGATTCGATCATACGATGCCGAGATGGCAAGTCGGTAGAACATACCGAGGTCGATAGAGAAAGTACAGAAATTAAGTATACCGTGTCGGTATGTTTTATATATTTTAGCAAGACGATGATGAGGATAACGTTATGAAATTACTATCGTAATTATGTGTGTACTTGTCGGGAATCTTTACTTACAATGAGGTCGGGTTTTCAATGAAATGGCCGATGTAAATTAATGAAGAAATGAGAGCTGTGGAACTGGCACAGATGATCAGGAGCATGTCTCCTGTACGAGAGAGAGGGGGATCACACCAATATGCCAACCCAGCAAGGCATACGCCATTAATCTGCAAAACAGTATTAAATCATTATCCAAACGTAGAACATGTTTTTATCAAAAAGATTTTATGTATGGATCCAGCAATTTGTTCAAGAATAATCACGTAAATCATAAAAATTTGAAGTATGTAAAAAACAGAAAACGATTCAATTGTGTTATACTTGAATCGTAATAGGTATATTTGAATTGTATTTATTTACTTAAAGATAGTTTATTACACATTATTTGAGACATAAGTCCCAACTCCATGCGACTGAAGTCATGTGTTGAGTTGGGACGAAAAAATAGGTGGCACAGACACAAATATTTTAAAGGATCAGAAACACATTTTTAAAGTTTTTTTTTATTTTTTATTTTTATTTATTTACAATATATTCCTTTAAACACAACCAACTCCACGGAACCGAAGTCCTGTGTTGAGTTGGGACGAATATATGTATAAAACTTTTACAGTCAACATTGCCATATTTACTGCATACTCGTATAACAAAAACATCATTAAAAAATACATGGGAAATCAAATTTAAAAAGAAACATCCAATAAAAAAACATTAAAAATATATGAAAGAATAAAAAATAATACTGAAATAAAACCAAACTCAAATATTTCAAAAACCATCAAAAAGTATCTCACTCAAAACTCAAAAACAAATATATGGTAAACTCATTCACTCACTCAATCACGACTGTAAAAAGAATATTATTATTTTATTTTTTTTTTAAATATATGATATATTCTTTAATTTGTTAGTTTTATTTAAAGTTTTGGTCAAAAAAAATGTTTATAGTTTTAAGTATTTAAAAAAAATATTTTTTTTTCAATTAATTTTTTGCGTTTTTATGATTTACCCAAATATTTTATTTTGAGGGCTATTTTCAACGAGTTGTAAATAACTTACTAATAGTAAATGGGAATCAAGTTGGGGTAGAATAGGATTAAAACCACGGACCCTTGGTCCGTGAGTCCGAGACACTAGCCACAGGACCACAACCCGATTCAAATTTTATTATACCATTTTTTCATAAAAAGGTTACCTTTTCTCTCAACACTGTAATATTATAATGAAATAATGTATCTTTCAATATGTTTACATATGATATAAAATAAGTTTTGAGTTGTCTGTTGTCAAATATAATGCCCTAATGTCCAGAATGTGTAGATTAGTAAATTCATCACACGACTTGGAATTTTTTGGGATAGATCTTCCGGCTTTTCGTAGATCTCTTCGCGACTAAACAGTGTGGGATGAAGTTGGATTGGCATGGTTTAGCTCAAAGTTTTAGGTCTTTCGTTTTTTTAAATATATTGTATACAATTATTGTTTTGCCCATGTTTGTCTTTGCCAAATAGTTTTATGTTCTTTTTGTTCAGTTTCTTGCATTTATGTTTCTTCATGTAACTGTTGTAATTGGACCAGGCCGTTTATATATAATAAATAAATAAATAATGCAATATTATTTGCATGTATCCACGATACCCTAATAAATAATTATTAATGTGAATTATAATTTGTCATGTGATACATCTTTTGTGTGTTTGTGTTTGACATTTTTGAATGAGGTTATTACGAGAAAGTTTATAATTGGATTTTCATTTATTTTATTCATTAAATCCTAATTGACTTTATAACTTTACCGATTAACATCCAAATGTGAATGACATGTATAAGAAACTGGGGTATAATTTCTGCAATATGTAAATATTTATCTAATAACAATATGTATATAAAGTAGAATTTTATGATCTTTAATAATTTCTTTGTCTTTAACACTTTTTAAAATTGTATATATTAATTAATTGCTACATAATGTTATAACATTAATTGTAAAATATAATCAATAAAATAATTATTGTTATATGTGAATATTTTACGCTCTTAATGTGTAAATAGAAATAAGTTCTCATTAATTACACAATTTAAGTATGTCTAAATTCTTGCAGACTGGCTGAATTTACTCCCTATTCATATTTAAATTTGTGACAACAGAGAGGGAAAACCTTTTTGAGAAGGGAATATGGAAGTCTAGGCATTTACAGGGCTTATGATATGTCATTGGCTGGTTTAAGTGGCCACTTTACACACTGTGTAACGCTTTATAGACTGTTTTCAGGCGTTGCTTAGTAGATGAATTAGTTTAGCCGGATGAATCTCACCCACATAACAAAGGTTTCAGCTCTTTTACTTAACAAAAGTCAACAGACGGAAGAGTTGTGGAAATGTGGATGTTCAAACGTAGGTAGAATTGTGAATGTTTTACAGTGTGTAAAGTCGCCGCTTAAACCAGCTAATGACAGATGATAAGCCTTGTAGATGCCAAGACCTCCATATGCTCTTCTATCAGAAAGTCGTAAAAGATTTGCTAAAGATAACAATTGATTATAATTAAATAAAGCAGCTGGAATACGAAGTTTGAAATTAATATATTTTAGAAATTTCTTCTGGACGCGCTCGAGTGAATCAGAATGTACACGATAATAGAGCGACCAGCGACCAGACTGGAGAAATATATTCTACGACTTCTAACCAGGGAGCAATAAAGTGACTTGATTGGTGTGATACTTTTAAATTTATTAGTATTTATTTGCCTGAGATGTCATTTCAACAGCTGCCAGCCCCTTTCATCCTGGACTTTCCGATTCCATACTTCACTTCCATACATAAGTGGTGCGGCGGTACAAGGATTCTATTGCGAACTGGTAATTTCTAGTCCTGCACGCACATAAATAAATTTTTCACCCTCCGGACGAGGAAAAAAGTTTATTTAATACGTTCATTAGCTCCTCACCATTTCCAATAATTTAAAAAGTGCCCGTGTCGTAAACCAGGCGACTATAATCTCCCGCTTCCTGACGTGATACACGAATTTGTTTGTCTTTAGGATACCTTTAGGGGTCTCCATTACATGGTTGAACACACCCGGCGGAAAATAGTATTGATAAGTGTGTAATTTTAAGCTTTTGGAGACCTCTACAGCGCATTATGCCAGCTGACGATACCTAACTGTGTCTTATTGTATTCGTTATTTGACATTTGGTTTCATTTCATTCGTACAGTCAGGGGTTATTCCATTTTTGAACATTAAAGTTGTCCATAGAAAATGTTATGCATATTTCAATGTTTATTTACAGACCCACGAGTATAAGTTGGCGCGATCGAAAGGCGCTGAAGTATATTTTAGGGTTGCCAGACTAAAATGTTCCCAGATATCGTATCGAATTACGGAAATTTAAAAAAATATACACTCACATAAATTTTATTTTTTATTATTAATAAAACATATATTACAAAAAGTACATATTATTAAGTGTTTATCGCAAAAGGCTAAATTAGCAGTTCATAATGGAGTTCTGGTACCAACCATAATGTATGGAAGCGAAGCATGGAGTTGGAAAAAAAGGGACGAAAGTAGACTGAATTCTGTTGAAATGCGATCCCTCAGGCGAATGTGCGGAAAAACAATGTATGATAGGTGCCCTAATGTCGAAATTAGAGCAGAATGCAAGGCTGAGTTAAGCATTATCGACAAAATTAAGAAAGGTCTTTTGCGATGGTTCAGTCATGTGGAGCGAATGAATGATGAAAGAACGGCTAAAAAGATTTATGATGCGAATGTGTCTGGTTGTAGAAGTCGAGGAAGGCCGAGAAAGACATGGCATGATCAAGTACAACAAATTCTTGAAAGTGGTCATGTGAAAAGTCGGAATAATCGACGTGCGTGCATGAGAAGATGTATGAATGTGAAGGAAGCGAAGGAAGTGTGCCAGGACAGAGTGGTGTGGCGTTCTATCCTCTCTGCCTACCCCTCCGGTGAAATGACGTGATGGTTAGTTAGTTAGTTAGTTACATATTATACTCCCAGGAGTTATCAAAAAACTCATTTGGGACCGTACATAAAAAAAATCATTTTTGTGACAATACTTAATATTATACATAGTTAATACATCCGAAAAAGTAAGAAAACATTAAATAAGAAACATGAAATATAGTACTTTACACCATCTTTATAAATTACATTAATAACTATCACTATCAAAAAGATTTAAGTAATATTATTTATTGGGAAACTTCTGGATTTTCTATTCGACTTTGTGTGTTTTAGCTCACCGGGCAGTTTATTAAATTCGGAATGGCCAATATTTTCCAGAAACCTTCTGCCGAACTTTGTTGAGCGAAACTTAAGACACGTGAGGATTCCCCGAGTAACGCGTATTGTAATTGTGGATATCATGACCAAATGTGTATTTTAAATTTGTGTCAGCAGAAAGGTTTATTAACAAATTACAACAGGGATGGAGAATACTTTAAATAAGGGAAAATTGAAGTCTAGGCATTTACAGGGCTTATGATATGTCATTGGCTGATTTAAGTGGCCACTTTACACACTGTGTAACATTCACCTCTTTGCCTATGTTTGAACATCCATATTTCTTCAATTCTTCCATTTGTTGATTTTAGTGAAGTTAAAGAGCTAAAACCCTTATTGTTGTGAAGATATTCATCTGACTGAATTATTTCACATACTAGGCAACGCCTGAAAACAATTTTTCAATCTTCCAAATGGTCCAACTGGTCCAAGAAGAAGTTTAATTTAATTGAAGCCAACGTTCGGGCAGGACAACGTCTGTCGGATCAGCTAGTGTTTTATACTTTTTATTGAATTTATTATTTTTTATGACTTTTTTAGTATTTAAATTTTTCCCCTCTCCTTCTGTATCATAACAAATATGAATGTGAAATCTATAATTTGGCTTACTTCTTTTTGTTTACTTATGCCTTGTGTTTATTAAAAAGACTATGATTTACATAATAAATCAATCAAAGCATAATTTTAAAAATAGGCCGAAATGTTTTTAGTTTCCTATTTAAAACTCATGATTATGTTTCAGTCTTTACGAAAAGGAATAACCCGCACACAATAGTAGTTATGAAAAGCTATCAACATAAAAATTGTTTTATCGATTAAATTTATTAATAGAGTGACTCAGGCAAAACTTAATAGCTATATAATGATACTACTTTGTTTTGGAACATTTTAAGCGATTCATTATTTTGGTCCGTATATACATATGCTAATGACGGGTAGAAAATTGGCGTGACTGTTTATTTGTGAGTCATTGATTCTTTTCGGTCATCGGGTGAAAAAACACAGATAAAATTAATGCATTTATGCAGAAAGCAGTCAGTCCAAAATTTCGGAAAATAATATATTGGTGTTATCAGGTGCAGTACGGTCAATTCTTTGTTCAGCTAAAAACGGCCAAGCCGCTTTCATACGAAAAACTAATAATCAATTCTGAAAATAGTGTTGATCAATAAACGGCATTTCTTAATTTGCAGAAAGCACCCATAAGAAAAATCTTACGGATTAGATGCTGACGGGAAGATTAATGCCTACAGAAATCTAATTCTCTTAAATAAATTTAAATGATAAATACGTGGGTATTTTAATTTTACAAATTCATTAATTTAAAAACACCTGTGCTAAAAAAATATGTGTTCATACAGAATGTCACCTCAGACATTAAAGGTTTGAATGAGGTTTTATTAGATTTGACCGCTTTTTGCAAAATGCACATCTAATGTTGTTGTGTGGACAGCCAGACATTAGAAACTATTAAAACTGGTCAATCACACAATTAAACTCTTATTTGTATTATAAAAAAAACTCATGTTTGCATTTTTTTTTAGTCAAAGTAAAAAATATTCCAGCTGTTGTGTATGTAGATTTGATTATTCTTAAATAAATAAAAAAATTAAAAAACACATTTTCAGAACCCATACAAATTTAGTGAGTGGTAAGTTTTATAAGGAGTAAATACCTCTTATTTATATCCCTACAGAGATGAGGTAGAATTTTTTTAAATTCAGGATTATGGATATTCGAGCATTTTTTTTATTTTTTTTTATTTTATTAGGGAAATCAACAGTCCTACATACATATTTTTAGTCAACAAACAGATATAGTGTATAAACCAGAACCAATAACAGATTTCCACATAGTATACAAAGTTAGTAAAGAATATATATATTACATATCAAATAAATACATACAATTTATACATATAAAAATGTTATTTTCAAGTACTCAATAAACAAAGATTTTTTAAATATTAATTTTAAGAACATTAAGATACTGTAAATTGGGCGGGATAAGGACAAAAATGCTTGAAGATAGGATAAGGAGGGGGGGGGGGGTTACTTACACTACTTTACTTACAACTAAGTTACATAATACATTTACAGGGCTTATGACCTGTCATTGGCTGGGTTAAGTAGCCACTTTAAGTAGGTACTACAACATTCCCCATTCCGCTTATTAGCGAATATCCACACAGGTAACATTTTTGATTTTTGTATATATGTTACTAAACGAGAAACCATTCACAAGCGAGTTGGAGCGCCATCTATGTATTGATATTGAAGTTAAGTATTTTAATTAGCAGATTACTTTATTTTATGTAGTTAAGACTCTTCCGAGTTAAATTAAGTACTAATAATCACCTGCAGATGACTCTGCAATTTATTTTTACTTATATTTGACCAGATCTTATTACACAACATTATTTTGGTACGTGTATTTGTACATACACAAATCTGGATTTCTCCCAAGGGGGAGTAGGTATATATGTAGGTATATATAAATATATACCTACTCCCCCTTGGGAGAAATCCAGATTTGTGTATGTACAAATACACGTACCAAAATAATGTTGAGTAAATACCTCCTTTCGGAAAGTTAATTGTCCTTACAAATTTTGTCGGAAGGACTTTTTAAATTTTCTTTTCCTTGTTCTCAAACTTAAACTTTACGGCAACGATTCTTTTTATTTAAGGGAAAGTGGTTGAATGATGTATGGTACACATTTCGTAAATATTAATGACTTGTACTAACAACTATGAAGAAATCCAATATTAATTAATAAATATTATTTCACACAGAATAAATTCAGTGGTTTTTAAATTTGTTAATTGATTATTAAACTAAACCAAAAAAACAAAAAAATGTATATTTCGTAAATATTTATTATTATAACTAACGGCCGTAGCCAATTTGTACAAAATTAAAGTAAAATACAAAGTTATATAATAGAAAGAAAACATAGTTAATTGTTATGGTTAAACTCAATAATAGTCATATTTAGTAAAAAAAAGAAAAAAGATTTGTTTTAAAACAGTGAAGTTTAAAAGAAAAGTAGAAAATAAGAGATATATTTTATGTTTGTAAATCTTACATAGGCACACATAATTAGGCACACAAAAGCAGCAAAAATAATAATAAATAAACCTTAATATGAGTATATTATACAAACAGACTGAATCTCTGGTTCACCGGTTATTGTTGCAAAGTCAGTAGTACGCACTTC
This sequence comes from Micrasema longulum, assembly GCF_059751315.1. Classification (NCBI taxonomy): domain Eukaryota; kingdom Metazoa; phylum Arthropoda; class Insecta; order Trichoptera; family Brachycentridae; genus Micrasema; species Micrasema longulum. Next base: position 115,752 of record NW_028278260.1, read on the forward strand.
CTATGTATAACCGAATGAGCATTAACCTACCTAGGTAGCGAGTATGACTGCCTTTATACAATATAATCTTGTACGCTTGTATGTATTATCAGCGCTCTGATTTTTTAGTTTTTCTAATGTATGGGAGCGAAGTATGGAATTGGAAAAATAATGATGAAAGTAGGTTGAATGCTGTCGAAATGCGATCCCTCAGGCGAATGTGTGGTAAAACGATGTTTGATAGGTGCACAAATGTCGAGATCCGTGAAGTGTGTAAGGCTGAGACATGCATTATTGACAGAATCAAGAAAGGGGTGCTGCGTTGGTTTGGACATGTAGAGCGAATGGAAAGCGAAAGAACGGCTAAAAGGATCTACGATGCAAATGTTGATGGATGCAGAAAACGAGGAAGACCGAGAAAGACATGGCACGATCAAGTCCATCAAATACTTGAAGATGGATATGTCAAAAGTAGGAATAATCGGCGTGCGTGCATGAGAAGATGTATGAATGTAGAGGAAGCGAGGTCTGTATGCCAAGATAGAGTGTTATGGCGTTCTATCCTCTCTGCCTACCCCTACGGGGAAACGGCGTGATGTTTTGTTGTTGTAATTTTTAAATTACTCCGTGTGTCACGTCACAAGTTCTCTTCGATGAGTTCTGCTGCTGACTTTTTATTATTTTTTTCATACATTTTCAAGAAACTTCGCTACACAATTTCATGCTCTAATTTTTACCGCGCGTAAGAAAACTTTTCTATATCAAATTTCCCGTAGCGCTGAACACCCTCATTCCGCCTATTTTAGCTTAAGCATTAATGCCACAACGATCAAATTAATCTAGATAATAAATAATATGTTTGAGTGTGCCCTTCATAACAAGAATTTCAGTACGATACCTTTTCAGTGAAAGAAATAAAAATAAAAAAAACTCTTTTTAAAAAACATTGCGGTAGAAATGCCGCTGTCAAATAATCAGCCACTCAGCAGAGCGGCTAGGCTGTTCATTAAATGCCGGCATTCACCTGAATGGCTAAGCCGTTCGTTGAATGAACGTTTAACGAAAGGGTTTATTTATTTATTATTATTTTTTCCACAAAATAAACTATGAGTAATAAATAAAAAAAATGTTACCTCTCTGGGGTTACCCGTGCCGAGAACACTTAACAATATACTTTTAAAAAAAAATATTTTTACATGTGCGAATATACAAAGACTGATATAATGGTAATTAACAAAATGTTCAGACAGTTTTAAACACTACGTATTTATGTTTATATTTTATTTGTATATACCATAGAATTAAGAATAATCCAGAAACCACATACGCACATCAAACAGAAGGCGACTAAACTACTCATAAATGAGTAGTTTTACGTTTTGACCCATTAGTTTCTTTGTAGACGTCGCTCAGTACGCAACTCCTGATTTGAATTCAACTATGCCGTTTTGTGTCCTTTTAAAGTATAGAAATACTGCTAGGATCTTAAAGAGACAGGATAGGATCACATTTCATGTATACTTAACAAATGAATGTGTAAGAATAAATACATTACTTAAAAATTTAATTATTTTTCCATTTGTCAGATTGTCGAAGAAAAGAAAATGGACATTTCGTTAGTGTTGCCAGGGTAGTAATTTTTGTTTTTTCATCTAATGAGAGAACTAATAAAAATTGGACCTCGGATTAAACAACTCGGTGGTGGACATTTGACCGACATTATCTTTAAAACATTAAATATTATATAACATGATATAAAATATCCATTTTGTGTAAAATAAAATATGTTTTAGATTTTAAGTTTAATGTTAATTAATTCAATTACTCTTATTAAATGACCCTTTACTTATCTACTCTGTTGTGTCAATCAATATTTCCGCGTGAACAATAAAATTTTAGATAAATTAACAGATTTTTTTTTTTGCCTTACATTGGTGTAATGATTATATTTTTTCCCATCGTGCAAAACATTACGCGGCAACATCACGAATGTGCGCGGTGAAAGTGGGGCAAAGTGGGGGGATTTTTAGACACAGTCCGATGTATTCAAATATGATTCTACGCTCCTTCTGGACTATTCTTAATTCTGTGTTGTAAACCTTTTTTATATATATTATAACCCACAATAAAATAACAAAAACATAACATAAACTATACATTTGTGGAACAGTTGATTCAATATTGGTTTGGGCGAATGAGACTAGATGAGGTTGAACTTCACTTAGCCTCTTTAATTTTAATACGGCCATAATAATCGTTTTATTTCTAATATATATTGTTGCGTGAAGTTAGGATAGGTTAATAAACAGCTAGGTGAATTTATTTTTGTTATATTTTATAATACGCGCTGCGTTTTCCGCGAGGCGATTAACTTGTACTTCTATCGAGTTCAAGTCGGACGCTGATATCAGATGACAAAACATAACTATTAATTTGTTTACCGAAACTTCGACAGGATTGAATTTGGCGAGATGAAAGGACATAGGTATGGGAATTAATTGTTGAAACAAATCCTCAGCACATAATTTTCAAGCGCTAAAACTACACCATAGTTATGTCCCGGTCCATCAGAGTTTGACTTTATAAGTTCGTTTTGCTCATCTACAGCAGATAAAAAAGCCGTTCTTTAAACTCATTGATGGTCGGAGAGTTATCATGTTTTATATTATTCGTACCTACAATAAATAAATTTTACTTCGATTTTTTTAAAGGCGATCCATTGGTCAGTGAAACAGTCAGTTTTCCTTATTCATTTTGATACTCAAATATGACTAGAATCAAAAAAAAAAAAAATGCGTTATACCTACAAATCAAAATTATGTTGGTAATTTATAATTAATAATTTTACAACATGCGGCCGAACGGACCAATTCTCCATTTATTCTGTAGTGAATGTAGTAATGAAATGGTTTGTTTGCCAGTTTTTGTTCTAAGGTTACGTGAAATCGAATAAAAGATTCACTTACATTGTTCTAAGGTTTAATAGATAATATGATGAATACAAGAATATACAAAAAGCGATTAAATTAAGTACAACACTGAATGAATTAACCGTGAACAAATTTACATTATGTGGGTATTTGAAAGTCTTAGAAAGAGAGAGCAAAAAGAACATCTGAACTGAAGCTGACAAGGGACACGGAGATTCTGGCGGGTTTCGATCGTGTCGACGTCGGGCAGTTCCGGTGTGCCTTACGCGGTGTTGTTAGCGTGCGTGCCCATACTCCCTTATTTTCCAATAACATTTCAATGTTTATTATACACCTGGGCTGCTATTCCAAACGCTCTCGAGGCCGAGTTTACGTTAAAATACGTGAGATAAAAGTAGTTTTTTACGGGCGCGAGAACGTTCGAAATAGCAGCGCTGGTAAAGTATGTGTTATGTTTTATATTATTATTTATTTGTCAAACGCCTAACTTTAGTCTAGTTATTTGTTGTTACAAACATGTCAATAAATTAATATAAACTTACATTATTTAAAGATGAGAAAATAGTTTAAATCACGATAAAATTTGGTCATAGTTGATTAAGTAATTTCGCTAGAACAATAGAAGCCGCGGCGCCAGCGCCGAAATTTTCATTTATTCGTGAACTAAGTCTATAAGAAAATTGTTATGCCTTGCCTCCAAACGTAAATTCGGCTGAACAAACTTAAGATTAAAGTCCACGGTAGTTACTAGAACTAAATAACTGTAATCCAATGTTTAATTTGAGTGAAAAATCAATAAGTCAACACTGTTTTTTTGTAGAAAACAACGCAAATAACTTTTGTCACGCTACATGTAAATCAATGTATTTATATGCCTGCAACGATTAAAAAGGAGTTTCATGTTTTTTTCTTTATGGTTCAATGTTAATATTTATTAAAACATTAGGTACAAGTTTTCTTTTGTTCGAAAAATAAATTTAGTTCAGAAAAAATATTACAATGTAGTAAAATTTTATACAGATTGCATATGATATACTATGTACATATTGTATATGTCGCAGCCAAATAGTTAAATCAGCCACTCAACAGAGTGACTTCATTAAATGCCGAGATACACCTAAATGGCTAGGCCGTTCATTGAATGAATTAAGATAACTCAACGTTTGACGTGTAGGCTGGTTGTAAGCTTGCCCCTTGAAAACGGCCGAATCAAAAGCCGCCTGGGCTGTGGTTATGAAGGGAAGCTAAGAACGTCATACCTTTACCATGACGGAATAGTTGAAGATAAATTATCTCGAGCGATTACGAAGATACACTACCGATCCCCCTACCGTCAAGTTTTGATGTAAGTACATCGGTTTGTACCGACGCACGCACAGTGGTTGGAACGCCAAATCTGGCTAGAAATCGCTTGTGTGTTTAAGAAATGTGACTTTTCGTAAGAATGAATTTATTTCTTTTGCCTAATGAGAAGCTTATATTTAGGCCAACTTATTTTAAATATTCGGCTGTTTGTTTTTTTTTTTTTTGACGTCAACATTCGATTTTTTCTTTAATATATCAGCCTTTTATAAATGCATTAAAATTAATATAACTTCCTAAGTGTTTTGTAAAACCGTTGTCTTTTAATTAAAATTAAATTATACACATAAAATTAAAGTAAATACTTATCTTACTTATCAGTCACAAAAAATCAAAATTTAAAAATATTTTTAGTTCCTTAATTTTTTTCTACAGAAACCGAATGAGTTCATAATAAAATTGAGATATAGTAATAAAAATTGTGGGATTTTCTAAAAATACTTAATTAGAATGCATAAAGGGATCTTAATACTATATTTAATGTCAACAATTCCTAGAAAATTTAAACCATCTGTTATTACCACTAGACGAGCGGTTCAGATATGAGTAATTAGTGTATAAGAAGGCAAACAATAGATTCATAAGGAAAACATTATAATATATGAATAAAAATAGCTTTACAATTATGTATTCATTTTAACAAACAAATATGTCATTATTTCTTCCAGAATTATGTGTAATTAGGGGTAAGAGTTAATAACCAATTGAACGACCGATTCTCGGGATCATATTAGGGATTACTCCTAGTTTAAAATGCGCATTAATATGAATTAAACAGTTATTATGCGTTTTTAAATAAAATTTGATAAAATAAAACAATAAATTGTATTATCAAACTTTATTTAAATTATAAAAATCAACTATCAATCAGTTATTCGGTGTATGTGTTGTAAAAAGACAAATCAGTGGACAAATCAATTAGAATTATAATGCATGTTTTACAAGTGATTTTTGATACTTTGTGAACAAAAATTCATAGTGATTTGTTAAAGAGTGTCTTGGAATACCATATTTCCATCGAAAGAGCTCTGTTTGCAATATTAAAAAGTTTTGCTTGTTTAACTTCGATGTTATTGTGACAATACCGCCAAACCTAAAAGCCATAGTGACATAAATCAGTGGCAAAACTTAACAAATAATAATAGTAATTGTACATACTTATAAAATAATATTGGCTTAAATAAAATATCTAATTAAAGAAAAAAAACACAAAAAAAAGTGATTTCAAAATATATATCCATACATTGTGATATCAAGTGCGGAGATACAAAGGTACGTACTGAATAAATCTATTATGGCTTCTAGTAGACGCTTCAGTACAAGCTCTAGTACTGGTGAGTTAAATATGAACTCTCTCTCTAACAATGATCGTCTAAAGGATGCCAAAAATCAGCAAAAAAAAATTAAAGATCTCTTAGCAAACAACATACTTAGTAAAGATCAACGGGGCGCTCTTATTGTTGCTGTTAATAACATTATGGATCATCTTATTTCGCTGGTACAATCAACGCCAGAAAAAACGGATGTGCTTTCAAATGTTATTGAATCCATAAAAACACTGTCCAACGAAATCCAGGATTTAAAAACATTTAAATTTACTGACGATAGAATAAAACCTTTCAAAGGTCAAAAAGACATCTCGACAAAAAAAAATCTATATAATATAATGTTGACTCCTCAATCCGACGAATCAGCTGATGCACTTCTGAAAAAAATATATAAGAAGATAAAAATAAGGAATTTGGGAATAAGTGTAGATGAAGTAAAAAAGGTTTCTAGAAATAGAATACTTATAAAATGCGATAAAAAAGAGGATGCAAATAGGTTAAAAACATGCTTAGAAAGTGAATTCAAAGACGTTAATGTCGACGAACTGAAAAAGAGAAAACCAATTGTCATCCTAAAGGGAATACATCATGAATATGATAAAGAAGAGTTCCTGGTAGACATAATAGCGCAAAATTCCGAAATAAATATTATAAGTCAAGAAAAACCAGTTGAGGACTTATTTCGCATTAAAAAAATTACAAAAAATAATTTTAACGATACATCTAATTATATTGTGGAAGTAGACCCGAAAATAAGAAGAGCGATGATAAGGACTAATAAAGTGAATATTGGGTATCAAAAAGTCGCAGTTGAAGACGCTAACATCTTGATGCAGTGTTATCATTGTTTACGTTGGGGACACAGCGCGGGACGGTGCTTACTCGCGGACAAGGAAAAGGTGAGCTGTACATACTGCGGAGGGCCACATACGCATCAACATTGTGAAAATAAAGAACATGCTCCCAAGTGTAAAAATTGTATTAATAACAATACTAGGTTTAAGCTGACATTTCCGACGGATCACAGGGCCAACGATAAGATACACTGTAAATATTATGCTAAAATGTTGCACCTTGCCGAACAAAATATTGAATATTAAAATGAGTCATATATCGTTTTTTATGTGTGATTGCTTGTATGCACATATACGCAGTAATCTCAAAATGCATTTAATAACTAAATGTAATAATGTAAATATTTTACTAGAACGCTACAAACCATTCTATAGATTATTAAGTGTATATTTTATTTTGTTTCCTTATTTGTATATAATGTATTTGTTATGTAAATATTTAAATACGAATGTTATTGGTGCAATGATGTGTGATGAAAAAATACTTAAATTTTACTACATTCATGACAATATATTATCTAGTATTGTTTACATTTTAATCCGTGAACTGGTTTCACGCCTCATTTTTTATTTTTACTTTAGTGAACATACTCGTACGCGTAAATATTTTTATATGAATTTGGTAGATATGCAACTAAATCAACGGATATTTATATACAATTTAATGAGACTTATATTTTATAATAAAAATAAATCTCTTCAACAAGTACTAGTTTTAAAAGTTTTCATATACGTGCTTATAATGCACGGTGTTGTGTTTTCTAATTGTATAGGTATACTACTTGTAACATATATACTCTCTTTTATTTATTGTTTTACATTTTTAAGAATAGTATATGGTTATTCCATTGAAATATTAAAACTAAGGAAATATTTACTAAATTATATTTATTGCATTGAATATTATGACACGGCTAAAACTTGTATATATTATTTCATTTATAAATTTGTTGATATGACAATTTTTTTAACATATAATAGTCATACATCACTATTATATTTACCTCATCGGTTGTTTTTGAACCATATTATGTTACCTGCTTTTGTATACAATATTATGTTTTTTTATTCACTACAACTGTCACAAGTATATTTCTGTATTTTATTTAGGCTTAAAAAGCTTCTTAAACACTGTGAACATATTTATATTTTAATAGATTGTATTATATTGAAAGGGAATATCATGCCATGAGTCTTGAATTTATAGATTACGAGAGCGACGTCGAATATATAAGAGTTAGCAAACTAGAGGATTTCATTGAATTAATTAATTGTAATAAGCGTTTAAATAATAAAATTACTTGTGTCCAGTTAAATATTCGCTCAATATGTAAATATTGGGATATATTCTATGCATATTTCAAGAACTGCTTACAGTTTATTGATGTTCTAATGCTATGTGAAACTTCGATCAAGGAACATGAAACCTGTTTTTATAATATATCAGAGTATAATTCTTTCAATTTTTGCAGAACTAATAAGCAGGGTGGCGGAATAATGCTATATATTAGTAAGAGGTTAAATTTTAATAAAAAAACATTACAAACCACTTTTTTCGAAAATGTATTTGGGACTTTGACTTTACCTAATAAAAGCAATGTACATATCCTGGCAATATATAGACCCCCAAATCTAAACAAACAGGGGTTCTTAAATGAATTCTCACTATTCCTCAAAGATAGTATAAATATAAATGAAAACTTATTGTTCTTAGGAGATATTAATTTAAATCTTTTGAATGAATTTGATCCGATGACTATCTCATATGAAAACATAATGACTGATAACTTTTTAGTAAAATGTATTTCCGACGTCACAAGGGAAGCGATAGTTAGAAATGGAATTACTATCTCATGTATAGACCACATATACTTGAGATATATTCCAAAAAAGGAAGGTGGTATGCGGCGAGAGACGTTCTCCGCAAACATACGTGCCTGTGTATGCGAATACATGATAGCTGATCATTATACGACAGCGATTAGTTTTCAATTTGCCGCAAATAATAACTATCTAAATGCTGCCAAAAGTAAACCAACGTACATACTGTCACAGAAGTGTGTAGATAGACACATTACAAAATATGACTGGCATGCCCTCCTAGGGGAAAATGATGTCAACGCATTATACAATAAAATTAGTGAGAATTTTGCGAATATATATAAGGATAGTTTAGTTTTAGTTTCATATAAGAATAAAACCAGACCTCGCGCTGTTAAAGATTGGATGAATGGTGAAATATTGAATGATATAAAATTTAGAGACGTATTATTTAAGAAATGGAAAAGCTCTCCTGGCAATAAATATTACGAAAAGGAATATAAAAGGTTACGAAACAATCTAAATAAAAAAATTAACAAATTTAAGATCGCACATTACAATATGAAATTTCAAAATTGTTTCAATGATGTTAAAAAGACATGGGACGAATGTAACAGAATATTGGGCAGAAAATCTAAAACAAACTGTGATGAAGTTATTAAAAGGTACTTTGTTAACAATGATGATAACGTTGAAAAGGTCTCGAATGATTTTGCCGAGTATTTCTCTGAAAATGTGTCTCAAATGTTACACATCTGTGACAAGAAAATTGATAAATCAATATCTGAAGAGCTCCCCCACAGTCTATACTTACCTCAAGCTAAACTATTTGAAATCGTTAATATCATAAGGCTAATGAAAAACTCGAAAGCACCAGGAGCTGATCTAATCAGAATGGTTGATATTAAAAAACATATTGATATTCTAGGACCGATTGTAACGCATTTAATAAATAAAATTATATCTCAGGGCGAAATTCCATTGAAATTAAAATGCAGTATAATTAGACCAATATACAAAGGAGGTGATCATTCATTATTAGGAAATTATAGACCTATTAGTATTCTACCTGCTCTTGAAAAGATCTTTGAAAAATATGTATTATTAAAATTAACAAAATATCTCGAACTTTTTGGAATAATTGATATTAACCAACACGGTTTTCAAAAAAAGAAGAGTACTGAAACTCTTCTCCAAAGTTTTGCTAATTATGTTAATAATGAACTAAATAATAGAAAACATGTATTAATATTGTTTATTGATTTTTCTAAGGCTTTTGATACTATAGATCATTGTAAACTATTAAAATGTTTAAATATAATCGGAATAAGAGGACCATTACTTAACCTCTTCAAAAACTACCTAACTAATAGAACAATGTCCGTAAGTATCGATAGTGCACAAAGCAGTAATAGAAATATCAAAGCAGGTGTCCCCCAGGGTTCCATATTAGGACCCATATTGTATATAATATATGTATCATTCATTAAAAATATTTTTTCACATGTTAAACACTTTGTTTATGCAGACGATACTGCTCTAGTTGTTTCGCATAGTGATATTAATAAATGTACTGAAATGTTGCAGGATGACTTTAATATTTTACAAATTTGGTGTCATGATGCGGGTCTTTTAATAAATGCCAAAAAAAGTCAATTAATGCATGTTAGATCGCCACACGCCAAAACAAATATGTTACCTATTGTAAAAACTCATAATTTTGAATGCCTTCATAACTCTACCTTTGATAGAGCTTGCTTATGCGATAGACTAAAAATTGTGAATGAATATGTTTATTTAGGTTTAACTATTGATAACTTTTTTAAGTGGAATATTCATGTTATGAAAACATGCAAACGGTTAAGATCTGTAGTTAGTCAACTACACAAATTAAAGTTTTTAGTTCCTCTCTCCACACTAAGATTAGTATATTTGTCTCTGGGAGAATCTATAATAAGATACGGGATCACTGCTTGGGGACATTCTTGTTCAACAAACATTAAATATGTACAAAATGTTCAAAATGCACTTGTCAAATTGATTGCACCCAATTATGTATACAATCAGAGGAATAATACCCCATTTATGTATGATAAATTAAATGTTTTACCAGTTAAGGGTATTTTATGGAGCAAAATTATTATCCAACAGATGTTCAGCTCGATATATAAAAATAAATTAGAACACAGCTATCTAACAAGATTTACATCTGTTGATGGCCTAGTAGTACCAAAATTTAAAAATAAATATGGACAACGTACGTTGGATTATATTGTTCCAAAAGTATTTAATTTGTTGCCACTTGACATGAAAACATGTCATAGTAAAAATAAAATTAAGTTTCTATTACGTAAGTGGTTAGTAGATAAAACGTTCCTTTATTGATTTATTATTTATGTAGTATTTATGTAATACACTTTTTAAATTTTTTAATATTCTGTACTTATTATTATTTTTTTACATATATACATTTTTTGAAAAAAAAAAAATTTATCCCTCATTAATTACATTTTTTTATTTTCTTGGGCTAACCTTTTCTTTTCTTTTATTACTTTCTTACTTTCTTATTTCATTTACAAATGTAAAATGTTAGATCTTAATTTTAATATGTACTTTTAATTTTCTTACTATTTTTTTATATTTTTTTTCTGTAGATATGAATTGAAATTCTAGATTTACTTTACCTTGTTTAATTTATTTTCTTATCTTGTTTTGATTACATTTATGAGCACACACTATTTATATATGTGTCTATTATTTTTTTTTCTTTCTTATATTTAAAATATATTTAAGTAAATTACTATTCTTTAATTTTAATTGTATTATTTTACTCTATTTTCTTACTTAAAAAAAAAAAAAAAAAATCTTTAAACTATTTTTATGTTTATTATTTTATACGTATACAGTATTATGTCTGTACTCTTCTTATTTGATTATTAATTAAAACTAATGTCTGAGCACCCGATGACAAACTATTATTGAATAGTTTATCGGGACAAAATATATCTTAATACTTTGTTTTCTTTATAATGTATTATAATGTAATAATATGTATATTTTATTGAATAAAGACTCTAAAAAAAAAAAAAAAAAAAAAAAAAAAACAAAAGACAAAGTAAAAAACGTATTTGTTGCAAAGAGGGAAAACATTTTGAGAAGGGAACATGGAAGTCTGGGCACTTACATTTCCATTTTTTCCAAATTTTTGTAGACAAGGACTGGATTCAACTTCCTGGGGAGCTGTTTATATTAACATATTACAACATAGATGAAGAACATTTAAGAGAAGGTAATATAGAAGTCTAGGCATCTACGGGGCTTATACCGCTGTGTGTAAAGTGGCCACTTAAACCAGCCATAGACAGGTTATAAGCCCTGTAGATGCCTAGACTTCTATATTACCTTCTCTTAAATGTTCTTCATCTCTGTTGTAATATGTTAATTTAAGGATTATAACTAATTTAACACACTCATAGAAATATTTTTTTATTCAATAATCTCAATAATATGTTCACTCAACATCAATAATTGTTTATAGCAAAAAGGATGCAGCTCCAGATTTGTTTTCAAATTGCACCGTATTACAACATTCATGGTGGCTGATCCAAATTTCACAATTGTTCGCTTGATTTTCAACGGAATTGACTATCTTGTGCATCAATCTACAGGATTTTTTTTTATAAATGGATTTAATCTCTTCTTCATGCAAGGTCCTCAATTGTTCTGGGTGTTATGATATATTTTTCATAACTTTCTTCCATGTTCTCTCTTTCCCGCTTCTTGACAAGCCTTTAAAATAAAGGCTAAGTGGCGCATTTGTGTAAAAAATTCTCATGTTCTTATTTTTTTTGTTCAAGATGTACGGCCCCGTGGGTTTGGCGAGGCCGTCCCTTAGAGTAGTATTGCTGGTGGGATTCTACATCTCCTACCTTCTGCTCGGAGCCTCCGTGTTCTCTGCTATCGAAGGACCACAGGAGGAGCAGCTTGTGGCGGACGTCCGTCAGGCTAGGAAGGACTTTTTGAAGAAGAACCCCTGCGTTACTGGTAAGTCGATCAAACTGTAGATCGTAGTAAAATCATCATCTCCATCTTTTTACCTGTATGCGCATCTGGTAGTACACAGAGAACAGCATTAGGATTTCAAATGCTGCGTATGTTGGTTATCATTTGCATGATGGTAAGGCGTCCAATCTTACGTTTCAATACACCTTTAAAACAAATAATTCGTGTCGACCAAAAATCGGATCTCGAAAAATTCGGAAAAAAAAATAGGCCCACCCTACATGTTTATGTATATAAAGTGTTTTTATAAATAAATAAATTAATAAGATGATCAGTGTTACGCGTCACGTGCCAGTCGCTGGACCATGAAATATTTTAGTGTAACACAACAAACAAACCATCACGCCGTTTCCCCGGAGGGGTAGGCAGAGAGGATAGAACACCATATCACTCTATATTGGCATGCAGACCTCGCTTCCTCTACATTCATACATCTTCTAATGCACGCACGCCGATTATTCCTACTTTTGACATGTCCATCTTCAAGTATTTGACGGACTTCCTCGTTTTCTGCATCCATCAACATTCGCATCGTAGATCCTTTTAGCCGTTCTTTCGCTGTCCATTCGCTCTACATATCCGAACCAACGCAGCACCCCTTTCTTGATTCTGTCAATAATGCATGTCTTAGCCTTACACACTTCACGGATCTCGACATTTGTGCACCACCTATCGTACATCGTTTTACCACTCATTCGCCCGAGGGATAGCATTTCAACAGCATTCAACCTACTTTCATCATCATTTTTCCAATTCTATACTTCGCTCCCATATATTAAAGTTGGCACTAGAACTCCGTTGTGAACTGCTAGTTTAGCCTCCTGCGATAAACATTTGTTTGCCAAAGTAGATTTCAGTGCACCGTTCACCCTGTTCCCGACACTCACCCTCCTTTCAATATCTTTCTCGGTCTTTCCATCCCTAGTAAACATACTTCCCGGATACACTTTATCTTCTACCTGATTCAGAATATCTCCGTTCACACTGATCTCACATTTAGTAACATTTTCATCCCTTTCAAAAACCATCACTTTCGATTTGTCAACATTCATAAGCAAATCGCTTTTCTTGCATATATCGTAGACTGTTGTTACCAAGAATTGCGGGTCTTCTTTGCTGCTAGCAAGAAGCACGGCATCATCCACATACAGAAGACAGCTAATAGTTATACCACTCATTTTTGCTCCCGTTCTTAAATCTTTCAGTTCTTTCATACAGTTATCGATGTTTATGTTGAACAACTATGGTGACATTACACATCCCTGTTTGACTCCTTTAGGAATATTAAACCACGTTTTAAAATCAATATTTCGTGTGTAACATGTCGGAAATCGAACCCAAGACCTCTTGCATATTAGGCAAATACTCTGACTATTTGAACAAGAGACGGACAATATTATGTACATATTTACTACTTACTTAGGCTAGGTTTGCTAACATTATTAATTATTGTACGTATTATACCATATGTTGTAATGTATTTTGGAGATATAACTTCCTTATCAACAAGTCAGAGTTTACGTCAAGTTTTTCGAACCGTGGACAACCTAACACATGATACAATATAAAGGTTACCAGGTCGTGAGTACGTCACATAAATTCAATTAATAATTTATATCAGAGATATTTATAACCGCACAAAGAAATTATAAATTGGTTTGTAAGTTCATGGAATAGCAATTTGAAATGTACGTATTAATTCATTGATTTATTTATTTCATTATATTCATGTCCAGACTAGCTAGACAAACTAGTATTAAGTCGGCAGTATATACGCAATAATGCCAGTATTATGCAATAAAAAAAACATTTTATACGTTTTAAAAACAAATACAATTTTAAGGCAAAAAGTAGGTACAAAAGAAAAAAAACGAACCGAAATGTTAGCTGTCTACTACGCTATGATACATTCCCACTTATCCTATCTATCATGTAGATAGGGTTTCGCCAGCAAAAATCAGGTCTCGGAGACACAAGTTCTTCAGAACAGAGCTTTGAGAAACATTCTTGGTCTGAAATGGGGTTTCCATGACAAGGATATCTACCGACAGACAAAAATACTTTCTTTCAAGGTGATACCAATGGATGACATCACCAAGACTGTTTTAAATATCATAAACTTTTTTGCTCACACAAATTTAAAATACACATTCAATCATGACATTCATAACCATAACACGCGTAACTCAAAAAAATCTTCATTTTACTAAATTTCGCTCAACGAAGTTCGGAAGAAAGTTTCTGGAAAATATTAGCCATTCCGAATTTAATAAACTGCCCGATGAGCTTAAAAACGAAAAGTCGAATAGCAAAACCAAAAGTGTCGCAATAAAAAAATATTATTTAAATCTTTTTGATAGTGATAGCTATTAATGTAATTTATATAGATAGAGTAAAGTACTGTGTTTTGTGTTTCTTATATTGTGTTTTCTCATTACTTTGGGGTGTTTTAACCTTAGAGTATATTAACAATGTATGATGTTACGTATTGTCACAAAAATCTTTTATTTTTATGTACGGTCCCAAATGTGTTTTTTTTCATATAACTCCTGGGAGTATATATCTACTAAATGTATATAATGTTTTTTTAATAAAAAAAATAAAAAGGTTTTTTAAAATAGCACATCAAAAACAAACAACCTCCTGTGCTTGGTGTGGATATACCACATAAATTGGTGTTATTACATAAACATTCGCGTCATCGTCATTTGACACACACTTTCCGCACCTAATGGTGCATAGGGCACTGCATTGGTACACCAACCGCAGCGTATCTTGATGTTTTTGTTACAAGAAGGTTTGATGCAAAATAATGTCATTTCATAAAACAAAACAACCGATTTCCTTCGAGTACCTATTAGAAAACTCCAAAATTGATGTAGTTAAGTCCATCAGAGATTTAGGAGTTGTTTTGGACTATAAACTGACATACAACGAGCATATAGATAATACAGTAAATAAATCACTGAAATTACTTGGCTTCATTAACAGTATATCCTTTAATTTACTAATGTCCGTACAGTCGAAACTCTTTATTGCTCAACTGTTCACCCTCTTCTAGAATATGCCTCCGTGGTCTGGTCTCCATTCTATGTCAATCGCATAAATCACATTGAATCAGACAACATCGCTTGCTTCGAAAAATAGCGTAGATTCTTGGACTAGAGAGAGGTAATTATTTTTATGCTGAAATAGGGTCAATGTTAAATATTTCTAGTCTACAAAAACGTAGAACTAATATTGACTCCATATATATGTTAGGCATACTAAATGGTATAATCGATGTTCTATCATTACTGGGACAAGTAAAATTCAATATTCCGACTCTTAGATTGAGAAACAATGAAGTACTGTTCATCGATCAGCATAGAACAAACTATGGCCTTAATTCTCCAATGACCCGTCTTTGTCGTATTGTTAACCATTTTTTGGTTTAAGTTTACAACGATTTAAACGAGCACTAAATAAATAGTCCAGATCTTGTCTTGATATCCGTTATGTTTGTCAATGCTTCTTTTCTTTATTTTTATGTTTTAAACTATTATTTTATTGTAATATTTAAACTCTATAAATTGTATACATGGAAAATGTCCGTTAATAAATAAATAAATGATCAGTCTTATGCTTCAGGCTCCAGTCCAGTAGCTCAATCACAAATAACTATCAATGTGCTAATACGCGACACGATAACAATTTCTCACCATGGTTGTTAATCGAATTCGCGATCACAATGGAACATCCGTGAACACCTAATATTAAATGTCAAAATATTTACGTTTTGTGACGTATAATCCTGCTGCGAAATCACATATTTGAATTTAACCTGTGTAAATATGGAAAATATTCCGAAACTGCTATTTTTATTTATTTATTAATTATTTACCGTGCGATTTATTGCATTTAGCCGGCGGTTGGCAAGCCAAATGTCAAGAAGCGGTCGCAATAGAAATTGTAATTTAATTTTCACTTTTTTGTATTAGACATTCCTTACTATTTTGCAAATGCAATATATTGTATTATATTTTATAGTAAACGCCGATTTTTCGCTAGTGAACTGTATTTATTAACGAGGAAAACAAAAATCAAACAGATACGAGCGTTGACTTAGAGATTACACACGCGTTGACTTATGACGGAGATTATATAGGCATGTTCATTATTGTTGATTGTAATCGAGCTACAGGGACTACAAAATATTCTAATGTAAAAATAACCTTTTAATTATTTATTTTTTTATTTCAAAATACCAAAAATATACAACAGATAATTGTATTACCAAGAGTTAACATTCTGGGACAGTTACTATTTATTAGATTATCAGAAATAAAGATTAATAGTTATTTATTTATTTATTTATTTATATACGGCATTTCTGCCATTTACATATATGTGGTATAAATAGTGCTTAGAAATAAAAATATTAAAAAAAAAAAAAAATCGAGTATGAAATATTAATAAACTCGTAGTGTACACATTATTAATTACTTGAAATACATACATATTTTAAAGAAATTATACAATAACAAAATACATTAATCAATCAAATTATAACTATTCCAACCCAATCTTCTGAAGATGATTTGCTCTTTTTGATAAAAATATGTTGGTCCCTTTATTTTTTAAGTTAGGCAGAGATAAACTAAATATATCAAAATGTGATGCATATTCATTCCCGGTATTCTGTAATCTAACAATAGGTGAGTTATATTGAGCTACCGTTCGAGAATTTTGACAATAAAATATTGTAGATGTTATACATAATTTAAACAAAAATGGACAAATATCGGAGACTTTTTCAAAAACAAATTATAATATTAATTAACATTAGCTTACATAAGTCAAGAGTTAACGAGAAATAGTTTTAGGAAATTAATTTTTAATGTTATATGATTATTATTGGTAGACTGATATGAAATCAATTTTAAATGAATAGGCAGAAGGTTATATTGAGTAGAAGCAATGTAAAGGAGTGACCAAATATATTGAGGGCCCACCATCCACCCAGGGCCCACCATCCACCCGCAGCTTTTATAGAATCCTGGGGGACTCTCTGTCAACTGCGCACAGAGGAAAGTTATTATAAATATTCCTAAGGAATACAAACTCTATGCAGATTAAGGAGGGGGGAGGAGGATGTATGGACAGAGGCCAACACGTCGTCCCCACCTCTCAGGATCCCCTCAATGCCTCTGTTTTTTTATTCAAAAATATGTATTTACACAAACAATTTACATTAATAAACGTATCCAAACATACAAAAACAATTTCTTAAAACTATAGTAACACTACAAACATAACTTACACAACAAACACAAGTTAAAACACGGATATTTACAATGAAAGCACGGCCTTGAATAAAGAAGGACTCCCTGGGTGGTCAGAGGCAGAGGATCCAAATACCACCCTCGTGAGGGGAGGACAAAACAAAAGAACGTGTGCGTTCGTTCCGCACGGAAGGAAGCACAGTCCTAACTGAATGAGCATCCCACAGGAACAGTTGGTTGTCCCACCATATTTAACCCACCTAGGCGTCCGCGCATCTGAAGAGCTTCCAACGCGATACCCAAGTCCGGACGAACTGACGGAAGAGTGCGAAATTTGTATTGTTGGCCATCAGATCCACATTCCACGCTGGTCGCATGACCAATGTCAGACCATCAGCATCTCATCTCTGGCATCATCCAATAGCACACAGTTCCGCAAGACGTGTTCGGCCGATTGATGGTCATCTCCGCAAGCACAGCTCGATACAGGGGCAAGTCCAAGCCTAAGAAGCTTGTCTCTAAACTCCCCATGTCCAGAAACCATTTGTTCGGCATGATGGTCAAACACCTAATAAGTGAGTGGCCTAATACTAAATATTTCATGTCAGACCTCTTGCATGGTAGGCACACGCGCTGACCACTACACCACGAGGCCAAAAACATACGCAAATAAAAGATTAAAAAGCGAAAATTAAAAAAAAATTCGCGAATGCTAAATTTCAACCAATTTGTGTGATGATTTCTATGTTAGAATCTGAACTGTTTCCTGGTCTACGAAAAACAGTTTTCTCACTATTAGTTAAAAATATTTCATTAATAATATTTTTTATCTAAAATGCCAACATCGCCTCTACCAACCCCGTCCCCAGAAAATCGCGATGGCTTAAAATGTCATAAGTTCACAGGTTTACCAATTTAAAAAAGAAACAATTTGCTAATTGGCAAAGGGCCTAAATGAATGTTGATATACCTGAATACGAAGAACTCGTAAATTTATGATGTATTTTTAACTCAAAAACCTTTTTAATTTCACCTTTTTTCATTAGAAATATCAATTAAGATAATAACCTTGATGAATGTTGATAGATCTTTTAATAGAAAAACTCTTAAAAAAAAAAAAATCTCAGAACAGGTTATATATCTAGTGAGATTGCTAACTAGTGCTGACCAAGGAATATCCGTCTTCTTCACATTCCTCTTGTTTCATTTAATTAGAGGCAAAATTCATGTTTATTGCGAACTTTTAATAATTTTAATGTATTATCAAAATCATTAAACATATATTTATTTGTGAATAGTCATAATGATGTGCGGCGTTTGCTCTCGAAATATTTTGTAGTGTTTTTTCTTTTCTTTTTGAGTTACATTAGATTTCTGTTCATTTAATGTTTAAGAATATTTTTTAACTTACTGTGATGTTACTTGTGAAAACCTGTTATTGGCTTATTTGTAATTTATTTTGTTTTTAATTTAAGATAAATAAAATTTTAACTATTGGTTATCCAAATAAAGAATAATGTGACAAGGCTAATATTTTCTAAGCCTATCAAACGAAGGCGTACCATATTTTGCCAGATTGTAGATCTCATCTATTCTGTTGGATTCTGTTGGTTTTACAACCATTCAATATAATTCTCCCTTCTGAATCGAACCACATCCTTGAAATAGAGAAGCGTCAAAACCAAATTTCGCGGTACTTTTATCTTAAATAAAATAATAATTATCCATTCTTGTATCCATTATTATTTCTATCAGGGATTCTGGATTACAACACCCTCGAATCTCGCCATCAATTTTTTTATTTTTTTTTCCGTCTGTTGATTTTTGTAAACATATTTGTTAAATAAACTATTGCGTAGTTTATATTGGAGGAAAAATTGATAGGGGTAGTCAGAGAGGATAGTACACCATGTCACTCTGTCTTTGCATATATGCCAAGATCCCTCTACATTCATTCATCTTCTCATGCACGCACGTCGATCACGTTTTCCAGTATTTGTTTGATGTCGGGTTCGGATAGGGATGCTGGTGAAGCAGAGAAATGATCATTTATAAATTAAACTTTGAGCAAAACTTTACTTTATAATCCTTCAGACTTAGTGTACCTTTCCAAAGATAATACAGAAAACTTCAAAAGTACGCATCGTTCGGATTATTATAAAACTGAAATGCGGATTCAGATTAAAATATATAACTCTTTTGTATAAATTACATGCCTTTGATATCAACAAACCCAGACAGTGCTTAAATTTCAGGGTCTAAATAAAAAAGGTTTCTAAATGGCATATAAGTACAGAGATGGAGAACAATTTTAAGAGTCAATATGGAAGTCGAGGCATTTACATAGCTTATTATCTAGCAATGGCGGTTTTAAGTCACATTTACCATTCTGTCTATGTTTAAACATCCAAATTCAATCATAATAACTCTCTAAGGAGTGCTATTCAGCCTTGTGCGCTAACATTTGGACACACTTAAAATTTTGTTGATCAATTCAGTCATTTATTTATTTATTCAATTCAAATTAATTTACAGTTTACATTTAACTTATTATTAATTTATTTATCATTTATTAAGCTAGTTCATAACATCTTAAGAACTTATATAGACTTTTAATAACATTATAATTTTTTATCAAAATTTTTCAATACCTTTTTTTTAAAAATTGATTTTAAATATTTCGATATTTTCTATCACCTTTATATCTTCAGGTAACTCACTGTACAGCTTCAATCTTTTGTACAATAAGTTTTGAGATTCTGTTTTCTCCTCATTAGTCATCTTATCTTTTTTTATCCTTTGTTTTATAAGTATGACATTTTTGCTTAAATTGTTTTTATTTTATTCATCCCCTTAATTATTTTACGTATAAAAATTCCTACATTATATTTCATTTACTGCTTTACTGTGAGCAAGCCAATTTCTTTGGGCATTCTTTCTACATTAGAATAGATATTTCTTTAGATTAAAATCCTCATCGCCTTAATTGAAAGAATTTGTATATTTTTAATTTCTCCTTCATTACATAAAAAAATATTGAATGTTAACATATATTGTGTTTTTTTCTTCTAAATGAAAAGAACAAGAGGACACAACAAAATAAAATTGCAACGTATTAGTAAAAAGAGTTTTTTTTTTTCTATTGAAAAATAAATATTAGCGTTCTTATAATTTACCCGGATATTTCAATTTTGCAGGCCATTTCAACGATTTGTTAATAATTCACTATAAGAAAATGGAAATCAAGTTGGGGTAGAGTGGGATTCGAAACTCGGACCTCTGATCCGTGAGTCCATAACACTAGCCACGGGACCGCAACTTGATTCAATCATAAAATTTTGTTACATTAATTATCTCACAATACATACGAGTACAAGTATGTCAATAAATACTTACTTTGTTATAATTTTTTCTGAAATTCAAATATAAATACCCAAATTCCCCATTAACTATTAAACACTTAGCCTTGCCCTTAATTATTGGTTTTTCTCACAATTATGATTAATGTACATGCTTTAGTTCATAAGATTATTTTTTACTTAAGTACCTTGAATTATTTAACTATACAGGGTGTTCATTAAACCCTGTCACATCCGAAACCACGATGATCAGTATGAGCAAGAAGACATATTGGCATATTAAAATATTTTTTAGAACAAATATATATTTTTTTAAATATACCAAAAAAAACAAATGGTTGATTACTTCTGCAGGGGAGAAACGAGGAGGGGGAGGGGGGAGTCTGTTTTTTAAAATATTTTATTTTTGAAAATTTTCTCGATATGCAAAAATTGAAAAAAAATATTTTTGGCTGATTTTAATAGTTAATTAACAAATAAAAAAATATAAAAAAACACTGAACTTCCTCATTGTAACGAATTTTTTCTATCTTATTTGTAAAAATAAAATAATGTGTTCAGTAGATTCAAATCAGTGTTTGATTGCTTAAATTTTAGGAATAAGAAAATATTAAATAAGAAAAGAAAATAAACGAAGAGAACCGTACGCTGAATAAAAATTAATTTTGACAAATGGAATAGTTACAAATTTAATTAAATATACAAAATAATTAAAGCATTATAATTATATTAATAGAGAATAACATGAACTGTAATAGTTAATAAGATATAGGTATCAAGGTATCAAATAAAATATTTACATAACAAAGGGTTGGCGATTTAACCACAATTTTGTCTAATGGCTATTATATTGTTTTGGGAAAATCCCCTCATTAACTTAATTGTAATTTAATGTCAATTTCAACTTTATGGTGAAAGCATTCTAAAAAGGAAGCTTCAGAGAATTTAATGAATAAATCCATGGCAACTCATTATCCAAATCGTTTCCTGCATACTTAAAAAGAAATCACCTTAGATAAAATAAAAAGAAAAAAAATTAAATAGGTTTTTTTTGTAGGCGAACTATTAAATATGCATAATCGTCACTCCTCCACATCATGAATCGGGTTGTGGTTCCGTGGCTAGTGTTGCGGGCTCATAGATCAGAGGTCACAGGTTCGAACCCCCCTGTACCCCAACTTGATTTCCATTTTCTAATATTGAGTTATTTACAACTCGTTGAAAATAGCACTTATTATATTTTTGTGCAACAACTATGGTGAAGGTGTATAGTGGGTTTTGCATTTTGGTTATTTTACGGTCCTGACAAAGAGACGGGTACGTCTCGAAACATGTAGACATAGAAAAGTGTGTAAGTGGTTATATACACACTTATTATGGAAAATAAAAGACGAGAGATACTTTGATCCAAACATTTGGAATATCCAGTGACCGGTTTCATCGCTTTCGCGGCATCTTCGAGACTGGTATCTTTATTGAAAAATTTAATGTATTTATACAAAACAGAGTCAAGTATAAAAATTCAAAATTATATGAGATTAAGTTGAATTAAATTATTTTTCCACAATGTTTAATTATGTCCAAATGCTTGCAGACTGGCTGGATTTCCTTCCTAGGGAGTTGTTCAACCAATGACAGCTCATAAGCCCTGTAAATGCCTAGACTTACATATTCCCTTCTCAAAAATGTTTTTCCCCTCTGTTGAAATAAATTGAAATTATTTTTGTCTAAAGGATCATTTACAAAGTGTTTCAGGCTTACTAATGAGTTAATATAATGATATTTCTAATGAGTTTAAGTATTGTATATATATTATTTAAGCGATGAAACCGGTCACTGGATATTCCAAATTTGTGAATTAAAGTATGACTCGTCTTTTATTTTCTATAATAAATTACAATGAACTTCGATCAAGAATTTTCACTTACAAATTTAAATGTTTTTATATACAAATATTTAATAATATTAAGTTTAAAAATGATTTCTGAAAATGATCAATTTACTGGCCTGAAGTGTAAAACTGAAAAATGAATAAGGAATTGAAAAATAGGGATGAAAGCATGCTGGATGCTGTCGAAATTCAATCTCTCAGGCGAATGTGTGGTAAAAACTATGCATGAGACAAGCGTTATCGACAAAATCAATTTAGGAGAGCTGCGTTGGTTTGGACATGTAGAGCGAATGGATGGCGAAAAAACGGCTAAAAGGATTTTAGATTTGAATGTTGATGAATGCAGAAAACAAGAAACACCGAGAAAGACATAGCATTACCAAATTCAACAAATACTTGAGGACGGACACGTCAAAAGTTAATAATAATCGGCGCAGAGGCGTAGAAGAAGCGAGGTCTGTATTCAAAAACAAAGTGACATGGCATTCTATTATTTCTGTCTACCCATACGGGGAATTTTGGTTTGTTTTTGTGTAAAAATGCAGTGTCCTATGCACCATCGGGTGCGGGTAGGGATATGATGATTATGTATTTGTTTATTGTGTTCCTTATCATCTTTATATGTGTTTTTCTTCGATAAGGAACCTTCAAACGCCTATTGCACATAGGTCATACAAGTCCACGCGACACGGTAAAATTAGGGTGGATTGATTTTTTATTATATTCACACTTTTTTATTAACTACTCTCAGGAAAAAAAAAAGGAAATTAAGTAGAGATTAATTAACTGGTTAGCGCGTTGGCCTGCCATAACATAAATAATATGTACAATGTAATCATCTCTATAATGGGAAATACAACTGGCCATGAGGTCCAATTACAGCGGTAAATTACAGCAGAGAACTCCCAGGTTGGAGAAAATTCACGTTATTTTTTATGGTCTCACCGGGAATTGAACCCGGTACCCTCCTCCGTGCGTCACCGTGTAAGGCTTTTTTTTGGATGGCTTCTATTTTTTTCATTCAGTGTTGCGATCAGGACGGATATTCCATGATGGCCCAAGCAGGAACATTTGAGCATTTGCTCTTGTGAAGAGCAAACCACTTAAAACTCTTCAGAAGAAGCCGGCCTGTTGACAGTTATCAACAGGTTTTCCGTTCCACTTGAAGGATGTTTGGCATTTTACGTCATACTTCGGATTATTTTACCAATGTCCTGGACTAACTTGACCATGTGAGATACTACCGCTTATGTGAGTTCTTTCTAAAATATCATCGATCCGATGTCGCATAATGCCATAAGTGAATATGGAAATCAACTACCCATGGGTAGAATTGTGAATGTTACACAGTGTGTAAAGTGATCACTCAACGCAACCGAGGACAGATTATTAGCTCTGTAAATACCTAGACTTCTTTATTCTCAACAGCGTCATCTGTGTTGAAAAAAATATCTAATAATAAAAATCAATCCACCTTCTCAAATTTTATCTTACATTAATAACCTAATAGAGTCACCCGTTCGGAGAAAAAACATTCTACGATAATTGACCACGACGTTAGCCACAGATTACATCAATACTTTATTTGAAATATTAAATTCAAATACAATTTTTATTTCAATTCAATATTTGACTGTTCCGAACTGTTAAAACTAATTAACTTGCGAGTGCCCGGCCGGATTACTCGATTAAATAAACTCTTCTATATAAATGTATCTACAACTAACTACAGTGCACACTCGCCTATAAGGAGAATTCATGTGTTTGCAAATAAATACGCAAATGATATAGATATATTTACTACAACACTTTTAAATTTTAAAAGGCAGTGTATCAATTTATTATCTCCAAATTTAAATACTTAAATAATAGTATGTTTTTTTATATTGTATACCTTTATCAACTTGTATCTGTATTATTAATTATTATTTTTCTACATTCTTCTAATTTTAAGATTCCTTTAATATAACCGTTGGAAAAAATGAACTTCTGTTCTCTCAACTGGAATATATGTATGTATGTATTATATGTAAGATTAGTTTTTGTATATTTTTCTTTTCTTTTTCTTATTACTTCATTTAATTTTTTTTTCTACTTTTGTGTAAAATATGTGTCTGTTCTTTATATGGAACCAATATTCAATACAGGAAATCCGTAAAAAATCTAGGAGTACAAATCGATGAACATCTCTGCTGGCGAGCTCATACTAATGAATTAAGCCGCAAAATATTTTTCAGTCTACACTCACTTAGAAGGTTGCAAAAATTCTTACCCATTAGTACTAAATGCATTCTTGTACAAGCATTACTACTACCCATTCTAGATTACGCTGATGTTTCCATGACTGATTTAAGCTGTGAGCAACTCGATAAACTTGAACGACTTCAGAATACATGCATAAGGTACATTTTTGGTCTTAGGAAATATGACCACATTTCTGATTATCGTAGGCAACTGAAATGGCTCAAAATTAGACAGCGGAGAGACTATCACTCCCTCTCACTTCTGTTCGATGTACTTCATAGTCCTAACGCTCCTATGTACTTGCGTGAAAAATTTCAACGCTTATCAGTTCATGGTTTACCTCTTCGTTCTCATTCTCAAGGCACTCTCTTAATACCCATACACAATTCCTCTTTCTTCTCTAACTCATATAGTGTCCATGCGGCTCGACTGTGGAATCATCTCCCATCCACCATCAAAATTGTTACTAAATTATCTCTGTTTAAATCACGTCTGAAGAAACATCTCCTTTCTCTTCCTTAATCTCTCCTCCTTTCCTTTTTCCTCTTTCCTCTTTTTTCCTTTTTCCCATCGAGTAATAGTTTTGATTTAAGGTAATTTATAAACAAATACGTTTATTTCTATTTTTATACATTTTTAACTTTTTATTATTTTTTTTCTATTGAATATGTTTTGTAACTTGAATTATAAAAATAAAACTTTTATTTTATTGGTTGGTTGGAAGAAATTGCCATTTGGCAATAAGCCCGCCAATGTACAAATAACATTATGTACAAAAAGTTAAATAAATAAATATTTATATATATGTAAAAGCCTACAAGGCGTTTGAATAAATAAATACAATGGGCCATAGGTACTCGGGTTGAAAATTGCTAGCGCTAACCAAAACCAAACCTAACCAAACCAAAAATTTGGAACGCTTTTTTTGTATTGTATACAATAGAGCTTAAAGGCTTCTTTAGAGAATTACTACTCTAGGAATTTTATCGTATCGTGTGGATTTTTACGATCGTCTAAAATAGGCCAAGATTGAGTGGTTTGTTATGTACGCTATCTCTTCTTACAAATATATATTTCAAGTGCGAGGGAATAGGACGCGTGTATTATATAGGCTTATCTGAAATAATTGATTTAACGGCACCACGATAATGATTTTATTATCATATTGACATATTCGCAGTTATCTATAAGGCATTTCGATATTATTTTTTTATTTTGTTAAATTTAATGCTGCTCTTCTGCAACTCAGGGATCACAAACCTTTTAAAATATTTTTTAATGTTTTTTTATTTTTATTTATTTATAACTTATATACGCCCAGAGGGGTTTTACATTACAGGTATCAAATTCAAATTAAAAAACTTATTTATTAAATAACAATTTCTTTTTAAAGTTTAAAATGACATTATGCTTTATAGACACAAAGATAAAATACTGCATCAAAGTAGGAAGATACATAATTAAATATGTTCTACACATTTCTGAGCTGGTTTAGCCTGACGATTGGAGAATTTATAAAATAATTAGGTCTACTAGACGCCACAACAAAGGTAGACTGCAATTTTGTGCATCTTTTTTGTTCTTTAATTCTTGTAAGTCGCGTTAAATGAAGGGCATCCAGAGCGCCATTCGCCATTTTGTAAAAAGTCATGGTTTCATTAAGAAGAAAAGCTTTGCTAAGAAAGTTAAGTGAAAAAAAATCGTTGATGGATCTAAAAAAAATATTTGAAACATTTTCCAACTTTGCGTTTGCGTTGGCATGTCACTAAAAATATATGTAAAACGACGCAGCGTTTGTGTTGCGACGACACAACGCAACGTAACGCACTAATGAGGCATTTCTCTAAGGGAAGGGTTAATATGATGAGTAAAAAAGGGAGAATGCTTTTTTAAAGCATCTACAGCTTTTAGTTGAAATAAAATAAGCAAATATTTATTTTGTTTATTTATTTAACACTTTATTTTTTATTTTATTCAGAAAACATACAGTCATACAAAATAAGAATTAAAAACAACATTTTTTTTTAACATAAAAAGACCAATTAAGTTTTCATAAATTAAAAAAATATAAACATTAAATGTGACAAAAAAATTAAAAATAAATAAGAATTTTAAGTGAGAAAAGAATAATTGTTGACTTTTGCGTTTTCCATGGAGATAATAAATTAAAATACCGAATGTACACTCCGAGCCATCCACGCACATATAAAACATACACAAACATATACATTACATGCGGCACATATACATAGCATAAACCACTCAAGATGCACATTCAGCAACTATCCCAAATAATCGACCCCATGAAGAAATTTCCTGTATAAATGCAACGTGCAGTTAAAAATGTCTACATCAATACTGAGTCCGTTATAATTTCTACAGTTACGCCTAATGAATGAATTCGAGGTATAATTCTTTTTACAAGTTGGTACATAAAAAAGGGTATTTAATCTAGTATAGGGAAAACACAACATACACAATATATGTACATATAAGGGCGGGCATATTGCCTTAAGGAAATTTCTTCCTACCTACCCAAACAGTTTTTTTTTTGAAAATTACAAATACATGGACATATTGAATCTTACAATTTTATACAAAAATAAAAAACGAAGATTAACAAATTAAAAATATATAAACAAATTAACACTTTACTATGAAGAGGTGAGAGGGAGTGGGAAGGAAAAAAGAAGGATAAAGGAACAATTTAAATATTTAGATAGTGACATTTAAATCTTGACTTAAATGTTATTAAAGACTCTAACATTAGTGGGTAGATTATTCCACAATCGAGCGGCTACTACTGTGAAAGATGAGGCAAGAAAATTAGAGCGATGTCAGGGTATTAAAGGGGTTTTCTCGTGACTAGAACGAAGAGATAGTCCGTGTTGTGAAAGAGGTTGGAAAAGCTCTCTCAGATAAACAGGCGAAGTGAGATTATTTAAGATATTGTGAAGAAGTGATTAAATGTGAATGTTTCTTCTTTGCCTGATACTGAGCCAGTGTAATTGCGTGCGATACTCGGTTATGTAGTCAAACTTGCGAAGATCAAAGATATAAGGAATACAAATATTCTAAATACACACATAAATAAATATATTTGATTTTTAAGTAAACCTTTATCGGCATGAAAACGATACATAAAAAGAACACTTCAGGTTGAACTGTCCAAAAAAAATCAGGCTCTTGTGTTTGGCAAATATATAAAAAAAAAAAAAGATGCACAGAAAAAAAAAAATTTAAAAAAAGAAATAAACAATTAAAAGTTCAAAATATAAATAAATGTAATATACAATATTAAATATATGCACTTTTTTGCATCACAACAGGTCAGGAGGTCCAATGTAAGTGGTAAATTACAGCACAGCACACACTGGCTTGAGAAAATTCACATTTAAATTTTTGTGTTCTCATCTAGAATCAAACCCGAAACCTTCCATGTGTTAGTCAAGCGTTTTAATCATTACACCACGGAGGCCGGATTTTTGTATTTGATATATATATTTGATATCATTCCAACAATGGAATGAGTTTGTTTTTATAGTGTTAAAGTTCGATTCCAGTGCTGACGAAATTGGCGTTTATTTAATTGGGTACAGCTATATTCTTACTTAAGGTAATATAAATAATAGGCTAAAAAGAGCACATTGTATAAATTTTAAGTTTGATTGATAGCTATATCACTAAGTAAAACCTTTTCTGAAATAGCTATTAATTATTCCTTACCAATTTTTTTATATGCACTCGTTAAAAATATTGATTTAAAAGTACAGACATGAAAATAAAATACAAATACATCCATTGTATTTTTTTGTTTAAATAAAGGTAGGGCTATACATAAAATCATTCTTGTATTTCAGTTAACAGTCCATAAATTAAAAAATATTGCAGTTTAAAAACACCTCTTCAAATAAATATTTTTTGTTGTTTAATCCGAAGCCTCTCGCATCGTAGACAAACGCACTGACTACTTGACTCTAAATTGGACAAATAAAAACCTTCATTTTAAAATTAAATTTAACTAGTACAAAAAATATATTTTCGTAAAATAATACATACCTACACATTTATTTTACAATATAAAATTTAAAGAAACAACAGTGATATTCAAATTTTTTCTTTACACTAATAATTGTCTTTTATAACAAAATTTTGAATCGCGTTGGGTCCAGTGGCTAGTATCAAAATTCAAATCCACTCAAAATTTTATATTTTAGTTAATCGTAAGAACGCAAATATTTATTTTTACCAAAATAAAAGATAAATAAAATTACTTTTTAAAATGCAAAACTACAAGACCAGCGGTTGAGCAGCCCTGCTTTGTAAATAGCTATGGTGGCTTGAAGGCTCTCTGTATGAATTCACTTATGCGTATCCAGTATTCACTGTATTCAGTATCAAATTAACTGCAGCCGTGTGTGGTCGCTGAGCTGATTGTTGATTTGTATCTCTATTTGTGGTCTGTCCCAAAATATCATATTTTTACCAAACATGTATGATAATGTGGGAACTCCATAGTAAATCAGTAGATTTAGAACGAATTACGGTGGATTTTGTGCCGAGTGATCATTTAAAGTGGTGTTTCAAGTTCAGTTGACGAATGGCTGACCGTCAGTTGGATCCAAATACGATTGAAGATTTTATCGTCTTCGAGATTAACGAAACGAACACGAAAAGTCTAGAGAAGAGCAGACACCAATCAGAAGGTACAACAAAAATCATACTAAAATGTTTCATTCTTCATAAAAGTACGTGCGACTTCTTTGTGATTACTTCTATTGTGGTTTTTGATATCAAAACATCGATAAACTAACGCTCAAATTACTACGTGCCTTTGTTTATTTCTTATTTGAGTGATATCAACAAAACGCGATTCGAAATCTTATCGATTGACAGCCCCGATCTCTCCGATACAGCTAAGCGATCCATCAATAAGAACAGACGTTATCTTTCAAAACGCTTCAGATGTATACATCGAGAAAAATAGTAGATGAAAAATAGAGGAGAAATAAATCAAACGAAGTCGTAAAAACGGCGCTTGTGAGGCTTCTGCGGGTGACAGTTCGATTCGACGGAAGAAATGGCGGGAAACGGCGCCATGGAAAAAGAACAAAAATGGCCGAAAACGTACGGCAGCATCAAGGCGCGTTCTGACGATATGATCGTGCACAGTCAACAAGCCAATGCCGAGAAATTAATGCAATCTGGAAGCGGATACTCGCGAATGGAAGAAAATGAGGAAAGTGACTCCACGCGTTGTTTCGGTATTAAATGCTCGTGGCTTTTTACGTTTTATCTGCTGTTTTACGTATTTTATTTGGTATCCGGTGGATTTGTTTTCTCTGCCTTGGAAGCTCCAGTTGAAAATCAAGTTAGGCAAACTCTTCTTCGATCAAGAAACGAATTCCTGCAAAGATATCCTGAAGTGGACGGTAAGAACTTTGTTTTTTTTATTCACTCATTTTATTTTAGGAAAATTTTTAAACCAGATTTAATCTTTAAAAAACAGGTTAACTGTAATTCAAGCTACATTTGAACTCATAATATGTTTGATCCTTCCGCCATTATCAATAAACGATTTAAAACCACTACTCACATAACCCAACAACAACTGCACTAACAAGCCACAAAAAGTAGCTTACGATTTACCCAAATGTTTTTAGAAGGCCGTTTTCAACGAGTTGTAAAAAACTCTCTATTAGAAAATGGGAATCAAGTCGGAGTAGAGTGAGATTCGAACCACGGACCTTTGATCCGATTCTTAAATCTCTAATTCTATCAAGTCCTTAAGGTTTTGTAAATTAATAACATAAATGAATTCGATACTGAAATATTTAACATTACCTTATTCCTGGAATAAATCGGTTCTCATACCTTAATTATAATTACATTGTAAAAAAAATATACATCGCATACCATCAATTATTATATCGGTTCATATCGCATTATCGGGGATCTTAAATTTTTAAACACTCCGTTGAGAAGAATTATTAACTAAAGTAACTTTCAGGCTAAATTATTATTAAATGTGGATTTGTAAATACAGTATAGTCTGCCTCGTGGTCTAATAATCAGCGCGTTCGCCTACTATGCAAGAGGTATGAGGTTCGATTTTAGATATGGTTGACGTAAATTATTGATTTAAAATGGTGTTGTGAAGCGTATGACTGATCATCTTACCTTTATGTGACAAAAATAATCTAGATACGCTACGGTTGGTGTATCAATACAGTGATCTATGCACCATTAGGTGCGGAAAGGAAAGGGTGAATGATTAGTATAATAATATAATTTTATTGTAGTTAAATGTACAAAAAACATTTTATTGCATATTTTATATGACAGCATATAATTTGTTTAGAAATAAGTTTAAAATAACTACTCTCGCTGAATCTAGAGGTATAAAATAAAAAATATGCTGTATCGAAAACAGGACGTCACAAGTAAAAATTGATCGATAGAAAGACGTCCAGAAATGGTAACCTGTATATAACATACTATGTAATAAAAACAGTATCTTTTATTGATCCCATCAAAATGTTACATTCTTTATGTTTGTATACAAGTTGTGTTTCTATGGCAGTTAATAAAAATCAACGTTTTACCGGGGACCCAAATAACTAAGTAGTAGTATTGTGGACTTACGGGCCAAAGGTCCGAGGTTCAAATCCCACTGTACCACAACTCGATTTCCATTTTTCCAGAGTTATTTACGACTTTTAGGAAATGGTCTGAAAAATTAAATATTAGAGTAAATAATAAAGAAATCAAGTGTTTCTCTTTTTAAAAAATAAATGAATTGGTTGATGTTAAAAAAAGTTTCTTTAAGCAAGCAAGAACTTGTGAATAAATTAATAAATGCCCGCATAATCAAATTACACAGTACCTAAATACACAAAAGATATGTGATATCATTGTGTAACCTCAATAGGTCACTTAAGTGATATAATACCCCATAATAAGTGAACGTAACCAATATAATTTGACTTGTTGATTTTCGTTATATTTGTAATTATCAAATTTCGTAGTATAGGAACTTCCGTTTATTTGTTTATGGTATCACTAGAGCGGTGTTTTTCAACCTTTTTGAACATCCGACCCTTTAAAATAAAATTGACAAACCTCCAGATCCATAATTTTACTGTCCGTATGTCAATATTTTCAACAACGTCGTATTTAATTGTATTTTTATTGACACTATATTGAGCGGCCTGACGGCATGCTTAAAAGGATATGTGGTAACTAAGAATTTTGACTAATACGTATTTGAACATTGTTTTTCTGCCATTTTCTCGCAGATGCCTCCCCAATACAGTGCGAAAAATAAACAACTGATAAAATTGACAAAATCGACGTTTCGCTGTCCCGTTTTTCGCTCCTCAAAACTAAACCGATTTGAATGTTTTTGAATGAATTTTCTGTGTCGCTATGTTTTCGGTTTTTCAAAATTATTTATCATATTTGCACACCGTGCGTCAGAACACGACAGATAAAGCTGCGCGCTTTTTGGGGTTTTTGATGTTTATTGATAATCCTAGCTTCCACAAAAAACAATTTATCAAAAAAGTAAAAATATAGAAACACGCCAATAGTATCTAGAGTGTGTGAAAAAATCATTGCTCTAGTTTCATAACCAATGGAGAAAATATGGAACTACGTTTGTATGAAGATAAGTCAGACCGCATTTTCTTTTATCATACATATTCACAAACCTATTATGGTTTTTTAGGCTATGCCCGTTTTAAGCCACAATAATTAACAACAGAAAAATGCGAAGTCAAATAAATAATGATACTTACATTATTAACCCAACCCCGCAATGTATTACATATTCCAGAGAGAAAATACGAAACTACGTTTGTATGAAGATCAGTTAGAACGAGTTTCCTCTTAATACGGATTTTAATTCACTTTGCTCTGAAACCGTTGAATTATTTGTGCCATTCGCCAAATACAAAAATAAAAGAGCTTAAATCTTTATCATGTGGGTGAGATTCATCCGGCTAAACCAATTCATCTACTAGGCGACGCCTGAAAACAATTTTGAAATTTTTATGCTTCTTTTTTTACCAGGTAATTAATTTAACAATATTTTGAGTATGTCCAAATGCTTGCAGACTGGCTTGATATCCTCCATAGGGAGTTATTTAATTTAAATTTGTTGCAACAGAGATGGAAAATATTTTTGAGAAGGGAATCCTGTTAACTTCCCATTGTAATCGTGGCCCTGATGGGAAGGTAAAGTTTATCTTAAATTTTATGTACAAAGTAAAATTTAGTTTTCTGTGTGAAAAATATAATATGTTAACAATATTTTTTTCTAACCATATTCAATTACTGGCTACCTACGAAAATATTACAAATATACACACTTTCAACAATGTTTGATTATGTCCAAATGCTTGCAGACTGGCTGGATTTCCTCCCTAGGGAGTTGTTCATATTTAAATTTATTTCAACAGAGAGGGTAAAAATTTCTGAGAAAGGAATATGGAAGTCTAGGCATTTACAAGGCTTATGACCTGTCATTAGCTGGTTTAAGACTTCCATATTCCCTTCTCAAAAAAAATTTCCCTCTCTGTTGAAATAAATTTAAATATACACACTTTCGTTCATAAATATTGATATTAGTATATACCGTCTCAGTATACACCGATAATGATAGTCGTTCATAATCGCGGCCCCGATCATTTCTAAATCAGGCTTCTTACATACATTTTTTTAAATATTTCACGCGAGAGATGGATTATTTTTTTCAGTATGGATATTATATTTCTTATCGTTATCAACACCTTTCAATAAATTGTCAAACTTAAAACACAATAAAATGAATAGAATTTTATCTGCTTACCATCGGGATGTACATTACTCACAAATAAGATAATGTCGTTACAGGTATTAGTAAAAAACAGGTACTTCAAATCTTACATTCGGTAAAATGTAAATCCAATATTAAGTTATGCGTTAGTCATACGTCCTACATGAACAATATTTTGAGCATGGCCAAATGTTTGTACATTTGTAATGAAATTCTCTGTGTCGGCATGTTTTTCATCTCTGTTGTAATATGTTAATGATTACTTTTTATCACAGAATGGACATTTCTTAGACATCTTAACTGGAGATGCAGGAATACCGATCTCAATTATATGTCTTCCTGCAAAAAGCACCACTTGCTTACTTTAGAAGATCGCCGTCTACTATTAGACATGGGGGTGCTTCATGACATACTTAGTGGACGCCTTGATAGTCCGGCTCTTTTGTCGGAGTTATTATTAAATGTCCCCGGCTACCGCACCCGTCACACGTCGAACTCTCTATTTCATGTGCCAGCAGTTCGTACGAACTATGCCCTGAACTCTCCACTTATACGGTTTGCTCGTGAATATAATTTGAACTTTCCCCTTATTGATCCATTTGATTGTACAAAAATAACATTTAAAATGCGCGTCTTAAAACAATACTTTTTTGTCTTATACTTAGTTTCAATAATAAAGTCTTATTTTATCTTACTTTATTTTATTTTATCTTTAATTCTTAATATTTTATATATATTTATATTTTCGACACTTGACACTTATGCAATATTTACACACATGTCCACCCTCATTCCAATATAACACCCACTCACCCACCCTCTAACTCACTTAAACTCACACAAACACACTAGTATGTATTGTATGTGTATTTAATGTATTTCTGTGGATATCTGTCATTGGTTTTATTCTCTGTATATTTTATTTGTTATATTTTTGCTGCATGTATTACTGTTGATATCCCCAATAAATAATAAAAATAAAAAAGCCTATTTAAAATATGAAAGATAAATACTTTGATTTAAATTTAACATTGAACGCTGAGTAAAGTTTCAGCGCCAACTATTGGTTGAATTTGGCCATATGACATTTACAAAATAAAAAAACGGACTGCTTTCTTGATACATTTTAAAAGGTATTCAGAGAATTTCCGAAGAATTTTCGCGGGTATGGAAGTGGAGGTGATTTCAGGCTTCCGAAGGTGAGACTAACAGGAACTAAACACATCCTTTAATTTAAAGGTTTTAAAATGAATGATTTGTCAGATAGGCTCAGAGAAGCTGGAAACGTATCCACTTTTCGAACAAAATGCTTTGTGTACATCTGGGATAAGTAACATGTATTGTTGATGGATAAATATACGTTAGATGTATCTATACAATTATTACTCTAGAATTGATTGATTGCGTCGGTCATTTATAGTCGCGCACAGAAATTTAAGTCTTATTATTGTGGTATCCACAGTAAATCGGGGTCATTTTCGTGTGATAAAATTTGGCGAATTGCTATTTCAGTAATTAAAATCCTCGTTAGCCAAACTTGAAAGGTAAAAATTTTATTTATTTTAATTACTTTACAGGATTATAAAAGTAAATGAATTTAATTACGTTTTTATATTTACAAACTAAATAAATAAAATGTATGCCTAGATCATGCTATTGTAATACCTACAGTAATTAAAAATATATTTTAGATCGTTTAGGTTAAGTTCAGATAGTGTATGGGGAAATATCACATACTACTAACATCGACAAAAACATGTGAAATGGGTTTTAAAAAATTAATTGTAGATTCAAAATCAATATGGATATTATGGAGAAATGTTTTCATACAAAATAAAACAATTAAATTGATTAAAAAAAGTCTTTACAAAAACGCGACATGTTTGACTTTGACACTTGTGACGTCAAGATTCGTGACGATGTTCTATTAAAATTTAAACGGTCAAAAACAAACTTCAAAATTTAACCTAATCGTGACGTATTAGGGGCATGGCCGATACAATGCACTGTTTTCGCAGGAATTTGAAAGTATAAATTAAAAAAAAAAATTATGTTACAATAAAAATATTTTTTTTACTCAACAGTATTTCATAGACCATTATTAATTTCAAATTGTTTAAAAAAACGTTATCCTTATTATAAATATTTCATGCGAATCCAAAGGGCTTCATTTTCATCAATCCACGGCATGAAATCAAAATTTAATTAAAATAAAATGGGAAATTACTTTTGCTAAATTTTATTTGATTTCTGTCAGTTAATCCATTTATGCTCCAGGTTTTTAGCTTTATAGTGCTTTTAACATCAAACGCAAACACAAATTGAATTTATTTGGGGTTGATCCAATTAAATCAAAGGTCGCCAATAGTTTCAGTGACCAAAGACAAAGTACGAAGTTCTTACGGCAAAAGGTTTGCAATTGGCCATTTATCAAGTCAAGTGATTAATTAAATAATCATTAAATGTTCCGTGTATCTATTTACAAGAGTTTCTTTTTATTTGTGAAGTAGAATTCGATTTATTATTTACACGAAATTAAACATTTATATAATACAGAGTTGCTTTGACTGTCATAGAAAAAAATAATAAACGTAGTAGACATATTAAAAATATAGTGAAAAAGATAGTAAAAATCAAAGTAAAAAACATATTTTCAAAAACGGAAAAAACTATAATGTATGAACTTATGTAAGAACTAAAATATCTTAGATGCAACTACTCTGGGGAACAGGAAATCAAAACGACATAAACAGACTATAGAGACAGCAAAATAAAATATTAAAGTAAGTATATGACCTCCCCTATCTAACAGCAACTAAAGAACTCTTTAAACAAACTAGGCAATTAAATATAACTGAACTCTTTAAACTAGAATCCTTAAAATTTATTCATATATTAGCCACTGATGTAATTGTAGACTAAGAACTAACTCTTGAAAAAAATTGTAGGAAACATGGACACAATACGAGAATATCAGAAAAATATCATATACAACCTTCTAAAACGAGACAAAGACAGTCGCGACTAATAAATCAGTGCC
Organism: Micrasema longulum; assembly: GCF_059751315.1. Lineage (NCBI taxonomy): Eukaryota > Metazoa > Arthropoda > Insecta > Trichoptera > Brachycentridae > Micrasema > Micrasema longulum. Next base: position 152,704 of record NW_028278260.1, read on the forward strand.
TGAAATTTTGTTATACAATAAACTACCAGACAAAACTAAACAAAAAACTGTGACAAACTTTTCAAAAAATGTAAATAATATTAGTATGAATATTAAAAGAGTAAAAGTAAATAATTAAATTATTATCAAAATGGATCAATTTATATAAAGCACATCTTGTATGTAAACACGAACTAAATACATATTTAAATAAAACTAACAATTTACATGATTCTAGTAAAAATTCATTCATTAGTACAAAACACATCTAGTAGACACATGTAAACACGAATAAAATACACAAATAAAACTAGCAATGTAAATCATCAAAATTGAATTATTTTAAAACTTCATTCATCAATATAAAAACGGATTTCGTATACACTTTTAAACCTAAACAATCCAGTGTCTAAAATGTCAGACTTTCAATTCTGTTATACAGGTGACGCGCGTTAGACGCATGGATTTGAATAGGGCAATGCTCCCTTCCTAACTGTCCTAGACGATTGAAAGTGGGATGCTTCGAAAGAGCGGGAAGGGAAATTTATGTTCCATGTGGTGTCAGTCACCATAATGAAGTGGTCTATTGGAACTAGTGGAGAAAGAGCAGTCGCTAATGAAAAAATGCTTGTTGCGTTGCCTCGAGACAGTATCGTTTTCTTCTCTGACGAGGCACATTTTCACCCCGATGAATATGTGGTATTGGAGAACGGCAACGTGAGACGAGAACGACCAAAGAAGACGTGGCATGATCAGATAAACCAAAATCTTAAATCTGGGCATGTCAAAAGCAGACAGAACCGAAGGGCATGTATGACAAAATGTATGAATGTGGAGGAAGCTAGGAATCTATGCCAGGATAGACGTGTGTGGCGGTCCATTCTCTCTGCCTACCCCTACGGGGAAATGGCGTGACGGTGGTAGTAGTAGTAGTAGGAGTGATACGAATCCCAGGGAACTCCAACAGAGACCCTTGCACTCTAACAGGGTGACAGTATGGTGTGCTATTTCAAGAGTTGGGATCACCGGTCCTTACTATTTTGAAAAAAATGATCGAGGGGTTACAGTCACTTCTGCACGTTACCTGACCGTGATCCGGGACTTTTTCTTTCCCTTTTGAAAGGAATAGAGCTGGAAGTCGTCTTGTTGCAGCAAGATGTGGCCGAAGGGGTTAAGGGTTTGCATATACTTTTTGTGAGACAGTTTTCCTGGGCGCCTCATCTCACTAAGAGGCAATTTGAACTGGCCAGCGCGCTTTCCACATTTAGCCTCTTGTGATTTTTTTGCGGGGATACCTAAAATTCTTGGTTTACAACTACCGTTCTAGGATCCTGAAACCCCTTGAAAATAACATTTGAGCCCAAATCGCTGAAATTATTATGGCAATGCTTCAAAGTGTGCTAGAAAACTTCAGAAAAAGGCTTACTCGGTATTTGGAGTGTGAGGGGCGCCATTTGCCCGATACTTTGTTCAAAACCACGTAAACTTTAATTTTAATGAAACAGGAAAATATATGTAGTCCTTTCACAACTGCGTCTTATTCCATTTTCGAACCCATGCGTCTGCCGCGAGCCACCCTGTACATTCTTGACACTAGATTAAAGGACACATTATTCTTGAACGAATCCATATTAAATATTTTAACGTTTCTCAAGGTGTGGCCATTAGGAACAATAATTTTTATATTACTCCTTAACAGCCTTAACTTTCCAATTTACCATTAACAATCTTATCTAAAACAGGTCATTTACCTTTCTTCTGGTTTCTAACGTTTTAAAGTGGAAGTGGTGAAGTCTCTTTTCGTAACTATTAAATGAGGAACTTATTTATATTTCTGCGTTAATTTATTTTTGTACGGATTCAACGACGCACATATATTTATTACTAGCGGATCCGACACACGTTGTCCTACCCGAACGTTGGATTGCCTTGGAAAAATTATTTTTATTGGTAAGTAAGTACCTAGGTACTTGTTTGTGATTGAATTCCAAAACTAAAAAAATTATAATATTCAAATATTTAATTTAGGTAGGTACTTGTTTATGTTTGATTCCAAAACATAAAATAAATATTTTTTCAAATATGCCATTATTTTTGCAAATGTCAAACGCCGGTCTTCTCACCAACAGAGGCGTGTACTTATGTAAGAATACGACTTTTAAAAATGTATTGAATTTTATATTATTTTAGTATAACCAAAAATCCAGTATAAGCAAATAAATGGGTAGAAATTATGAAGAATTTAATGAAACAATCTCATTAAGATCCACAAAAAACAAATGTTTTTTGTAAACATTCAAAAACCAACATCTTTCCATTTTTTTGTAGATGCATTTTCCTCGAATGCAACCCTGTAGATCAATGAATAAAACATTTATGCTCCCAACTTCTTTTTTACATATTCGATTGAAGATTTTAATATCTACGAACACGCACAGCGCAAAGATCTACATTTCTCTGAAAACCGCACGTAAATCGGTTCAGCCGTTTAGGAGGAGTACGGTGACATCACACGTACAGAGGAATTATATGTATAAAGACAATGTGGATTCCAAATGGTTGATCCATGTTGTAGGAACATTTTGATATTGAGTTTCTGAAGTTGTCAGAAAGGAGGACGTTCAAAACGGCATATTGACAAATTGGTAAAATGCTCACGTACCACGAAACGCGTGGGAAAATATGTAATTGTATGAAAGCTGACCATCTCTATGTATGAAGAAAAGAAAACAGTTAGAAAATAATTTATTCTAGAGATGGAAACCTTAACCATATGTTTTTTAATAATGTTTGGTTAGATTTAGAATTTCGCACTATTAAATTTTACAGATACTATATTATTTTTTTATTTTTTTAAATATTTAGAGCATTAATATTATGGTCAAATATTTTAATAAATGTAAGTCAATACTTGTATATACCCACTTACGGAATTTCCTGTCTACATCTTTAAAAACGCACTAGTCTCTTCGCCAGGACACGAATTTTTGTAGATTTTTTTTACTTTTTTTATTTACTAAATAAAATGTTTTTTATACAAAGGTAATTAAAGAGTCCTCCTAACTAGGGAAACCTGTTCTGAGGAGGATTGTACCGTGTTAATTTCTTTTTTACATATTTCTTTATTTCACATTTCTTCTATCCTAATTTTCTTCTAGTAGTTACACATCCAATGGTTATGCCTGTTGGAAGGGCTATCTCTATGTTGAACAATATCACTTTGGACATTGACATTTTTCACGTCTCTGAGGGAGTTTTTCGTTACAAGATTCTCTTACTTTTTTAACATATTATTCTTTGGATATTATGTATACTAATGTGTTTTTTTTATATATACCTAATTTTAACTAATTATTTCTATATGTATGAATGAAGATATTTTATTTTGTAATGTACATATATATGAATAAATAAATGATGATGATAAATGATGATGATGACACAACTTCTATTGTAATTAGTGTCATGACGAAGATATATTATCATACAAGTAAATACAGTTTTTGCTGCCATTCGTGTTTGCAATATGGTCATAAGGATAAATGACAATATCCGAAAAATACCCTTTATATAATTTGCCAACCTTACAATGAAAAGGGCAGTGAAAGTAGTACAGTTAAATTAAATTATAATCGCGACATGAAATTGATAGTTTAAAAAATAAATAGTTTATTGACAAAAAAAACATTGCTTTTTTTATATGCGAGAAACCGACCCACGGTCTTTAAAACGGTTTTGAGTATTCGGAGGAAGTAGTTTCACACAAAAATAAAAAACTTACATAAAAGTATTTTCGGAACTTCTAAGGTGAAGGTGTTTACTTGGGATTTGCATAATAGTGTTTTTAGTGTCCTGACGAAGAGACGGGTACGTCTCGAAACCTATAGATATAGAAAAGTCGTAAAATGGTTATATACAAGTATTTACTTACATATGTGTTTTTTTTTGTTTTAGTTAGCCAATTTACTAGTTTTTCCACACTCATTCATTACAAATGGATATTGTACATAGATTGAGAAAAAAATACATTTTTAAAAATTATTTCTTTTCAAAGTACGCCTAAGGATCATTTACAAAAATAACACAGACACGTTCAAACATAGGAGTAGGTTATTAAAAATAAAACTACGTCATAAAAAAATATTAAAAAATTTGTCTCTGAACCAAAAAGCGTTGGAGAAAAATAGTTAAAATTGATCAAAAGTCGGATTTTGGTAATTCTTTTAAAAAATATATACAATGAATGATAAATGATTTATTATATAATTGACATTTATACGATTTTGGGTACAAAACACACTGAGGTATATTTAAATAGAGATAATGCTTCATATAACGACTGTTTGAAGTTATATTCCGATAAATTAACGATGTCGCGTAAACATAGCTGTGCATAAATGTGTGTAAAAAAGACTAACTGTCTATGCCAGTTTACTGTGAATTCAAAGCTAAATGTCGCGACTTTTTACGCTGCTTCGCGTTTACGGACTACAAGATAAGTTCCAGAACTTAAGTTGAATAGAAGTGCTTAGTGCTACATTTAATGTGCAAATACATATAGATGACAAAACAGCATTTTCCGATATTATTCCCGGACTGTTAATGTTCATTCCTCGTGTTTGAACGTCAGAAAAGTAATATTGAAGAATTCAGAGCAGTTTTAGTTAAACATCTCAACATTTTATTCGCACACTGAAACCCTTGTCCATCCAAGATAAGATCAGAATCCAATAAACCCCTACTTGAGAATCAAGCATCTTAACCCCTTTTTTTTGTCTTTGAGTAGCATACTAGAATGTCAAATGAATGTCAGAAGCTTTGCGATCAATTACACAACATTATTTAATTAAAAATTTTAATTTAAAAAACTTATATAACTCCATTCTATACAAACATATATCATACTATTTTCCTATTGCAATCAACTTTAATATTTTTTAAATATATATATATAGTTGGATAATTTATAAAGCGCCATATTTGTGAAAATCACTTCAAGGGCGCTGTACAATAAATAAATATCCCAGTACGTCTTGCAGCTACAGAGCGCATCTACGGTTGAGATTCTAGTTCCTCGTTTTCAATTAAGATAAATTAAAAATTGTAACAGATAGAAGCTAGATTACAGGACGTCTTGCAGCTACAGAGCGCAGAGACAGTTTTTTTTAGTTAATTTAGCCCCCATTTACACATTTTAAAAATTGACAAATAAATTTAGTGTATTAATGATATTTTAAAATAATAATAATATGAATAATAAAAAGGAGTAAGATTACAACACGTCTTGCAGCTACTAAGCGCATAGACGGTTGGAATTCTTGACCCCATTTACAAAATGTAGGTATTTTAAAGTTGATATATGAAAGCTAGATAACCAATCATCGTGCAGCTACAAAGCGCATGGACGAGTGAAATTCCAGCAAACTTAAAATGATATCAATAAATTTACAAAAAAAAGAGCATAATAGTAAATTTGTCAAGTGTTCATGCCAAGAAGTAAGCAATAAAAAACTAAATAAATAAAGCAATGTTTCATCTCCATGGTTAACAAAAGGAGATAGATATCCGAAGAGAAGCTTTTGTTGACAGTAGGTAGATACCGTCGCCATGTGGCCCACTGGTTGCTTGATAATTTCTGGAAACGCACGTGTGTAGTTACTGAGGGATTATGCCTATTGTTCCAACGTGCCCATTTTGTCCGTATTATTTCGTTTTATGAGACGCAACACTCCTGTTCAATTCACTTTTTTACATGAATATTACACAAACGCGTGTATGAGCGGTTTGATTTATCATTTTGTATGTTATAAGAAGGCAGGTATTTAAAATATTATGTATTTGTCATGTTATAACTATAACTTCCCAAAAAAGAGTCTAGCTCTTGTGCTTGGAGAGTGACTTACACTGTTATAGTTATTTAATAATTTGAAAGAATTTTTAGTAACTTTTGAATACATATAAGAAAAAAATTCAATTATACGAAATTGTAAAAAAACCCAGATATTAATGATACAGTAATACCAATTAAAATAGAATGCTGTTTATACTCGGGTTCAAAAAGTTTATTTAAGGTGATTCTAAACGAAAATATAAAACTATTTATTCATAGATTTATACTTTTTTATTGAAAAATGCCATTTTTACGTTTTTTACGAAATTTTACAAAACTTGGTTTGCGGAAACTTTACACTATATTGATTGTAACAAATACCATAACAATATAATTTAGGTCCTTTTTACAAAATGGTGTACACAACAAAAAAAGTTTTGTAAAAAAATCCTTTATTATATTGTTATGGTATTTGTTTAAATTATAAAGTGTAAATTTCAATCAATGTAGTGTAAAAAATATGTACCGGTACGCTAATGAATTATACAGTTTTATAAATTACTTTTTCGATACTTTGGTAAGAACGTGAAATAGCCGTGCGAATGGGTCGTTGCTTTCTATTGACTAAAGCGAGGGTTCAAGTCCTTACAGATTCCAGTTTTTTTTCCGCAATTATGTTTAATTTTAAATGCATTTTTTTAAATCAAATGTATGTGCTACATAAGAAAATAGTTTTACCGAAACTTTATAGTTTTATGCCGCTAGTGCCATTTGTTATGGATTATTTATCAAATAAAAAATAGACCTGTTTTTTTTATGTGCCATACTACCGTTATGGACATTTTATCAGAATTTTTGTAGTTTACCAATCAAAAAACTCGCCACTCGTTACTGATATTTAGTTATATATCGAAAACAATAATTGAACATAAAATCCTCGATTTTTAAAACTGAACTTTTTTAGAATTCAAATTGAGTTCATCCCTTTATTTCGTCCGTTATTTCTCGTTCTACATTTATCCCTTTTATTCTAAGCCCATTTCTTATCTTAAAAGTAGAAAATCAGATTGTGGAGTTCTTCCGAGCGAAGGTCCCTTCATTCCCCAGGGAAGAGTCAATCTTCATCCTTAGGATCTAGAATAGGGATCAAAATGGTATAAATGTTGTAAAAGTTGATGAAATAGAGTATTCTAGAGTTTATGTAACGAAACGAATAGTTTGGTAGCTGGTGAATTTGACAGGAAACTCAAGTTATTTTGATTGTTTAATTAATTTATTAACGAACTCAGTTAAACTTGGGCAAAATTAATACGGCATATTACTAAGAAATAGTCTTAAGTTGAACGTAGTTGTGCAGAAAGCAGCCAGTCCATGATTTTGCAAAAATGAGATATTGGTGTTATCAAGTTCAGGAAAGTGAACTGTACTCGTATATTTTGATTAAAACAGCCAGGACGCTTTCATACAAAAAACTGTAATAATCACCTTCTGAAAATTCCATGATGTCAAAACGTCACCTCATACATTCAGAGTTTGTATGAGGTTTTATTCAATATAAGATCTAGCTGTTTTCTGCAAACTGCATATTTTAGGTTGTTTAGTCAGCAAGACTTATTTTTAATCGTAATTAAATTATTTTTAAAGTTATTACAAAAAAATAATGAAGTGATTTTTTACAATTAAGTACCATAATATAAACATAAAATAATATGATCGATACATAATGACATAACACACATTCTTTTTTATTTTATTTACATTTTTTGGATTTTAATTTTAATGGGTACTTAAATATTTTTTTTTTTTTTTTTTCTGTAGATATGAATTGAAATTTTCGATTAACTCTGTTTTATTTTTTATCTTGTTTTGGTTACATTTATGAGCAGACATTATTTATATCGATTTATATATTTTTTCCTATGTTTAAAATATAATTAAGTAAATGGCTATTTTTTTTGTTTTAATTGAATTATTTTTCTCTATTTTCCCAAGTTAAAAAAAATATTTTTTTCAACCATTTTATCTGGCTTTTTTTAAAGTTTTTTTTCTATCTTCTTAATAATATTTTTAATTTATCAAAGCATCAAAAAAAAAATAGCATATGTTCATTATTTTATGCGTGTACAGTAATATGTCTGTACGCTTTTATTTGATTCTTATTAAAACTAATGTCTGAGAACCCGACGACAAACTATTATTTAACTGTGCAAGGTAAATCCTGGGAAAAGACCGTCATAAAAGCCAATGTATGACAGTAATTAAAGAGTGGCTAGATCAGAATATTTTTGCTCTTAATTGCGAAAAAACTTTCTTCATACATTTTTACAATTCTAAATCGTCAGCCCCTTTATCTGACTCAAACATTATGTTTCATAATAAATACGGCAACATTGATATATGTTATAACTGAAATAATAAAAACTGAAAAGTCGATTAATATTAGAGAGTAACGTTAGATATCAACAATTATCAACGATTGTCAACAATATTTTAAGTTTATCCAATTTTTTGTAGACAAGGACTGGATTCAACTCCCTGGGGAGCTGTTAATATTAACATATTACAACAGAGAGGAAGAACATTTTAGAGAAGGTAATATAGAAGTCTAGGCATCAACAGGGCTTATGACCTGTCATTAGCTGGTTTAAGTGGCCACTTTACACATGGTGTAACATTCACCATTCTGCCCATATTTGAACATCTATATCCCTTTAATTTTTCCAACTGTTGATGTTTGTGAAGTTAAAGAGCTGAAATCTTTATTTATGCGGGTCACTGTGCTGTCAAAACTGTCAGTGCTTGGCCATAGTGGCGAGCGTTTTGCGGCGCTGGAGCAGCACGCGGCGCTTTGCCGCGCCCCTCACTATGGACACTAGAGGTGAAAAATATTTTACTATCCGGCCGGATACCGTATATTAGCCCAATATCCGGCTGGATACCGGATAGCAGCTTAATATCTAGCTGATACCCAATATTCATTTGACTGCGGAAATTTCATGAATTTAACCCCTTTAAATTGATATATTGATATCGACCATATTTCGGAAAAGGGAAATAACCCCTAATATTTGAGTATTTTTTTATAATAACGTTTATCAGTGTTCACCACACTCTTAAAAAAAAAATTAAAAAAAAAAAATTTTTAATAAAAAAATTTAAAATATCTTAAAAATATTTTTCCCCTGTTTTATTTTATGAAGATTAAATTTTTTGTTTTTAACTATGATATAAATTCGAAAACCGGGGTGTTTAAATTGTTTTTTTAGACAATAGGCCGGAAATCCTGCTATCCGGCTTAGGGACTTGTCGGATATACAGTATCCAGTATCAGGCCAAACCACTATCCGTTTCATTACTAATTGTCACTACACTTGACTTGTTAATATATGTTTGCAAACCTATTATTTGAACCCCACTTAAAGTCTAGGCGGAGAAAATGGTAATAATGATTATTATTCTGGTACTTTTTACCAGGATTTTTTTCGACGGTGCTTAAAGTAGATTCATTTGTCCACCTTAAATGATTTCTTCGTCTCTGTTAAGATGTCACCAGCATTCCAACGTTGTTCGTGTATTTTGCCCCGTTGTAATGTAATTGTAAGGAATACGTTAGAGGCCATTGGGTAAACAGAGCTTGAGGGTAATTCGTGTGATTTACTGGCAAACATTTAGTTTAGGGGTGGGAGTGAATAACAGCTCCTTCCTCCCCCTTCGCCACATGATCACGCCCTGCACTCAACCCCAAAATGTCAGAACCGGATCAGATAAGAGGATGCTCGGTCCGACTTTTCTTCATACAAACGTATTCCCGTATTTTCTACCTGATATTATAGCACTAGAGCGATGATGTTTTTCAAATAAACTTGACGGTATATAGTCAGTAAATAGAACATACAAATCGTGGTTTGACATTCATAAAGGAGTGAAACAGGGATGTGTGATGTCACCATGGCTGTTCAACGTGTATATCGATTACTGCATGAAAGAACTGAAAGGCTTAAGAATGGGAGCAAAAATGGGTGATTTAAATGTCAATTGTCTTTTGTATGCTGACGATGCCGTGCAGAAGCACGTTAGCAAGAATGCTAACAACAAAGAGGAACTGCAATTCTTGGTAACAAAGGTCTACAATGTATGCGAGGGAAGCGATTTGCTGATGAATGTCGATAACTCGGATGTGATGGTTTTTGAAAGAAATGAAAGTATGACTTAATGTGAAATCACTGTGAATGGAATTATACTAAAACAAGTAGAGGAATTTGTGTACCTGGAAAGTATGTTTACTAGGGATGGAATGACTGAGAAAGATATTGAAAGGAAGGTGCGTGCCGGGAACAGAGTGAACGGTGCACTTAAATCAACCTTGGCAAATAAATGTTTATCGCAAGAGACAAAATTAGCAGTTTACAAAGGAGTCCTGGTCCCGACCCTGATGTATGGGAGCGAAGTATAGAAACAGGGATGAAAGTAGGCTGAATGCTGTCGAAATGCGATCTCTCAGGCGAATGTGTTGTAAAACTATGTACGATAGATGCACAAATGTTGAGATCCTTACATTATGCAAGGCTGATACGAGCATTATTGTCAAAATCAAGAAAGGAGCTCTGCGCTGGTTTGGACATGTAGAACGAATGGACAGCGAAAGAACGGCTAAGAATATTTAGAATTCGAATGTTAATGGATGCAGAAATAGAGAAAGACCGAGAAAGACATGGCACGACCAAATCCAACAAATACTTGAGGATGGACATGTCGAAATCGGAATAATCGGCGCGCGTGCATTAGAAGATGTATGAATGTAGAGGAAGCGAGATCTGTATGCAAAGATGTGATGTGGCGTTCTACCTCTCTGTTTACCCTTATGGGGAAACGGCGTGATGGTTTGTTGTTGTTGTTAGTCAGTATATTTATGAGAATATTATGTATGTGCGTAAAAATATATTTCTCTTTCAAAAAATAGCGACAAGCATAATCAGAATACAAAAAGTAAAGACAAATTAGTTATCTCGAAATCAAATCTAAATAAGGTAGCACATCGTTTGTGGGGCACTGCGTACGCTTCTACAATAGAATACCCGACAATGTCCTCATTATTGCGGACAATAAATTCAAAATTTTTGTAAAAGGCTTACTTCTAAAAAAGGCCTATTATGGACTAAATGAGTACATGGAAGATAGCAGTATATGGAACAGACAATATTATTTTATTTGTGTTAATTTATTAGATTATTTTTAGAATGTGTAGTTATTTATTGAAACCTGAATATCTCTTTATGTTGTTTTGTTTATTAATTTATATATTGACTTTCAATAAGCGTGTAAATTATATCTACATTGAAGAAAAAATAAAATAAATAAATAATAATAATAAATAAAAATAATAACACACTATGGATATTCATAATTGTCTTTTATAGAAGCTAGGAGCACCTTAAAATCCTTAAAAGAGACTAGTTTTATTTTCTCCCTTAAGAAGTACGGCATACTAATATGATAACTATTTTTAAAAGAAACTTGTCGACACAGATTTTTTTTTCTGATAATCTTTTTGCAAATCATCAATGTGCCAGTTCAGGGTCAGTAAAATATCTGACTGTAAAACAAATATACTAATATTAAATGCTGACTTTGCCAGGAATCGAACCCAGGACCTCAAGCATGATAGGCGGACTTATCTCATTTCTGTTTAAGGATTTTTTCGTATTCCTTAAAAAATTAACATCCACCTAAACATTTCACTTACATGTGTGAATTTTTAAATTTAATTAAAACATTTACCATATTTTGATTGGTTTTACCGTCGTATACCCAACAGGAAACAATAATAAACCATGGAACTTTCTCTCATATCCGGTTCTGATTGTAGAGGTTGTTAGGAAAGTGATGTAGTCATGTAGGGGTAGTTAGGTGAGGGTGGGGGTGATGGAAGGAAATAAACGCTTGACACTATCCCCTGAGGGTTAAATAAACGACCCAAGTTAAGATTATTCTTTAAATGTTTAAGTATGATTTGCATCGAAAACTGGCCTTTCAAATTGACGACAAGTATGTTAATTAATTATTGGCGGACCTCGTTTTGTATTAGCTCAGACGTGCAACTACCGTTAGGAGATTACTGAGATCGATTCCTGGTAAGATCACCTACAATTTGGGCTCCTGGCTGCGATAAAAATACTATCTTCATCGGTACATATCGAGGCGACATAAAGTAAAATCGATATTAATGTACGAAAACGTCTATATTTGTATGAAATTTTGTGATACGCTTATAAAGTATCTTCGTCGGTAACCTGTTACTAAACATATTAAGAAAAAATGAACGTATTCTATTTTTCATAGAGAAAACCTAATTTTACTTAGCAGATAAAATAAATGTTAAAATGTTGTAAAAGATAAATGTTAACTTCCCGTTGTAATATGTGCCCAGGGCCTCGATTATGATGGGAAGATAACGACGGCATACCTTCACATTGACCATATAGTTGAAGATAAATTCCCTCTAGCGGTTATAAGATATACTACCGACCCCCCACTTTCAAGTTTTGGGTAGGTACATCGATATGAAACAAGGGGAAGCGTACGTCACGGTACACATCTACGCTCTAAAATGATATAACTTCAGTATGACGTGATTGTTGAAGATAAAAGTCTTCCGACCGATTATAATGGTACACTGCCGATACCCCCCACCATCAAGTTTTGATGTAAGTACATCGGTTTATACCGACGGGTCTAGAACCCCTCGATACGTTTATCTATGCATTAAATTTTAATCCATCGAGCAATTTTTCCTTTAATTATGATTTATTAAATAGTTTAATCGCTTTGAGGCTGGTTTTTTTTAAAGCCTATTACAAATATGAAAAAGAAATAGGTAAATTTTGAAGTCGAATTAAATTCCGACATAATCGTCACTTTAATAAAACTAACACCTAGATGTGAAAATAATATCGCTAGGTTATGTACTATAAACACATAAGAGTGTCTAGGCGTAAGGGAGTTCCCAGTGTAAAAAATAAATTTAGTTTTTATATTTTTTCCATCTGTTTTACTATCTTTCCGAGTGTATGTATCGAGACGTTATAGGAGCCGGTTTGTAGTCGACCGGTACAGATCGGTAGATACATACAGACGATCGTTAAGCGTATCGTCTAGGTGATTTCCAAAGGTCATACAAATTTCATGTTCAAGCGAGCATTTTTTGCTTGAATTTGGATTTATTGGAGTTTATAATCGCTTTGATGAATAAAAATGAGAACTATTTTAAATGTTAATGACGTACGGATTGCGGACTAATTGTTTGCGGTCATTCCATTGGCTTGTTTCGATATATGATCTCGATATGACAAGTAGGTAGAACATACCGAGGTAAGATACAGATACATATATACAGATGAAGATAGGGTTCATAATCGAGTCACTGGGGGAAATTACAAAGCTATCTTCATCGGTAGGTACATTCCGAGACGGTATACTTAACTTCTGTACTATCTCTATCTACCTTGGTGTGCTGTACCGACTTGTTATCTCTGACGTCATATGATCGAATTCAACCAATAAATGACGCCGAATCTTTACTCAACGTTCCCTGCTTAATAATAATTTAATATTTTCTTTGATAAAAAGCAGCCACTTCAAAATGATTAAAATTTAAATAAATCTCACTTAAAACAAAATATTTTAGCTTGAACCCATTTTTAAATATTGTTTTTTTTATATTTTGTTAAATGTCTTCTGCCGTGATAAGCAAGGGGGCAGTAATTTGTCAAAAATCACAAAATGAGCAAAATATTTTCAACTATCCTACAAAAAATTCGAAACATTTGATACATAGCAATGAGAAGTAAAAAAAATATTTTAGTACGAAAAACGATATAATGTTTTTTAAAAGTTTTTTAACCAATAACACAATACCTGAAGATTCATAAGCAAAAACTCAGTTTAGATATGACGTACGCAGATTCAATGCTTTAAAAACAATTTTCATACTGTGGTTTTAATCAACAATGTTTTGAGTATGTCCAAATTTTTGCAGACAGGCTGCATTTCCTCCCTAGGGAGTTATCAAGATCTAAATTTATTACAACAGGGAGGGAAAACATTATTGAGAAGGGAATATGGTAGTCTGGGCATTTACAGAGCTTATGACATGTCGTTTGCTGGTTTAAGTGGCCACTTTACACACTGTAACATTTACCATTTTGCCTATGTTTAAACATCCGTATTTCCTCAACTCTTCCATCTGTTGATTTTTGTGAAGTAAAAGAGCTGAAACTTTCATCATGTGCGTGAGGTTAATCCGACTGAACCAATTCACCTACTAGGCAACGTCTGAAAATCATTTTTAAATTGTTATACATCTTCTTATACCAGTCAGTTTAATCAACACTGAATTGATAAATTCTAAAAAGTTCCATATCTTAAAATCTGACTTGCAAATAAGCGCCTTTTTGCTTATGAGAGCAGTATAAGCCGTTGAATAAATAAACGAATATTTTTTTTTGTAAGAAGAAAAAATCGCAAACGAATCTCTCATTTTCTTTTCTACTCACAATTTTCCACATTATTAATATTCGTCTCCGAAAATTCTGAATCGCCCTCCCGAATTCAAAAATCAACCCTCAATTTTTCCTCTTGATCTATTCAAGGATTTCGCATTCAAAGTATTCCCCAATAGATTTGTTTACCTGTATGGAGAGCCCTTAACTACACCTTTTGACTTGAAATCCGAAGTAAACATATAGACACTGTCGTCCTTTCAGAAATTCGGGGTTTTCAAGATGTTTTCAGGTTGAAGGCGCCTGAAAAGGTTATAAAATAATATTAATTTTTGTGTTTGAAAAAGAAATCTGCAGCCTATACTTGTACAAAACAAAATAAATAAACCATTACATCGTCCTTCTTAGGGGTAGGCAAAGAGGATAAAACGCCATATTTTGCCATTATTTTTTCAGAAAACACTTGCAACTAATGTCGAAAATGAGTGAAATTTACTTTTTGCGTTTGTTTTTGCAGATGAAAAAAATACTGATCTGCATTGAAGAAAACCATGAATGATAAGACAAGCCATGAATGATAGGAAAGTCACGATTCTTATTCTACTAGATTTTAGCAGCGCTTTTAATTCTTAATTCTTAATCCTTCTTGCACGTCTCGGTTCTCTAAATTTTTCACTTCCAGTCTTACAATGATTTTTCTTATTCTCAAATGGCAGAAATCAGAGCGTCATTCTGGCAAACAAAGAATCTAAATTTAACAATCTTAGCACATGAGTTCCTCAGGGCAGTGTACTGTCTCCACTTCTATTTTCCATCTTCATAAATTCAATATCTTCACACTCAGTTCATCTCTTTGCCAATGATCTTCAGATTTACTTGCATACTGTTATACCTTATGGTGGTATGTAAAGATTAATAATAAAACTTATTGTAGTTGACTGTGGTTTATTCTAAATGCTTATTATATTGTGGTAAGAGAGTGACTGTTTGCTAAGAGAGACAAATCTAGAATGACTTGCCAAGCTGTGTGGGTTTGCAGACGACTGTTGATATATTGTTGTCACCAACAATATACCTACATTCCTTACACATACTAATGGAGAAAAAGAAAAACTCTGATTTAAATTCGATTTCTTGTTGGTCCAAAGATAACGACTTACTGATCAATCCGAAAAAATTCCAGGCGATTATAATAAGTAGCCGTACACAAATCTCCTTTCTAAATTTCTCTACCTTCCCTACCTTAGTAGTCGACCATAATGGGATTCTTTCCACGTAAACAGTTTCAAAATCTTGGCATTATTATGGACCAACACTTAACGTGACAAGACAGATTATTCAGGTTGGGAAGAAGTTTTATCGGACCCTCCATTCATTGAAAGAACTTCAGAATTTTCTTCCAACCACAACTAAAAAAATCTGTCCCAATCTATTGTATTGTCTTCTCTGTGCTATGCCAATATTTGCTATCTTGACGCCAATACGGAACCCATAGATCGTCTGTAACGTTTGCAGAATCAAAGCATCCGTTTTTTTTTAAATCTCAAATCGTATGACTATATATCACCCTTTCGCTCCAAACTTAAGTGCCTTCGTTTTTATTAGCGCATAAACTTTCAATCTCCGTCACGTCTTTGTAATATTCTTCACAACCCTTGTGCTCCAAAATATCTTGTTGAGAATTAAATTTACCTTTCTGATTATGGTCTTTCGCGTCGCACTTCTCAAGAGAGAACACTTTCTATTCTTCGACAAGCACGACAGACCTTTTTCGGTCAAAGTGCTAGACTTTGGAGTGAGCTATCTCTTCATATAAAAACTGCACCTTCTCTAGCCACCTTCAAAAAACCCCTGAAACATTACTTTATATTCCCAGAATCCTGAACTCCCTGCAGTTTACTGATTTTTTCAAATATATATTTTTATCCCTTTTCTTTCCTTTGTTCCTCTTTCTGTCTCCTTCCAAACTCATTATCTGATTCCACATTTGCCATCCTTTAATGTACCTTTTTAAACTTAATATGTGCAAGCCTTATCTCCCAATTAAAAAAACAACTGCTGTTTTCAATTCATTAGGTTTTTTTATGTATGTATATATCTTCCCGATACATATTTTCGTTTTTGAGGACACATTTTTGACCAACTCTTCTTTTGACCAGTCTTTTTTTAGTTGGCTGGAAGATATTGCTTTTAGCAATGAGTCCACCAAAGTAGTTATTCTTTGAACTTGAAATTTTAAATTAATAAATAAAAACCAGAGTTTAAGAATTACTGGTGTCTATATCATCTGTGTCCAGGCGGATAATACAGCTCTGCTCGTGAAAAAGAACCAGAACCCTGGAAGAACTGTTATATTTCATTGTTCCTGGACTGGCACCTGAAGCAAAATACTGATTACTGATAACCTTACCTTCATGTAACATATGATCGAAATACTTTATAGTTGTTTTACCAATACAAAGCTCTATGCACCACTGGGGGGAGAAAAGAAAGATTGCAATTATTTTTTTGCGAATAAATGTTAGTGCTGATGTTATTCCCAGGATTCAAACTAATCAAGTGACTTCACAATATTCCTAACGCCTTAATAATATGAACGATAAATTATTAAAAAATATTAACGAAAATATTTCAAGAAAGACGGAATTAGACGGAATAGAAAAATTAAAAATGATTTTCCGGAGAAATTGCGAAGGAATCAGCAATCTCATTCAAACCCGTTTTATTTCAAATAAATGTCTAGAAAAATTAATAAAAACAACATCAGGGGTGCTATTTTGAATCTTCTCTACCGCCTAGCGAGTAGTTAATTTAAGGGTTTTTATTATTTGCATGCGACTACGCTTTGCTTCACATATAGCCACACTGATGATTTTACGTCAAATGATTTATTTATTTATTTTACTTTATTTGGGAAACCAACAGCTCTACATACATATTTATAGTAAACAAACAGATATAGTGTTTAAACTCTGAACCAATAACAGATTTATATTTGGCTAATTTATATAGCGCTATTTTTTGTGAAAATCACCTCAATGTGTACAAAGTAAAGAAAATATTAAACATATTGTATGAATAAGTTTATACATATAAAAATGTTTTTTAAAGAACAGTATGTTATTGTAAATTATTTATTAGTCGGGATTAGGATAAGGATGCATAAAGAGAGGATAAGGAGGGGAAGGGAGATGTACGTATTATAAATTTAGAACATTTTAAATCCGAACTTCTGACATCGTTGATTGGTCCGGACATTGACCGTCGCTCAAACGACGTCGATCAATTGGTTGGGTTGTACAATGAGGTACTATCTAACCTGATAGACAAACATGCACCATTTACTACGAAAACTATTCGAAAAAGGAAATCTGATGCATGGTTTGACGAAAATTGTCGACTCAAAAAGAAAGAGCTAAGACGTCTAGAACGCAAATACAGAAACACACTGTCAACTTCGGACCGATCAATATGGTTAGATATGCAAGCCTCTTATAGGACATTTATAAAAGAAATAAAATCTAGTTTCTGGTGTACAAAAATCACTGAACAGAAAAAGTCTCCAAAACAACTCTGGCGAAGCCTTTAATCTGTTCGTGGTGACTGTATAGCAGAGACATCTAACACAAGCGCTACTGCCACTGATTTTGCCGACTTTTTTACAAATAAAGTCGAAAAAATCAGACTGGCGTGTAGTTCAGCGAAAAAACCTGTAATTTTAGTTCAAAAATTCAGTAAATTTGAACCAACGTCTATAAATGAGGTTAAAAAAATTGTTGCGGCATTACCCAACAAACAATGTATATTAGATCCGATGCCAACATGGCTTTTGAAAAAATGCGTTAACGTATTAGCTCCATTTTTAACAGATTTATTTAATACATCCATGGAGCGCAGCATTGTTCCGAGAGCCATAAAAAAAGCAAATGTAACTCCACTTTTAAAAAATTCACAACCAGATGTGGAAGATCTTTCCAGTTTTCGCCCTATTTCAAATCTTCCCATCGTATCAAAAATACTAGAAAAAATAGTTTCTCACAGGCTCGTTAACTATATCGAGCGGAATTCTTTATTTTCGGTAAGGCAATCGGCATACCGACGTTTTCATTCCACGGAGACGGGAGTGATAAGAGTACTGTCTGACATTATAACGTCGGTGGACTCTGGTAATCTGGTGTTGATGGCTCTTCTGGACATGAGTGCTGCATTTGATACTGTAGACCATAATATTTTGCTTGAACGTCTGGAGAAAACTTATGGTATCCGTGATCAGGCACATATGTGGTTCAGTTCATATCTTAATAAAAGAGAATATGCGGTCGTGTTCCAGGGTAAAAGCTCAACCAACTTTCGGGTGTCTACAGGAGTGCCTCAAGGGTCAGTACTCGGACCACTTCTCTATCTCCTTTACACTAAAGATATAGAGAACATTATCAAAGAATGTGGATTGTGGTCGCACTGCTATGCAGATGATACGCAGATTTATTTTTATTGCAAACCAGGCGAGAGAAGTGTGCTTGTCAATTTAATTGATGGATGCATCAAGAAAATAGGAAACTGGATGGCTGAAAACAGACTAACATTAAACCCATCAAAAACTGAACAACTGTGGGTTGCTTCAGCCAGACGACAGAATTTGATCCAGGATACGGCTCTACCCAATGTAGGGAGTGCCGTTTTACCCACCGTTAAACTACTGGGAGTTTTACTCAATTCTGACCTATCTCTTGACGCTCAAATTAGTAGAACGATAAGTTCATGCTTCTACCAGCTGAGACAAATTAAATGCATACGCAAAAATTTGCCGGTTGATGCCGCCCGTCAATTAATAAATGCGTTTGTAGTGTCTAGAGTCGATTATTGTAATGGTATCTATGCAGGTCTACCAATGAACAAAATGACTCGCCTACAATCTGTATTGAATGCCGCAGCGAGACTTATTTTCGGAATCTCTAAGTTCAGTCATATCACTCCACTACTTCGGGAACTACACTGGCTACGTTTTCCACAGAGGGTCGAATACAAACTCTGTTGGCTTATGTATAAGTCACTGCACAACTCGGCTCCGGAATATCTAAGGGAACTATGCATTCCAGATGAACTAGCTGACAGGCGTCTCACGCTTAGATCAGCTACGTCTACGGCGAGAGGAAAAGTTATTATACCTCTACGCAAACAGCGCACTAAATTTGGTGAGCGCGCATTTGCGGTCGCAGGCCCTATGGCATGGAATGCTCTCCCAGCAGAGGTGCGAGGCTGTGAAAGTGAAGTGATGTTTCGGAAAAAACTTAAAACCCACTTGTTCTCTAAATCATTTGAATAAATCCGTAGCACGTGACAACAAAATAAATTATTTTAATTAAATTACAAATTTAAAAGCTTCAATTAAATTAACTTAACAATAGAATCACCATGTAAAGCGCCCTTGAGGTATTTTATTACGAAAATGGCGCTATATAAGTTATCCACAATAAATAAATAAATAAATAAATTATTATAATGTCTTTTAAGTTACATTATGCATTTTTAGTGTAAATTTTAAATCTGACAGTGATGTTTGTGTAGTCTATGTCTTTAAATTTTGTATTGTACACTGAAAAAGTTCTACGAAAAAAAGCATTTTTAACATACGATATTTTACTTATTGGTACATAAAACAGGTGGTACCGTCTACAAATCTTGGCTGGAACATGTATTGTTATTAAACTAAGTCATTCTGCACAGTCAAATAATGTAGTGGTTAAAAAACGGAAAAAAATACGGTTTGGTCAATTCAATCTAATTAAGTATTTTGGGTAATGCTTAAGGTCGCAATAATGTTCTAAATCGTGTTTTGTTTTACGTGTTTGACGTTAAATAATCATTGTGGCCACATATGAAGCAAAGTGTAGTCACATGCAAAAAACACAAATCCACAAATTAACCACTGTCAAGGAGATACAAAAAATTCAGACTAGCAACCCTGTTATGTTCGCCGCAATTTACTTTGAAATGTCTGAAAAAAATAATTTCACCATTCACAAATTGGATTCACTTAAGAAGGATTACTTTGTGAGCTTTCGTATCTAATATTATCTAAGATTAATGTTTAGTTAAGCTTATCTACGCTCTTAGAATTAATGTATTGAGACATACATACATATTATACATTTGTGTATTAGACCCATTTCAGCAGAGTCCTTTCGTTTGGAATAGGTAAATTGCTTTTTATTGAACGTTTGATATCGTATCTAATAAATCCTTTTTGATTAAGCGGTACGAATGTTGGTATGACATTAAAGCCGGGTAAAAAATTCGACTACCCTGGCAATACTAACAAAAATGTCCGCCTTGTTTTATTTAACAATCTGACAGACGGTAAAATAATCAAATTCTTACCTAATATTATTTGTAAATTCGCTACTTACACATGAAATGTGATCCAACCTTATTCCCAGCCGTACTTTGACACTTAGAAACGACACAACAAGGCGTAATTAAATTTTTATTTTATTTATTTTATTTATTTTATTTATTTTATTTATTTTATTTATTTTATTTATTTTATTTATTTTATTTATTTTATTTATTTTATTTATTTTATTTATTTTATTTATTTTATTTATTTTATTTATTTTATTTATTTTATTTATTTTATTTATTTTATTTATTTTATTTATTTTATTTATTTTATTTATTTTATTTATTTTATTTATTTTATTTATTTTATTTATTTTATTTACTTTATTTTATTAGGTAATTCAACAAAGATACATATTAGAAAACATACAATTTGAAAGCATTCGTCGATACAATTTTACATGCACAATTATAGAATTACACAAAATATATTTATACATTAAGTTGTAATACATATTTAATTATATTTTTTTTTATACAGGATAAAATGCAATAAAAAATAAGTTGTACGTGTGTACTTATTGAATAATATTTATTTCTAAGAGATTATTCGCAAAAGCTGAGAGAGTATCATGAAAAATGTCAATTTTATTGTTTCGGCAGTATATATTATATTCCCGACACATGCGGGCCATAGGTGTGTGGTATGTAGCATTATTTGAAAACAAAGGCAGTTTAAATATTTCCAGATTTCTGAGTGTTCTCAATCCTGCATTTATTTGTATTTTATTTAGAAGGTTAGTATCTACTTTGTAGTTTAATATTTTATACAGAAATTTTATATCGAAAACAACGCGGCGTTTTATCAGAGAATTAAAATGAAAAAGAGTAAGAAGTTGCTCGTAATTTGAATTTGAACGTGGGTTAGAAATTTGGAACTTATACAAAAGGTACTTTAAGAACTTTTTTTGAACAGATTCTATTGAATTTATATGATTTTGATATTGCGGGCTCCATACGCATGAGGCATACTCAAGATTACTGCGAATCAAACTCATATATAGACATATGACAGTTTCCGGTTTTTTAAAGGGTTAGGTTACTCTCTTTAGGAACCCCAGTAGCTTGAGTGACTTACGAGTTATGTAATCTTTATGATGTTTAAAATTTAATTTTGTGTCAAAATAAACCCCGAGATCCTTAATAATGTTAACTCTACTTAATATTTTGTCACCAAGAGAGTAGTCAAAAAATGCATATCGTTTTTATGGCACCAACTCAATAAAGTTTGCAAATCAGTCTGCAATTTATCACAATCCTCCACTCTATGTTAAACAAATAAAAGCGATATATTTTCCTTGCATGTTTTAAAGGATGTAATATGTATTGATATTTAGTAAAGTCTCAGAAAGGCAACAGGAAGTAGGTTGTTTTTTCAGTTTAAGGTATACAATATATATATATATATATTTTTATTTATTTATTAAGTTAGCTTATATTAAAACTAATATTTGTACATTTACATCATCTATATATATTTACATTTCCTTACAGTAACTTATACATTTATTTTTAAATTCTTTCAGACACTTTTCATACTTCATACATTCAGGCATCTCATCATACATTTTTAAACCCTGATACATCAAACAATTTTGCGACTCAGCTCTTTTCAATAATGGTAGTCTTATTTTATCCTTTTGTCTAGTAGCATATTCATGACAATTTTTGTTTAAGACAACTTTATCCTTAAAATATTTTGGTAATTTATCGTGAAAAAATTTATGTATAAATATCAACATATTAAATTTATATATGGTACATTATGTTGTCTTTGGTTTTTTAGTGGAGGTCTGTGGTATTTTATTTATTAATTTATTTGGTAAACATACGATGAAAAATCATATTAAATCACAGAAATATTGACATTAAAAAAAAAGTACATATTTTCCATCAATTACATGGGAACATGAATAAAATGTCAATTTAAAAAAAAGTTTTTTTTCAACGAAAAAATATAAAAACATGCCCCCTTTTTGTAATACAATCCTCAAGTGATAATATGCAACACTCAATTTAATTTGACTTTAATTTTTTTAATTTTCAGTGAAACAATTTATTTTGGCATAACATGCTACGAATTTACTCAAATAGTTTAGAGAATGGTTAAGTTTTCAGTATTTTTTTAAGCATTTTCATTCTCACAGTTTTGCACTTCTGCGTAGACCATTCCACGCCATAGGGCTTACAACCGCGAATGCGCGATCAACAAACTATGCTGGTTGCGTACTGTTGCTCAATCACAATGGCCGCACTTGTCGGTAATAACGTTTATTGTTTTAACGATTCCGAAATTTATCGATCGGTGATTATTGTGTTTTTTGATATTGCCACGCTTCAAACTTATGCGTGGCAACAACTTATATTAAATGTAATCATTCAAAATATTGACGTTTTACATATTTAAATATAATTTGGCACCGCTGAATTATCGTACTAATTAAAGATGGAAAATACCCAAAACTGTAAGTAAAATAAAATTTATCTGTTTTTTTAACCTGTAATTATTTGTGCACAATTTATTTATCTTGTTATGTATTTTTATAAACTCAATTTAAGACAAATAAAACGAAACAATTGATAAACGTGGTTCACAATATTATGTCGAAAATGACATGATTAACGGTCGTAAATTAATTGATTAAATCAAAACAAAAACATTTTCATAATCAAATAAAGCTTTCAAATGTAGTTGTCACTAAAGTAAACCTCGCATAGTACAAGTTTTTCGCAGCTATGTTTTATTTTGTTTTCTTTGATTTTACTCAGCAGTTTACCATATTATAGAACATTCTCTTAAGACATATCACCCAACGTGGTAGAGCCATATTACTTTTTTTTTTTTTCGATTTCAGTATTTCTTGTCGTTTGGGTACAGAATATATCTTTTTTCTATGGCGTGACCGTGATAAATTCATCTTGTTCAAAACATTCACTGTGGTCTTTTTTATTCTTAGTGGTGGGGGTCAGTGCTATACATGCTCCTGACGTCACTGCGACCTGTGAAGATCTATTGTGACGGGTCCCCGTGATTTTTTTTTGCCGTCCAAGCCCAGGTCTATGAAGTATCGGGCTATTAGGTAGGGGGTGAGCTCTTTAACATCCTCAGGTTAAACCGGTGGTCCCCTGAGGATGAGACTCCTTTAATGATGTAAAGCATCACATTCACATATAATGTGTATAGGTGTTTCCTCATCCGCACTGCAGAACCTACATCTAGAGGTTTCGGAAAGGTTCATTCTAGCGCGGTGTTTGTTCAATCTGCAGTGCCCTGGGCGGGCTCTAGTGATAACCCTCACTTGATTTCGGCTGAACTTTATAGGTCAAAAGCAATACTTTGCGAGTATCCTTTTATCAGTTCCTTCGCATGGTGCTGGCCAGGTACTTTTTTGCCAAAACATTACACTCTGCTTCCGGACCCATGACCTTAGCTCATTACGAGGAGCACATTTACGCAACTCACAGTATGGTTCAGTGCCTATTGGGGCTGTCTCAGCTCCCAGCCTTGCCAATTCATCAGCTGCCTCGTTACCGTCGATGTTTGAGTGTCCAGACTGTCCAGGTTCCCGAATTCACCGACACAATTAAGCGCCAGTAGGCAATCTATCCGCTGTGGTCGGTCAAGTTGCTTAAGTATTTTTAAACCACGTCGTTAAAATTAGTGATTGAGCAACTGGGTGCGACTTTTTATATTGCAACAGATTTTTAGATATTTCGGACCAGCATTGTGTAGTGATTTAAGTCATAATTCAACAGAGTTTGGGTCCACCCTCTGTGAAACGCGTACCTATAGTCCTTAAAATATAGCTTGATTAGAATGACAGCTGTCAAACTAATTTCATTAGTGATGGGAAATTACTGATCACTGATCAAATGGATTTTATCAGCTATTTTTTTATATTTTTTTTATATAAAAAGAAATATTTGCGTTCTTATGATTTACCCAAATATTAAATTTTGAGGGCCATTTTCAACGAGTTGTAAATAACTCACTATTAGAAAATGGAATCAAGTTGGGGTAGAGTGGGATTGGAACCGCAGACCTTTGGTCCGTGAGTCCGAGACACTAGCCACAGGACTACAGCCCGATCAATCATGAAACTCTGTCTCCAAAAATTTATGATTGAAAATTGACGCAAAAAACCCTATTATAGTGTGTTTAACACAATTATTCACCAAAAAGTAAGACATTTATATTTTTTTCATGAACAACATCAAATGTATTATTTTTTTATTCGATCAATTTGTCCCATCTTTAATATTTTTGCAAAATGATGTAACCTTGTAAGAATGTTGTTAATATTAGGTTTATTTGAGTTTTTTTAGTTTTAAAGCTGATTTTATATATTAATGTTGCTTTATGAGTCAAGTTTTTAAAAAAAAAAATATTTTTAATAAAAACTTTTATTAGCATAAATAAACAATACATTCAGTAAAAAAATGGAACACTTAAGGTTGAACTTGCCAAAAAAAAGTCTGGCTCTTGTGTTTTGCAAGTTTACAAAATAACATTTTTTTAAAAATTCAAAACAAAATAATGAAATAAAGAAAGAATTAAACAATTTTAAAAATTGAGAAAATATAACACTAAAAAAATATTAAATAAAAACACAAAATTTATAAATGTTTAAACAGAGGCACATTTTAAAGTATTTTATTAAAAAATAAATAAAAAAGCCAGATACTATGACGTTACTACAAAGTTATGTCGTCACTTTTTCTGACAAATGTCATTCTAATCAAGCTATATTTTAAGGACTATAGAGTATCCCCAGGGAGGAAGTGGATTGCCATGACTGAGCTTTGAGATTCCAAAAAGGGTCTCGCTGCGGCATTTAATACAGGCTGTGCGCGAATTTGTTTATTCACTGGTAGTATGATGTTAACAGTTCCTCTTTAAATAAATATCAGTTAGTTTGATACTGTAGTTACGTGACAATCATAACTTCCAAAATGTCGCTTGTTAAGAAAGATGTCACTAAGGATTTACAAAGGGTAAACTAAACGACTTACGCAACACTTTCCAACTGAAGTTAGTAAGTAATGGAGTGAAATAATCGCTCCAGACCTCCATTTTGTTTTTATTAATAGTTTTGGACTGACATTATTGACTTGACAGTAAATCGATTATTATTCCGAGGTTCCATTAGTGACGGAATAATAATTCGTGTTAGCATTAATCTCGTTATGAAACACGGATACTTAAAATAATTGCATTTTTAAATAATATACAGTGAAACTCTCCTTATCCGAATTGCCTAATTTTATTTAACAGACATTTATAAATTTATAAAATATAATTAAAATATAAACATATATCAAAGTGCAATTAGAGGCTTCCACATAATATTGTTATAGTAAATGTTGTCACATAAAAATTGTACATAACATAAAATAATTAATCATACACAACTTATAATATTACTAAAAATGTAAATGTAATACATATTATTAAAAATATATATTCTTTTGAATATTGGTCCCACAGTTGCACAATATAATATATAATACAACTATAGTTGACCATACATGCCTGCATATAGAACTGCACATAACCCGCATAATATAGGCTGCGGATTCAAGGCGCAAAATCATAACATGAATTTTTTTTGGAAATTTCATTTTTAAACGAAGTTAAAGATATGTTATTAATATCAATACAATCTAATTTCTGATTACACATATTGCAGGTTCTATTTACAAATGAATTTTGAAAAGCTTTAGTGGAACATTTAGAAATTTTAAAAAAAAGGCTTCTGGACTGCGTTACTGGGACTCTAAAATTGATAAGTGATAGAATCTTAGGGCAATCTATCGTGTTATTCAAAGTTTTATACATAAAAATGTTGTCAGCCATGTTCCTGCGAGTTTGGAGAGTTTGGAGTTTAGGTAAGTTTATAGATTTATCTGGACCTATATTCAGAGTCAATCGTCTAAAATTGCAATACGATATTTTGATTGTACAGAATTAATTCGGTCAATGTATTTTTTGAATTGAGGGCTCCAAGCGGGAGATGCGAATTCTAATTGACTTGGAACATATGTAAAGTAAAGAGTTCTAAGAGTGCGCGCATGATTGAATTCTCTCCCTATACGGAAGAGGAAATTTATCATTTGAAATGTTTTTTTGACAATTGAGTTGACATGTGCCTCAAACGTTAACTTATTGTCAAGTAGAACCCCGAGATCCCGCATCTCATTAACTTATAATATATTATATAGAAAACTGTAATTGGCCTATAATTTTGATTTATTTGTAAATATTGGTTTTTTATTGTTTAAATGACTGTTGTTTTCTTTTGATAAATAAATAAAACTGAGATGAGAAGCACTTTACTCACAGTAAGTACAATAATATTGTGGCTAAATACAGTGCCTTATAAAGCATTAGGCATGGACAAAGAAAAAAAGAAAATGTCGAAAAGTATTTCTTAACAGCTAAAAAATTAGGCGTCGTTATGATTTAAGTTATTTAATAATAAGGGTATTATCAAATTAGTGTGGGTTTAAGAAGAAAGTTTTCATTAGAAGTGTCGAAAAATATTTAAAGCTAACTGATTTAATTTGAGGGGAAGCCGAAGAAAAAGCAAAAACATGTCACCTTAAAAATGCCAAGAAGAAAATTTAATTATTATTTCCGATGAAAAATTTGGTCGACTCAATATTTATTTATTTTATTTAAACCTTCGAGTATAAAGAATAAGTACTTTGGCACGCTTACTGCTAAAACCAATATCTTCCAGCCAACCAAAAAGCCGACTGATTGAAAAAAAAGTCAAAAATTTGTAATAACAAACGAAAATATATATCAAAAGATACATTCATGAAAAAAAACATAATTAATAAAAAATAACGGTTGTTTTTCAATGGGGAGATAAGGCTTGCACATATTAACGTAAATAAAATTACATTATGTTATACATATTAAATAATGTAAAATCAGATAATAAGTTTGGAAGTAGACAGAAAGAGGAACCAAGAAAAAAAAAAAGGTTTTTTTTTAAAAAAAAAAACAATAAAATACAGGGAGGTCAGGTTTCTAAGGATATTGGAAGGAAAATTCTGTATGGAAAGGGAATTACTTTTACCTTTACTGGGGAGTACCTTGACTTGGAACATGTTACTCGTAACCTTTGACAATTTATGTAGAGCGTGAAACATCGTCATGGGAGGAAGCTCGTACACTTGCTGACGCGTTCGGGGTGTTTTTCATGCAAAAATTCCCAAGTTAATCACTCTCCATGATGTAGAAAAGATTCAGAATATCACCCCGGGGTCTCGATTACAGCTATTTATATATATTCTAATTTTAGTTACGAGTTTACAATATCGATAAATTTCTAATCGTCTCATTGCAATACGGATCCAGGCCCTTGATTCCAATGAGACCGTAATAAATATACCAGTAATAAGTACCTAAATAACCGTGTCACTGTAAATACGGTTCCAAATTCCAAAGTGACAGTCGACATCGGCAAACGTCGATTAATCAATTATTGTTTTAACGTAATGAGGGTCGGGGATTTACCAATGATTATGTATGTTCTCAATAATCATACTAGAGCGAGATTTTATGCTCTGTTTTACACACCCAGAAGAATTTTCAAATATAGAATTCTTTTCACAAATGTCAAACTCGGCTGTTCTCACCAACAAGGGTGCACTTTAATCATGAATGCAATTTATAAAAATGTATTGAATGTCAGTTAATATTATTTTAGTTTTACCAAAAATCCAGTTCCTAAAAAGAAATTATAAGGAATGTAAGGAAAGAATCTGATTGGGATCCATAAAAAGCGAATGTTGTTTGTAAACATTAAAAAACATTTTTTTTTAAACACAAAAAAACAGCATCTTTCCATTTTTTTATACATGCACTCTCGCCGAATGAAACCCTAGTAGGTCGATGAAAAAAGGGTGTATGCTTCTAACTTTTTTTCTTACAGATTCGATTAATTTTATTTATATCTAAGAACACGCGCAGCGCAAAGATCTACATTTCGCTGAAAACCGCACATAAATCGGTTAAGCCGTTTAAGAGAAGTTCAGTGACATCACACGTACAGAAGAATTATATATATAAAGATATAAAACAAAACAAATTACAAATATGACGATGAGATAGTAACCTCGAAACCAGTCGAAGTGCAATTAAAAAAAAAAAAAATTAAGTGGTTTTTACAAATTTATAAACAAATAAGTAAAAATGTCATACCACAAAGTGAAAAACGTTTTTGATAACAATAATAAATAACAAATAAGCCAATTACAGGTTTCACAAGTAGCGTCACGGTAAGTTAAAAAAGATTCTCGAACATAAAATGAACAGTAATCTAATGTAAATCCAAACGAAAGGAAAGATACTCCGAATTATTTCGAAAGCAACACCGCACGTCATTATGATTATTTGAAAATAAATCTGTTTAATGATTTTGTTATTACATTACAATTGTTAAAAATTCCCCATAAATATTAATTCTGCCTATAATTAGAAGAAGAAAGAACTTTGGAAGGAACATTAATAGAGAGTTTGCATAGTAGTTCAGGACAGTCGATTGAACCAGAGCCAATTTTTAGTTGATAAATTACATCAGCTATTTCACGACGTTTTTGCAGAGGTAATATGTGATGTTTTTTACATATATAAATATATATTGATCGGATTTAAACTCAAGTTTCAACCGGAAACACATGAACGTTTTTATATATTTTTATGTATTTCATTGCTTTATATTTGTTTTATTATATATTATACTATATTATTTATGTTTAAGAAACATGTATTCTTGGCACATATTTATTCTTTATATTTGTATAATAATGATTTTTAATTTCTTACATTTGATTAGCTAGGCATTTATAATTAAGTAGTTTTAGTTTTTCTTTTTTATGTTATTGTTTTATTAGTATAGGACTACTTGTGCTCTGAAGATAGAAAACCTCCATCTTAGAACAGGCTGTGCCATGTTAGATGGAGACTATCATAAACAGGGAACACTCCGTTTTCATTTTACATTAATTGGTTTTATATTGATTCCCTGTTATTAAGTATGTTAATTTTTTTTTTTTTTTTGCAATAAATTTTATAAATAAATAAATAGTTTATCGCAGGAGGCTAAACTAGCAGTTCACAACGGAGTTCTAGTTCCAACTCTAATGTATGGGAGCGAAGTATGGAATTGGAAAAATAATGATAAAAGTAGGTTGAATGCTGTCGAAATGCGATCCCTCAGGCGAATGTGTGGTATAACGATGTATGATAGGTGCACAAATGTCGAGATCCGTGAAGTGTGTAAGGCTGAGACATGCATTATTGACAGAATCAAGAAAGGGGTGCTGCGTTGGTTTGGACATGTAGAGCGAATGGACAGCGAAAGAACGGCTTAAAGGATCTACGATGCAAATTTTGATGGATGCAGAAAACGAGGAAGACCGAGAAAGACATGGCACGATCAAGTCCATCAAATACTTGGAGATGGACACGTCAAAAGTAAGAATAATTGGCGTGCGTGCATCAGAAGATGTATGAATGTAGAGGAAGCGAGGTCTGTATGCCAAGATAGAGTGTTATGGCGTTCTATCCTCTCTGCCTACCCCTACGGGGAAACGGCGTGATGGTTTGTTGTTGTTGTTGTAAATAAATAATGCGTGATTGCACATTGTACATTGTACATTTTTCTGCACTTGTCGGCAGTTTAGCAGCTTTTTGCTTTCTATTCATTAACTTCCAACTTTTATTTACAGCCTGCATTCCGTAATGGGTTAAACAGTCCGTAAAGTAATGCAAACTTAAATTAGTCAAATAAATGAATAAATAATAAAATTTAATTATCGAGTTGACTTTATCGACGAAATGTCGATAAATCTTGCCGTTCTACTGTTGCAAAGTACCAGTTGCATCCGGTATCTGGGTCAAGGGTCGCCGTCCCTAGTCCCGACAATCGATAACACCGGAAGTAGAGCTACGTCTGCCTGCACTCGCGTCACTTCCGGCGTGATGGCGGAGAGTATTAACAGGAAATTGTCAATGAGCTTTAATTAAAACTTTTAATGCTTCTAGTTCAGAGAAAACGTATCTCTGAAAAGGCAAAGTATAAATTATAGATTAGATTGCAATGAGGAAAAACAGGATTTTAATTAATATGTTTTTAAATATATTTAACAGGGGTTGATATTATATAAGTCTAGACATTTACAGAGCTTATGTCGTCGAAGATGATCCTGACCGAGTGGATACCCGTGTAGAGATGACTATAGGCACCAGTAGCTCAATCACAAATAACTATCGACGTGCTTAAAAACATGCTAAGCATTTGAGCGATCACAATGAACAATAATGAACATGCTTTAGTTATCGCAGTCATAAATCAACGTGTGTGTAATCTCTAAGTCAACAAAAAAAATACAATATATTGTATTTGCAAAAAAGTAAGGAGTATCTAATACACAAAAGTGACAATTAAATTACAATTACTATGGCGACTGCTTTTCTTGACATTTGGCTTGCCAACCGCCGGCTAAATGCAATAAATAGCATGATAAATAATAAATAAATAAATGAAAATAGCGGTTTTAGAATACTTTCCATGGTTACACTGGTGAAATGCAAATATGTGATTGCGCAGCAGGATTATACGTCGCGAAACGCAAACATTTTGACATTTAATATTAGGTGTTCACGGATGTTCCATTGTGATCGCGAAAACGATAGACAACCATGGCGAGAAATTGTTATCACGTCTCTTATTAGCACGTCGATAGTTATTTGTGATTGAGCTACTGGGGACGTTAAAGAGCTTGCCCCCTACCTAACAGCCCGATACTTTACGGATCTGGGCTTGGAAGGGGAGGGGGAGGGCGGGAACTATTCACGGGCACCCGTCACAACAGATCTTCACAGGTCGCAGTGACGTCAGGAGCTTAAAGCATAGCACTGACCCTAACCTCTTCAAATAAGAATAGGAATAGGCTTAATGAGTCCGACGTGCAGATGTATTTTTTACACATTACTCGAGGAGGCCTCTGCGAGAATGTGAAAGATAAGCTGCATATAATGAATATATATTTTTATTTAAACCAATAATTGCACGCCCCTGTTGATAGCAACAACCCCACCTTATAAAAGGGTGTTAGTTTTGTAAATATTAGGTACGTAATGTTTGTATCCATTTTGTTACATTTGTTTATTATAGACGCGGAAAAGCCAACATACTAAACTAACACCGGAAGGTCCTTTGTACACATACAAAATGTTCTGACAGGTTCATATTCTACTAACAAGATTGTTAAAAAGTAGTTATAATGATCTCGAATGGGGTATCATACACTATAGAGATAAAGCAATGGCTATTGCCAATCAAAAATTGAAAGTCATATTATGTAATTGCATTATTTATTTATTTGAAAACGCCCTTAGGGCTTTTATATAATAGCTTACACATAGTATATATACAAATACAAATAACTAATAAATAACTGAATATCTATTGGGACAGATCCCTGTGAATAATCAGTACTTACATACATATATATATGTTATATGTGTATATGTATATATATATATATATATATATATATATATATATATATATATATATATATATATATATATATATATATATATATATTATATTGTTTTTTATTACTTTTTTTATATATTTTTTTAAATTTGGATTTCAAGCCGGAGCGTTCTTATTAAGTCTTTTTCTTCGTTTCCTCATTAAGGTTTAAAAAAAAAACAGTTATTTTTTATAATCATTGATCAATAAGTCCACTTATATTCACTACACACTCTCGCATGCACACAATACTCACACACCCATACACATATACACACACCCTACTCACCCTAACTAATATGTACAACAATAATAAAACTGATACACTAAATAAAAGTACGCATTGTTTTCTATTTATGTTATTTTATTGTGACTATTATTACTTTACATTATTGACATACATTTAAAAAAACTTATTACTACTTCGAGAATTTATTAATAATCTAGTAAAATTATATTCGTTTGTAATAATTGCATCTATCTTAAATTAAATTTTATTAAAATTAATCTTATATAAATTCTAATAAACTGTATAAAGATATAAAGTTTATATTTGAAGCACTAACTTTGTGGTTATTCATTATAATAAAATAAAGAAAAGAACTTTGTTTTTAACCACTAATTTTTATTTTTCACCGACCGGTTTCAAAGCAAACAAGCTTCTTTGTCAAGGCTTACGTAACTAATGAATTGATTCCTTATTATTTTATTTCTATCATGTTCACTAAATACTACACGTGGACCCAATAAATCAATTGGTTTTTTCTTACACGGGTGGTAATTTGATATCATTATTTTGAAAGTAAGCCAGGAGAGGACTAAAAGAAATATTGTTTATTTGGTTATTAATTATTGTTTTCTTATTATGAATCGCTTTTTTAATTTCTAAGATTTCTAAGTTGTCTAATTTTAATATTTTATTTTCAACATGAAGTACTTTTAATCCAGTGTCTTTATTGAAGTTATGATTATTTTCTATCAGATGGTTTGCGAATTCAGAAAAATTATTATTATTTAAGCATCTTAAGTGTTCTTTTACTCTAATATCAAAGTTTCTTTTTAGTTTTTCCAATGTAGATTGAATCGCAATCATTACAATTTAATTGGTATATTCCAGATTTATTATATTTATGGACTTTGTCTTTGTGATTTTTTAACAATATTCCAATATTATTAGTTGTGTAGAAAGCCGGTTTAATGTTTGATGGTAGGGAATTTGATAATTGTTTTGAAAAAAATGTCATTTATAAAAAGAATCCGCCTCCATTGTTTACGTGGGTTTGCTTTATTTGCTGTGGGAGTCGAATATAAATATTTGTTTAAAAAATTTCGGGTTTTTGTTTTTGATTTAATATTTTATCAATTAAGTTTTCATTATATCCATTATTATTAGCAATCTGTTTTATTGTATTAAGTTCTTTTTTTTAATTAGTATCATCTAGTAGAACGTTAATTAACCTATGTATCATTGAATGGAATGCGGAATGTTTATGGGCAATTGGATGATTTGAAGAACTATGAATAACTGTGTCTGTATATGTTGGTTTATAGTATATATCGAAATCAATTTTTTTTTTTATTGTTAAAGACAAGTCAAGAAAGTTTAATTTTTTATCTTTTTCTATTTCTAAAGTAAATTTTATTTCTTTGCGTAATGAATTTAGGAAATTTAGAAATGTCGAGTTCTCGATCCGACCCTGTAAATAAACAAAAATTCCGTTATTTGCCGACATATTTTTGAATGAACTGGAGAATGAAATATTTTTAAGCACAACACCACTTATCAAACGTATCAAATTATGGCGCCGTTTTGTGGACGATGTTTTTTGTTACTTATTTTAAATTCACGTTTATTTATTTTATAAGGTAATTTAAATAAGACACATACTGAAAGCATACAATTTGAAGGTATTCGTCCACACAATTTCACATTCATGTACAGGTGGCCGAAGAAGTGACGTCCAAAGGTAAAATGTAGGTTCCTCATAATTAGGGGTATCAGAATCACCACCACCCAGAGTGTTTCCAGGACACAGGACAAGAGGGCCAGTCATCGGCGGCCAGTTTCTTGATTACATAGTTTTATCGACGTGGTAACAACCGATACGATAAAAAATTCTCACTACGATTGTTTATCGTTTTAGCGATTCCAACGGAACATCGATTAAAATTTACTGATCGGAATTATTATACTTTTTAATATTGGCACACTTCCACCTGTTGCGTAGCAAGACCTCACAGTAATTAACATATTACAACAGAGATAAAGAACATTCTAGAGAAGGTAATATAGAAGTCTAAGCATCTACAGCGCTTATGACCTGTCATTGGCTGGTTTAAGTGTGACAGGTCATCAGCCTTGTAGATGCCTAGACTTCTATTTTAACAGCTCCCTTCTCTAAAATGTTCTTCATCTCTGTTATAGTATGATAATATTAACAGCTCCCTAGGGTGTTGAATCCAGTCCTTGTTTACAAAAAAATTGGACAAGCTCAAAATATTGCTCATAGTAAATGTCATCATTCAAAATATTTACGTTTTACGACTTGTATAATCTCTGGTTTTGCGTCTCTTAATTATTATTTGCCATAGTTGAATTAGCATACTAATTCATAATCACCATTCCATATCCGCTCCCTAGTTGGAGCATATGGTGTCCACAAAGAGCCTCCATGCATCTCTATAGGCCGCCAGCTCTTGTGCGTCGTCCCAAGTCAGCTTCGCGTCGCGGGTGTGTGAACCGAATTGAAATATATTTGAAATATAACCAGACGTGTTATGAGACTTATAAGGGATTCCTTTTTCTTATTCTTAATGGTGGGGGTCAGTGCTATGCAAGCTCCTGACGTCACTGCGACCTGTGAAAATCTATTGTGATGGGTCCCCGTGAATAGTTCTCGCCCTCCAAGTCTAGGTCTATAAAGAGCCTCGCTACTGTGTGGAAGGTGAGAGTTTACATTTTGCTAAATCTCCCCCTCTAAGCCCAGATCCGTAAAGTATCGGGGTATTAGTTAGGGGGCGAGCTCTTTAACATCCTCAGGTTTAACCATTGGACCCCCGAGGAAGAGGCTCCTTTTATGATGCAAAGCATCACATTCACATATAATGTGTATAGGTGTTTCTGTTAACGAAAAGGCGGACTGTACATGAAAAACGAATTTTCATTCAGTTTTGTGATTGGGAAATATTTGAGAAAGGATAGGAACATGGAATGGATACCTACCTTTAATATGATCTGAATGTTCTTCAATTTCTGGCACTGGATGACAAAATGAACTACAAAATGTAACAATGTTTTTAACGACGCGCGACGAATCCAACCACTTTTTTATCCGATTTTATGTGAAGTCAAAAATCTTCTAATTTTGAATTTCTTCTATCTTGATGTTAAGTAGGTACCATAAGGATGGGTCAAGGGAAGGATGTGAAAGAAAGGTAATCGGCCAGGAATCGTATCGATAAATGCTGTTATTTACTTAACAGTTTCCTCATCTGCAATGCAGAACCTACATCTAGATGTTTCGGAAAGGTTCATTCTAGCAAGGTGTTTGTTCAATGTTTGTATTATTTTTAATAAATTAATTGAATTGAATCAAATTACTAATTAATAAATTCGTCGCTCTTTTGAGTGGTACGGGAGTAAATAAATCTTGAATCGGGTGTATATTTGATTGAAAACACGGGCTGAAAGGGTGAATGTCATTTTAATTCAGTTGAATCTGTTTTAATAATTGCGTAGCCATTATGTGGAAACGTTGTCAGCCATTCAATCAATTAATGACTAATTTGAAGCAACGTGAAAACTAAATGATTGATCACTATTTATGAAGATATGACAGGCAAATCTAGTGATCCGTAGACTAATCTAGATATTAATATCATTGTTCTATTCATTTTCAAATTAAATTATATCTTTGAATTTCAAGGTCTACGGATCGATTTTCAATTTCATCAACTTTATGTCTTTCAGACTTTAAATACATTAATTTGAATAAAAATAACGGTTAAAGGTATTATCGTCATTATAAAGGTAGATTTCACCACCTCGGGAGTCATAAATATTAACAACAGGGATGGAGAACATTCTAAAGGAGGAATATGGAAGTCTAGGCATTTACAGGACTAATTACCTTTTATTGGCTGGTTTGAGTAGCCACTTTGCACACTGTGTAACATTCACCATTTTTTCAATGTTTGAACATCCATATCTCTTCAATTCTTCCATCTATTGATTTTAGTGTAGTACATTTCAGTTTTAACAAATTTAATGTTTTTAGTAAAAAATCGTTATTTAAAAATTCATGACTGATTCTAAGTTTAAAATTTATATACCTCAAGAATTTTTTTGGACACTTTCCAGAGAGTTTTGGTGACAGTTGTAGTAAGGAGTCCATATTATAGAGTTATACTCTAACTGGCTTCTCACTAATGAAGTATATATCAACTTCAGTGTTCAAAGCCTAACATTTTCGTTATGTTGTTTATGTGATTAATGAAGGATATTTTTTGATCGAAAACGACACCCAGGTCGCGCACCCCAGAAGTTGAGACCATTTGTATATTTCCCAAAAGATATTAAAATAATATTGGATTTTTTATTCTAAAAATCTCATTATGTGGCATTATCTGGCGTTTGTTTATATTCAATTGTAGTTTATAAGTGTAGCACCACTGGAACATTTTATTTAAATTACGTTGCAGAGTCACACAATCATTTACGTTATTAATAACCTTATATCATCGGCAAACAGAAATATCTCCACATCATCAAAAACATCCATCATATCATTAACAAAGATGATGAACAGTATTGGGCCCAAATGGGAGCCCTGTAGAACACCACTAGTAGCACAGAAAGATTGGTATAAAGTGTTACAAATTTTTACCGTTAGTGTTCTGTCAGTTAAGTAGCGTTGAAACCATTTAATCATGTGACCACTTATTCCTAGTTTAGATATTTTTATTTATTTAACACTTTTTATACGTATACAGTTTATACATATAAGGGCGGGCAGATTGCCTTAAGGCAATTTCTTCCTACCAACCCAAACCGTTCAGTTTGAAAAAAATACAAGTACATGGACATATAAAATCTTACAATTTTATACAAAAATTAAAAACAGAGATTAAGAAAATTGTAATAATTATAGATAATATATTGTTTGGCGACCAGAATGTTTAAACACACCTTGTCAAAGGCCTTGCTTAAGTCAGTGTAAATAGAATCTACCTCTTTCTTTAATGTTTTTTTATTTTTTTATTTATTTACTTAATGCACAAAATACACAATTTTGTCTAAGAGCACAACTATATTTTTTTATGTCCCGACTTCTTGGAAAATTACGTGTTAAGTCGGGAAGAGTTAAGAAAATTTGGATGTTCAAAGATAGGCAGAATGGTGAGTAAAGTGGCCACTTAAACCAACCAATGACAAGTCATAAGCCTTGTAAATGCCTAGACTCCCAAATTCCCTTCTCAAATAATGTTTTCCCTCTCTGTTGCAACTAATTTAAATATGAACAACTCCCTAGGGAGAAAATCCAGCCAGTCTGCAAGCACTCGGACATACTCAAAACATTGTTGAATTATTTTAAGTATTAAATTGACTTTATTATTAGCTTTAGTCATATAACTTAGCGCGATTAATGATTGGTCCATTTCGAAATATTATCAAAGTCGTGAGTAAGTAGGTACCTCACCGCGGTTATGTTTAATAAAGATTTAATTTTTTTATTATTATTATGCAATGGTCTCTTTTCTTAGGCAAAATCCAGACTCGTACATTTCTATTGAAAATGGCTTTCGTTTTGGAGAACTCAATTATTCAATCCGTGCCTCATGTCTGAGGATGGTGATTACGCCTGACTCCAGGCATGGCTCGCCTGTGGACAATCTCCCTCCATCTGGAACGGTCTTGTGCTCTTCTATAGTCATTCGTCAGCGATGATTCTGATAACTCAGTGACTGTACCGCTCCATCTTGTCGGTTGACGTCCACGCGACCTTGTCCCTTCGACACTTCCTAGGAGAATAGTTTTCTCCAAACTATCAGAATCTCCCCTGGAAATATGCCCAAAGAACTGCAGGATTCTTTTCTCGCACATGGATATCAATCTTTCTCCTATGTTCAGTTCCTGAAGAATAGATGCATTCGTACGTCTGGCCGTCCAGGGAATCCGCAGCACTCGCCGCCAACACATCAGGTTACCAGGAGAACTCAATATGTTCATCCAAAACATTTTACTTTTTTAACGCAATTTTTTTGTTGCAAACGGTTTTCATTATATCACCTGAAACTGTTTTATAGTCTCTCTGTCAGTTTTTCATGTCGCGATAATATTTTATTTATTGCATTTTAATATGTCTTTATGTTTGTCTGTGGAGTGGGTTCAATAAAGTTCAATAGTTGGTTTTCATATTTATTTTTCAAGTTGCGCAATAAATAGGTCGTACTTGTTATGCGCTACCGCCCCGTCGTCATTCCATTATTAAAAATGTATATTTTATATAAAATATGTCAAGAAAATAATATGACGCAGTGCATGGCGATGCCTGTGTTTGACAGGAGACATTTTTATACAATAAAATGCGCTCTGGAGAGTAATATCACATTTAGTGATCCGGTTCTTTGTCAATTTTAATACAACGGTCAATTTGTTTATTTATTTATTTTATATTATTCAATTTAAACGCCCTAGCAGGGCTTTTACATCATAAAAAATACACAGATATTGTGATTATAAACTTTAAACATTTGATTACTTCTCATGAAACAAACTGTAGATCAATCACAAAAAACTATCGACGTGCTAATACCCGACGTGATAGCAATTTCTCACCATGGTTGTTTATCGTATTCACGATCACAAAGGAACATCCGTGAACACATAATATTAAATATCAAAATATTTACGTTTCGCGACGTATAATCCTGCTGCGCAATCACATATTTGGATTTCACCGGTGTAAATATGGAAAATATTCAAAAATTGCTATTTATTGCATTTAGACGGCGGTTGGCCAAATATCAAGAAAAGTAGTCGCCGTAGTAATTGTAATCTAATTTTAACTTTTTTGTACTAGATACTCTTTACTATTTTGAAAATGCAATGTACTGTATTATTTTTTATGGTAAACGCCGATTTTTCGCCAGTGAACTGTATTTATTTACGAGGAAAACAAAAACCAAACCGAAACGAGCGTTGACTAGAGATTACACACGCGTTGACTTATGACTGCGATAACTTAAGCATGTTCATTATTGTTCATTGTGATCGGTCAAATGCTTAGCATGTTTTTAA
The DNA here is from genome assembly GCF_059751315.1 of Micrasema longulum. NCBI lineage: Eukaryota > Metazoa > Arthropoda > Insecta > Trichoptera > Brachycentridae > Micrasema > Micrasema longulum. Next base: position 192,268 of record NW_028278260.1, read on the forward strand.
GCACGTCGATAGTTATTTGTGATTGAGCTAGTGGAAAGAGACATAAAAAAGTACTATAATGCATCTGTTAAATTGAATGAAATTAACGATTGGACTATACTATGGATACTGGCAACATTAAATCCCAGGTACGCATATACCAACCTAACAAGGTACCTAGCGCGGCGAAACGGAAACGCAAATCGGACTCTCTCCATTCGAACAACATGACACAGCTAACGACATTAATCGTAAATGCAAATTCAATTCGCGGTCATTTAACACGGCTAAATTTTATTCAGTATTGTCTACATCGCTCTTTTATTTTTGTCGCAGTTTATTAAGTTATAAAATAAGTAAATAAAACTTCACAAAATATGTGAGTGAATTTTTTATTTAATACACGCAACCTTGTAACAGAACTTCTGGAAAGTCAAAATTACTATAAATATTATTTACACAAAAACGTTTCACTACACTACCTTTTGCAGTTGGTATAAACCTTTTACATATTATGTATTATCTTATTAAGCTAGTTCCATTATAAAAAAAATGCATTAAAACACGTTGAATGGACGCCGGTTTCAACTTAACAAACAACTAATTTGTATAAACTTTTAAAGTAACGTTGTTTTCGGTTTATATATATATATATATTGACAGTCGTCAAATGTCAATATATTTATGAAAACTTGATGTATATACACAAAAATATTGATAATTTTAGGAGAAACATAGTTTCCATAGGTTCAACACTAGAAATAAAGATATGCTAGTTGTGCCCACTACTAGACTGCAATTTTTTTTAAATTCTTTTGTCTCAAACTTCATACAACCCTACAACAGGGTATCCCTTGAAATTCGGGCTTTGCCAATAAAAAAAAAAATAGGATTTTGTCAAGCACAGCCCGTTTGGAAAGAGCTCCTATAGAGTCAAAGAATATTTGCCTGCCATGACTTGAGCTTGGCATTAGATTCGTAATTATTGATTTCAATTTATTGATTTTAGTTTGTTGATTTAAATTGTGTTAGTGATTGCAATTTATTCGTCTGTTAGGTTTAATTTACTAATTGTTGAATTATGTTATAAAGTTATATTTTTTTTACGTTTATAAGACATTCAATGAATCATATGTAAAGAATAATAAATATAAAAAATAATTACTTAATTTACTTGGCAAAATTTAATCAGTATTGTGGATGAATTCGCAAGGGACCACATAAATCAAAACTTCTGTCCCTTTACTCTGTCGCTTAAATCATAGTAGTTAAAATGAAAAATCTCTCAAATTAATATAAAAATCTACCTCCGATTTGACGAAGTGTCTCGAATGTGTATTTAATGCGAATAACTTTTCATGACACGGCTGTTTTGACCTTCTATATAAAGTATTCGTAATGTAAGTGTGGGTTGGTCAAATGAAATTGTTTGGGAATGATATCCAACATACTACTTGGTAATTCAGTAACAAGTAGGTTGGAAATAAAAACCTTCGCAAATCCACTCAGCCTCTTGAAATAATTTCAGCCCTACGGAAAATTGGATACAAAAAATGTTTTCTTACGCGCGGTAAAAAATAGAGCATTAAATTGTAAGCGATGTTTTTTGAAAATGTACGAAAAAATAATAAAAAGTATTTTCTTAAAAACGAAGTATTTTAAATGACGACAGTTTACGAATCAACCAATCAATGGTAAGATAGCTGTGAAAGATTTCCGGTTTACTAACCGTCAACGAACCAATCGGCAGAACGATGCGAAATGAAGCTTAAGAGGACTTGAGACGTCACAGGCGAAGTAATTTCAGAAATACAAAACTTTAAAAAATCATAGCATTGATAATACGATAATCACATATATATTTTTTTTTTCAATTGACTTAGTTTAATAGTCTTTAATTAACAAATAACTTTCTCATTGACCACGTTGCGGCGAATAAAGCCAGAAGAACACTTATATTTTAAACAACAATATTTTAAGTTTGTCCGAATGTAGACAAGGACTGGATTCAACTCCCTGGAAAGCTATTAAAATTAACATATTACAACAGAGATTATTGTATGGGACTCGTTGCACATTATTTATATTCAGTGTGTATTAATTAAATTTTGAAATAAAATGTTTTTGCTTTTTAAAAGGTTTAGAAGTTTGCCATACTTTAAAAAAAAAATTATGACATTTCTAGACTTAAATATTTGCAAAAAGGTTTCGAAAGTAGATATAAACTATTACTTTTTTTATTTTTTATAAACAAACTTCTAACCAATCTCTTTTCTGTACACTTTTCAATATAATTACATGTTTTAAATTATGTATATTTTTATACTTACGCACCCACACACACGCACCCTCTCCCTCATTCACTTATACACGCGCATGCACACTCTCCCTTATTCATTTACACACACACACATTCACATACACACACATGAATACAAACGTCACACACATACAATTACGTAAACTCTTTAACTTATGTATTATTAGATTTACAGTGGATTTTTTTAATTGGCTCTAGTATTGTTAATATATTTCTACTGATTGATTTATGTAATAGATGTGAAAATCCCAAATAAAATAAATAAATACATGCAATATTCTACGGTCAACTTATTTTACACAGTATTGTTAATATACTTCTACTTATTGATTTATGTAATAGATGTAAAAATCCCAAATAAAATAAATAAATACATGCAATATTCTACGGTCAACTTATTTTACACAGTGGCAACATTGTTTCTGAAGTGTTATTAAAGCGAAAAGTGCTTGCTTGAATATGATTTTTGTCACTTCCAGTGCTTAGATATGTTTATCGTGGGATACGGGTGCCCTCGATAGTTATCCTTAAAACTGGAAGATACAGGGTTGATAGTGTATCTTCGTAATCGCTTGGGATAATTTATTTTAAACTATACCGTCACGGTAAAGGCGTGGTTTCCGTATCTTTCGATGTAATCTCCCCCCACTATGAAAATGAAATATCATTTCATATATTTCCTGAAAACACATGTGGATATGTCAGTAATACCGAGGTAGATGAAGATAGTAGAAAATTTAAGTATACCGTCTCCATATATGAAGATAGCGTTTGTAATCGCCCTAAAATATACCACACCTCTATTATGGTATGTAAAGAGTGATTTTTAAAAATTATTTTTTAATTATAAGAATCTAATCTTCCACACTTCCTCGTACACAATTATGTAAACTGGATTAATTATTAATCCCAGTACTACAGTCAAAGGACTTTACAGGCGTCCTTCGTCTCCATACAATTATGGGTAGAAAGCTTTAATTAATTTATGCAAATTTTACAACTCCGCAGAAACAGAAATAAAACATCAAACGTAATCAAGACATTCTTGTTCGTAATACGAGTAAGCCGTGTTGACTATTTAGACGAAGATTTACATTTTAAATTAAGTCAAATATGGCTGATTTCATCAGAGAACATAAATGAAAGAACAAAAAGTACTTCATTAAATTCAGAAAAAATATAATCCAGTCCATAGGGAACTTCTCCCTAGTCTTATTTTCATTAATCATTTTTTTCCATTAACAATTATTAATAATGAAAATAATATGACCTTACTGGGGTGGGTTACCCGTGCCGAGGACACTTAACAACATTATTTTGTTTATATTTTTACATGTGAGAATATAAATAGAAGACTATACAGAGATAATTAACAAAATGTTCAGACAGTTTTAAACGCTACGTATTTATGTTTGTATTTAATCCACGTATACCTAAATTAATTGTATTATAAAACGCAAAATAAAATAAAAAAAACCTAACTTAAGCTATACATCTGGAGTAGTTGATTCAGTATTGGATTGGGCGAATGAGACAATCCATTTTACTTCTACCTAGCTCCATTATCTATTTTTTATAGCCTTTTTATCATGAACTAAAACAGCGTTTAGTTAAAACTGCACAACCATATGTTTAATTCTTAATTGCATTATTTGAAATCATAATAAGCTTTGATTAAAACAACAATAAAATTGTTTGGGATTCTGAAGCATTTTCAACCATCAAATGTGTAAAACATAATTTTTCGTTCTGCCGAGATACGGGTTAATACTATCGAACAAAACCAATTAAAAAAAATATTTTTTTATACATCGTATTATCAGCGCTGTGATTTTATATAATTTGTATTTTTGAAATTACTCCGCCTGTGACGTAACAAGTACTCCTCGGTGAGTTCTGCTGATCGGTAGGTTGGCTTTCCGCAAACCAGAAATCTATCACAGCACTCTATCATTGGTTGATTCTGAGGAACTAGTGACGTCGTTCATAGTTGTTCATTTTAATTAAAATTTTATTTTTTTTATACATTTTTAAGAAACTTCGCCGTACGTTAACTTAATGCTTTAATTTTTATCGCTCTTAGGATAACGTTTTTATATCTAATTTCCCGTAGCGCTGAACTTCCCCGTTGCAGCGTAATAAATAATCAATTTTGCGCTTTAAGTTATTGTAGCGAAAAAGCACTTATAATAATAATATGAAAGGTTAGAGTTAGTCAGAGGCGTGAAAAAAAAACATTTTTAAGGGTATATGGAGGTCTAGGCATTTACAGGGCTAATGACCTGTCATAATTGGCTAATTTACACCCTGTGTAACATTCACTATTCTGCCTATGTTGAAACGTCTACATTTCCTCAACTCTTCAAATGTTTTCCCTCTCTGTTGCCACAAATTTAGATCTAAATAAACTCCATTGGGAGGAAATCCAGCTTGTCTGCAAACATTTGGACATTCTCAAAACACTGTTGAAATTTTTTACAAATCGTGAGAGTTTAAAAAGTAATCAAACGGAAATTTTAATAAACAACAGGTTGACTTAATTTAATTTTTAAATTTTTAAAAACTTTTTCGATTGTTTTAGGTTTAAACTGAGACATACTCAAAACGTTGTTGATAAATTTGACAAATCACAAGAGTCTAAAAATTAATCAAATATAAATTTTAATCAATATTACGTTGATATTTTAAGTATACACTTACCTAGTTTAATTTTTAAAAAGCTTATTCGAATAATTGAGGTTTTAAAAAACTTATTCGAATAATTGAGGTTTGAAAAAACTTATTCGAATAATTGAGGTTTAAAAAAACTTATTCGAATAATTGAGGTTTAAAAAAAAAAAAAAGTTTTTTTGCTAATATTTGCAATATTTTTTGTGACATTATTAATAAAGAATTTTCTTTTTTGCAGAGGAAGTCTTGGAGTCTTTGATCGAGGAAGTGGTTCGAGCTGGTAACCGGGGAGTTTCCGCTTCTAGAAACGTTTCCGGAGAACCAAACTGGAGCTTTGGACAGTCCATCTTCTTCTCAAGTACCGTGGTCACGACTATCGGTAAGTTTTAAAAATATTCAATAGATCTTGTTTTGGTTAATGAAATATTTTTCATGAAAAGAAAATAACATACCTAGTAAATAAAATAAGATATCTACTGACTTACTTATATTCACAAAACTTTATCTCGCTATCGAGTCACGTTACAAATTCGTACGTAAACTCGAACATAAACTTTTTTCATTTCAAAATAACGCTCGCGACAAACTGCCGTACGTTCCCATTTCCCGCCATTTCGCGCATTATTGAAAATGCAAATGGCGGCCGTGCCCACGCCAAAATGCACTCTTGTAAGAAGCGATGGCCGCCAGCAGCGTCCGTGAGCTGCAACTTTATCCATATAAACTTCCGCGCAAAATAGTAAAAGAGCTGAAAGCGACGACTAAGTGCCTAGTAGGAATACACTACAGATGTCGACACACGATGCAAACTCAAGTTTTCCCATTTTACGAGGGCTGTTGTAAAAAATGTAATGTGTTTCAGAGTGCCTTGGCGCTTAGTTCTCGACGGTTCTTACTCATGGCCCACTTTTGAGTTTTATAATCTCCGTGTCCCCACTGTCATTGATAATTATTGTTGCTAAAGTTTTGTACAAGTTGGTGAAAACTAAAATACCGTCAACTTACACAAAGTTTAGCTTATATCCTGCGTATTATCGGCGTAGTACACGATTGCAATACCAGTGGTGGTATTCTGGATCTTTGATTAATTTGAAGATTATTTTTTTTAATGCGACAACACTTTGTTTCATATAATGGCCACACTGATGATTAACGTCAAATGGTGTATAAAACTGCTTCAAAAACGGAAATAAAGCTAATACGGTTTGGTCAATTCAACCTAATAAAGTGTTTTGGGTAAAGCTTAAGGTCACAATAATGTTCTTAAAGAAAATCGTCATGTTTGATTTCATGTATTCATATTTTTTTACGTTTAACCATCAGTGTGGCCATATATGAAGCAAAAAATAATATTCACAAATTAAACACTCTCAAAGTGATAGGAAAATTCATAATTGCACCCCTGTAGCTCAATCACAATAACTATCGACGTGCTTAAAGGCATGCTAAGCATTTGAGCGATCACAATGAACAATAATGAACATCCAACAATGTTTGAGTATGTCCAAATGCTTGCAGACTTGCTGGATTTCCTCCCTAGGGGGTTGTTCATATTTAAATTTATTTCAACAGAGAGGGAAAACATTTTTGAGAAGGGGAATATGGAAATCTAGGCATGCAAGTTATCGCAGTCATAAGTCAACGCGTGTGTAATCTCTAAGTCAACGCTTGTTTTTTGTTTTCCTCATAAAATTAATACAGTTCATTGGCGGAAAATCGGCGTTTACTATAAAAATAATACAATATATTGTATTTGCAAAATAGTAAGGAGTATCTAATATACAAAAATGACAATTAAATTACAATTACTATGGCGACTGTTTTTCTTGACATTTGACTTGCCAACCGCCGGCTAAATGCAATAAATAGCATGATAAATAATAAATAAATAAATAAAAACAGCGGTTTTGGAATACTTTCCATGTTTACACTGGTGAAATGCAAATATGTGATTGCGCAGCAGGATTATACGTCGCGAAACGCAAATATTCTGACATTTAATATTAGGTGTTCACGAATGTTTTATTGTGATCGCGAATACGATAAACAACCATGGTGAGAAATTGTTATCACGTCGCTTATTAGCACTTGATAGTTATTTGTGATTGAGCTACTGGGCTGATATTCTGAACGCAAAAGCGCACGTAGGTAACGCAGTTTTAACGCGTATTTACGAACTAATTACACGCTAACAGAGCGATCTCTTCGCGCGCCATTCCGTTCAAAATACCAGCTCACGAGTACAATTATGAATCTTCAATATCCCTTAGAGAGTGTTAATTTGGGGATATGTATTTTTTTCGCGCGACTAATTTTTGCTTTATATATGGCCACACTGATGATTAAATCAAACATGATGATTTTAATTAAGAACATTACTGCCACCTTAAGTATTACCCAAAACGCTTAATTAGGTTGAATTGACCAAATAACATGTTTTTTTTTTCGTTTTTCAAACATTTTATACATCATTTGACGTTTAATCACCAGCCTGACACAAAGTGTCGTCGTATTAAAAAAAATCCAAATTAAGTAGTCTTTAGGGGGTAGAGAAGATTCAGAATACCACCACAGGTTAACTAGCGTGGAAGAGCCAGCTGTTTTTAATATTGTAATAAATATGGTAAAAGGACACTGCAAAACTGTATGCCTAAATTTAACATGTTCCCAAACAATATTAAGAATAATGATTTAAAGGCCATTCATACGTGGATAATACAAAATGATTCTGTCCCAGGACTATACCATTGTCCACGTGTAAACAGAAATTTGTAGAACAAGACATTGTTCCGAGACATTCTCACGCAGATAGACTAGCAAGCTCTCCACGGAACAATGATTACCCCACTACCGCGCGCGGCCGCATTGTCCTCGTGTGAACTCGCACGAACAGGACCTTGTGACAATAGAGATTTGCTCGACGTAAACGTGTCGCTCCCATGCATTTTTTCTACCAAAAATAGCGGCAGATTAAATCACTTATACTATTTAATTCGTCTAATCCTAATACATCTCGGTATAAAATAAATAATATTTTTCGCGAACTCGCTTGTATTATAATAAACTCCGTCGTGTATTAATTTTCGATGGCTCAGTCGGTCAGCTCAGCGCGGTCGAGGCTGTTCACGGAGCTGGGACAAGACAATATTGTCCTATCTATTGTATTTTACACGTGTAAATACAGGAGTGGGACGTATGCTCAAATTAGGGTTAAAATAAAAAAAACATTTTCGCATTAATGATAATTCAAACGTTTAATAAAATATCGTTTAAGGTTTTTATATAAAATTATAATTTAGGATAAATATATAACATTGAAAAAAAATAGGAACCTGCTGATGAATTTTACGCTTCCATTTAAACAGGACTTTAATTTAAAGATTATTTTGGAACAACTTTTTTATAAATAAGTAAATAGTTCAAATATGGTTGGTTTATCATGGAAAACTTACACTCATTTTACTGGACCTTGAAAAAAGCTACCTGGATTAAACTTTCAGATCAGAAGGTGGTTCTGAATTTATTATATACGTTCCTATAAAGGTAGTCATGAAATTTGTGGGTTACAGAATGCACCCCTCCGATAAAATGGCTACTTGCTTAGTAATTTATTTAAGACGATCACGCTGATCTAGTTTTCAACACAGTTTCTCACCGATATGAGTGAAAAAAAATTATGTCTAAATTTTGTCTGCATTTTTGTTAAATATTTATGTTTGATTCTTGTGTTTTCATGTTATTTGTTTTTACTGTCCCAGAATGAGTAAAATAATTACTGATTACTGTAAGTAGTGGTAACAAAACCATTGAGGTATAATATACAGGTGTTCTTTAAACCCTTGCACAATAAAAATATTTTTTTAGAACGAATAAAATTCAAAAAAATAAAATATTAAAAAAGCAAAACATAATATAATTGTTTAAAACCATTGAACTTCGTCATTCCATGGAGGAAAGGGGCAATCTGCTAAATCATAATTCGTCTAACTAATTCTACTAATTGAAATTAGCATATTGAGGTTAGATTATTGTGTACGTAGTACGTACCTACATAACTAACACGTACAAAATAGCGCATAATAATTTGTTTATCCCAAATGTATTCAAATTATAGCATAACACACACATTCATCACATTTAGCATTTCTGGGTTCATAACATACTCGTACATGCTAGATATACTACATTTCGTTTTTTTTATGAATATGGCAATAACAGTTACCGTTTCACAAATTAAGCTGTTTCGTGAAAACGTTTAAAAAATAACAGTTTAGTGCAATGTGCGATACCCCCCCCCCCTCCAAATTTCTCAATTTTCTCATTTCCCTTATCGCATTAAATATTATGTTATAAATATATATTTTTTTTAAACGTGAATGTTTTTTCCATTCTTTTTCTCTTTTGATAAATAAGAAGCGAAAAACTACTCATTTTCTAAAACGTTTTTTCATTTTTAAAATTATTATTTAATGTACTAGTATTTTATATGAACCTCATTTTATTTATTTATTTATTTATCAACGGACATTTATTTATTTATTTATCAATGTCCATGTATACAATTTATAAGGTTTAAAAATTATAATAAAAGAATAGTTTAAAACATTAAAAAAAAAAAGAAAGAAGCATTGACAAACATAAGGGACATCGAGACAAGATCTGGACTATTTATTTAGTGCTCGTTTAAATCGTTGTAAACTTAAACCAAATAGTCCAGATCTTGTCTTGAGTTAACAATACGACAAAGGCGGGTCATTGGAGAATTTAGGCCATAGTTTGTTCTATGCTGATCGATGAACACTACTTCATTGCTTCTCAATCTACGAGTCGGAATATTGAATTTTACTTGTCCCAGTAATGATGGAACATCGATTATACCATTTAGTATGCCGAACATATATATGGAGTCAATATTAGTTCTACGTTTTTGTAGACTAGAAATATTTAACATTGACTCTATTTCAGCATAAGAATAATTATCTCTCTCTAGTCCGAGCATCCACGCTATTTTTCGAAGCAAGCGATGTTGGACTGATTCAATGTGATTTATGCGATTGACATAGAATGGAGACCAGACCACTGAGGCATATTCTAGAAGAGGGCGAACAGTTGAGCAATAAAGAGTTTTGATTGTACGGACATTAGTAAAATCAGAGGATATTCTGTTGATGAAGCCAAGTAAGTTTTATGGAATAACATGAATATTTTTTTGCTTAAACTTTTATTAAATGCAAATAAAGACCTCTAAATTCTCAAAATCTCATTTCATTTATACCTTTAATTATGTTTCGATTATATGCGCATTATATGTACTTAATTATTAATTTTACATTTCTAATAAATTACCCAAGTTAAAATATTAAAAGATACAAGAAATTGTCAGCGGTAATTATTTGATGGGCGTATACGGCGGGAGTTTTACTAACATTGTTTATGGCGGCCTCCGTGGTGTAGTGGTCAAGATGCTTGACTCACACACGGAAGATTCCGGGTTCGATTCCCGGAGAGAACACAAAAAATAAATGTGATACTTCTCAAGTCTGGGTGTTCTGTGATGTAATTCACCACTGTAATTGGGCCGCCTGGCCTGTTGTGCCTGCAAAGAAAAACAAATTTTAAAATGTACACTAAAATTGAACCACATAGTAAATTTGACATTCCCTTTATACAAATGGCAGAGTCAGCGTTTACGAGAAATTGTGCGCTTCAGTGCCTCATTACTGTATGTGAATTCCGACAATCTTGTATCGAGTTGGGATGAATGGCGCAAAAACGTAAAAAACATTCCCCAGTCATATTTTTAAATAATTTCTTTAAAACGCAGTTGTTTTTAAATGGTGAAGAAGCTCACAGTTTATTAAAGATAGTAAAGTTTTCGATAGTATTGATAAAACATATAATAAAAAAATTACATATTATACTCCCAGTAGTTCAATCACAAATAACTATCGACGTGCTTAAAAACATGCTAAGCATTTGAGCGATCACAATGAACAATAATGAACATGCTTAAGTTATCGCAGTCATAAGTCAACGCATGTGTAATCTCTAAGTCAACGCTCGTGTCGGTTTGTTTTTTGTTTTCCTCGTAAATAAATACAGTTCATTGGCGAAAAATCGGCGTTTACCATACAATATAATACAATATATTGTATTTGCAAAATGGTAAGGAGTATTTAATACAAAAAAGTTCAAATTAAATTACAATTACTATGGCGACTGTTTTTCTTGACATTTGGCTTGCCAACCGCCGGCTCGATGCAATAAATAGCATGATAAATAATAAATAAATAAATAAAGATAGCATTTTCTTTGTTTTTTCCATATTTACACCGGTGAAATTTTAATATGTGATTGCGCAGTGGGATTATACGTCGCGAAACGTAAATATTTTGACATTTAATATGAGATGTTCACGGATGTTCCATTGTGATCGCGAATACGATAAACAACCATGGTGAGAAATTGTTATCACATCGCTTATTAGCACGTCGATAGTTATTTGTGATTTAGCTACAGGAGTTATTAGAAACTCATTTGGAACCGTACATAAGAAAAAACATTTTTTGACAATACATAATATCATAAAAATTAATACATCCGAAATAAAAAGAAAACATTATTGTATAAGAAACATAAAACACCATCTTATATAAACTACATTAATAATTATCACTATCAAAAAGATTTAAGAAATATTTTTTAATTGCGACACTTCTGGATTTTTTATTCAGTTTTTCGTGTCTTAGCTCATCAGGCAGTTTATTAAATTCGGAATGGCCAATATTTTCCAAGGACCTACTGCCAGACTTTGTTGAGCGAAACATAGACAAATGAAGATTCCCTAAATAACGCGTATTGTGATTATGAATATTATGGCCAAATGCGTATTTTAAATTTGAGCTAGCAGAAAAGTTGATGATATTTAAAATAGTAGGACACTGTTTCAGTTTAATATGCTTCTCCGTTGTGGAAACACCTTCAGTTTTTGGTGTTATTTGTATAACGGTAACGACTAACGACTTCGTGCTGTTTAAACTTTCGATATTTCAAGAAACAAAAAGGATGCACAAGGTCATAGGACTGCGGGGGTGAGGGGCGGAGGGAAGATGAGCCGGGGAGATTTCATGCGTATATGTGTATGTACTTCTTCCTTGGGAGATAACAATACGAATATGTACTGGTGGATTTTTTTAAAGCTGGCGCGTGCGCTATACTTACACATACGCATTGTGTAGTATCCGTGAATAGGACGATGATATGACATCGCACGGCATACGCATTATGAAAATAATCTCTGTCTCTCGCGCTCAAACGCGCTTATGAGCGTGACATAGACAACTATTGCTTTATTAGTTGCTAATGATATGGTAATACAATATACACCGGATGCTTCTGCGTTCGTCTGAATTTCGCTGAGATTCTTAATGGTAAAAATATAATAATATGTACGAGTATTAAGTTATGGATTAAAAAAACTGGTTTATAAATATGTGGGTATTTTCATTTAATCAAATCATGAATAGGTCGATTAAGTAGTGATGGCGCTTTCACAAAACTTACACAAAAACATTTTTAATGTAAAGAATACTGATTTTAAAAATGTTGATGTTATGTATTGTTATATTAAATGTTTTTAAAAATCTCTTTTGAATTAGAGCGAAAAAAACAAATACTTCAGAAAATGTCATATATTTACGAGTATTTATTTTTAAACAAGCATGTTTTTTATTTAATATTTTATGTTCATTACAATAATAATTAATAGATTGTAATTAAAATGCACAGTACAAATTATATCGGAAAAAATGTGTATACACACTTATTGATAAACAATAAATCTTGTTATTTATATACTTAAAACAATCTACACAACTTTGCATTCTAGTTCTGGAGTAATTGACTAAAAAAAAAATATTTTTTTTTCAAATTTAAACTGGCTCTTGTTTTTGGAAGGACTATAATTAGTAAAATGCGGCATTTTGAAAAATGTTTTGAAAAATGTAAAATAATGAAACAAAGTATTTTAGTAAATTAATATTACATTTTCTTTGTATTTTTTTTTTCACAGCCACAATTATTTAACAACTTTACTAGTTCTAACGTTATGTTATATATTATATATATATGAAATGCTCTGTTCTATAAAATTGTTTTTTTTTTGAGTATTGCCAAAGGAAGTAAACTCCAAATGATTTTTCAAAGAGTTCTAAGTCAAAATTTATGATTTAAATTTATTTCAACAGAGAGGGAAAACATTGACAGGTGCCGCGGCGCAGTTGGTTAAACTGCTATCTGTGAAACTGGCGTCGCGGGTTCGATTCCCGCCAGTTGCAAGAAAAAAATCCAAGAAAGATTTTTTTCTCAATTGGTCTGGGTGTTGTGGTGTATTTTTCATTACCTTCTTCCATATCCCCTCTATCCCACCTGCTGACAAGCCTCAAAATAGAGCCTTAGCGGGTTATTCCTTTAAAAAAAAAAAATTCTTGAGAAGGGAATATGGAAGTCTAGGCATTGACAGGGCTTATGACCTGTCATAAGCCCTGTAACTGCCGGATGTTCAAACATGGGCAGAATGGTGAATGTTACACAGTGTGTAAAGTGGCTACTTAAACCAGCCAATGACAGGTCATAAGCCCTGTAAATGCCTAGACTTCCATATTCCCTTCTCAAGAATGTTTTCCCTCTCTGTTGAAATAAATTTAAATATGAACAACTCCCTAGGGAGGAAATCCAGCCAGTCTGCAAGCATTTGGACATAATCAAACATTGCAAAATTTATGAGTTTCATAGTAAGAATGCCTCTGTGATCAATACGGGAAATTGGATACAAAAATGATTTATTTATTATCTTTCCGCACCTAATGGTGCATAGGGCATTATATTGGTAGACCAATCGAAGCACATCTTGATCATTTTTGTTACATGAAGGTAAGATGACCAGTCTTACGCTTCAGGTAAGAGCCCAGGGACTAAGAAATATTGTGGTGTGAAAACACCCTTTTTTAAAATTAAATATTTCATATCAACCATGTCGGGAATCGAACCCGAAACCTCTTGAATGGTGGGCAAACGCGCTGACCATCACAGCACGAGGCCGACAATATTTTCTTACGCGCGGTAGAGCATTAAATTATTCGGCAGTTTCTTGAAATCTTTAATAAAAACGAACTACTTTGAACGACGTCCTTAGTTCATATGAATCAACTAATGATAAGAGAGTTGTGGGAGATTTTCGGTTTACTTGCCGTCAACGGACCAATCGGCAGAACTGACCGAGAAGGGGCGGAAGAGAACTTGAGATGTCACACGCGGAGTAGTTTCAGAAATACAAAACTTTAAAAAATCATATCACTGATAATATGTTGGCCTTGTGGTGTAATGGTCAGCGCATTTGTCTACCATGCAAGAAATCTCGGGTTCGATTCCTGACATTGTTGATATGGTATATTATTTAAAAGGGTGTTTTTACAACTAGAATATTTCATAATCCCTAGACTGGTACCTGAAGCGTAAGACTGATCACCTTACCTTCATGTAACAAAAATGATCCAGATACGCTGCGATTGGTGTACCAATGTAGTGCCCCATGCACCATTAAGTGGGGAAAGGGAATGATAATGATAGTACGATACATAAAAAAAAAAAAAATTGTTTTAGTTGAAAATAAAAAAAATTAACATGTGTTTTTTTTTTATTTGTCTCTAACTTTATTGTATTTGTCTCTGTTCAGGATATGGCCACGTGACGCCCCTGTCCCGCGCCGGTAAAATGTTCTGCATGGTATACGCGGCCTGCGGTATTCCCCTAACTCTGGTCCTTCTTGCTGCCCTGGTGGAGCGCCTGCTGTGGCCGACCTCTGCGCTGCTCAGGGCCCTCAACCACCGCTTGGGTCATCTCTACCAGCCCTTCTCCATACGGCTGTTACACTTGTTCATTATAGGTAAGAAATATGTATTACAAAATTAAAATGTATCGCACCCCCAAGACATAAACTAAAGTCTGTTCATTATTACAAGAATTTCCAAATAAACAAACCAATCGCGTGATACCTGACGGAGAATAGCCTATTTCACACATATCATCTTAATCTGAACGGCACGATAAATTTATAGTGGATTGACATTTATTAGATTCGTTAGTACCTATTTAAATTTGATAACATGTATATTTTTAGTTATTTTTTATAAAACTCCATAGTTAATGACTATAGTAAAAATATCAATAAAAACGCCTCGGTTAATATATTATTAAAAATATATATTTTAGCGTTCTCATAATTTACCTAAATATTTCAATTTTGGTGACCATTTTCAACGAGTTGTAAATAACTCACCATTAGAAAATGGAAATTAAGTTGGGATGGAGTGGGGTTCGAACCTCGAACCTCTGATCCGTGAGTCCTCAACACTAGCCACGGGACTACAACCCGATTCAAATAATATTGTAAAATTTAACAAAAGAGATTTTAATGATAATTTTATCGAAATCATTATTTAATTTTAGCGGGTATTCTCAGGTAAAAATCCAGCAAAAGAAAAGGAAATCGACTGGAGATTAGTCGGTCTCATGGTGTACTGGTTATTGCCTTTGCCAGGCATTAAATAAGTAAATAATTGTAAAACAATAAATATCGATCCACCATAGTGTACTTTATCATGCCGTATAGATTGCCATGGTCTGAAATGGGCAATAATGCAATATCACGCAGTGGGCTCGTGGATTGTACATGCTCAATGGTCCAGTCTCCGTGAATCTACGGTAGCATTAACCTATTCAAAACCTGGCATCATCCTAGTCAAAACTTATAAACCAACTTATAAACTACAAATTAAATTAGATTTAATATGCAACTTTAGTAATTCATTACCAATTCACTTAATAATTAACTGTGTTTTGATTGCCTGCAGTGTCGATGCTGGTAATCTTCTTCCTGGCCATCCCAGCTTCCGTGTTCAGCATCCTGGAGCCTGGGTGGGATTACTTGGACTCCTTGTACTACTGCTTCATCTCCCTTACCACCATCGGACTGGGAGACTACATACCCGGGGACACTCCTAACCAGCCCATGCGACCACTCTACAAAGTTGCTACCACCGGTGAGTCCAGGATAAGTCATAACTGAGAAGCAATAAAAATCCTCTTTCTTCTTAGTATAGGCCTTGTGGCCTGAGTAGGCGTTAGTTTCTTCCGAGGGCGATTCCCTGCTACCGATCCATCTCTTTGGTGGTCTGCTCAGGAGTTGTCTACCTTTGGATTGGCCGTGCAATGCGATGTGAGGAAAACAAAATTCCAGCTTGATATAACCAGTAACATCATATTTTGCTTGGAGCTAAACAATGACTTGGCTAATATTATTCATCTTCGTTATTTCCCTGTCCACACCCAGAGGTACATAGGGCACTGTATTGGTACACCAAATGCAGCGCATGCAGAAGGTAAGGTGATCAGTCTTACAATTCGGGTCTAGTCTAGACCCTAGGGACAAACCACCTTTGGATTCGACAATATTTCGTATCGATCTTTCCAAGAACCGAACTCGGGACCTCACACTACACTACGAGGCAGATTTCTCTTCACTCCATTGTGTTTTTCAGGATTTTTAACTGAGAGTCGCTAATGAGACAAAAACACTCTATTTCACATGCAGAACTGCATTGCGCGCAAATGTTGAGATTCGTGCATTATGTATGACTAAATTAAGAAAACAGTATTGACAGAATCAAGAAAAGAGTGATGCGTTAGTTAGGACATATAAAGCAAATGAACTGCGAAAGAACGCCTACAAATATTTATGATGTGAGCGTTGATGGGTGCAGAAAACGACAAAGACCGAAAAAGACCTAATCTAAAATATACTTGATGATGGACTGGTCAAAAGTCTGAATAATTGGAGTGTGTGCATGAGAAGATGTATGAATGCATGCAGAGGAAGCGAGGTCTGTATGCAAAGACAGAATTATGTGGCGTTCCATCCTCTCGCCTACAGTGCCTACCCCTATATGGGAACGGCGTGATGGTTTGTCCGTCAGTGTATATATATTTTGTTTTATTTTGCTCTTAAGGCTTTACTTTTTTCTGACATGAGTTTTTTCAATGTATTTTATAGTAGTTTGTGTACGAATTGGGTAAATGAATATAATATATTAATGTGCTTTATATTTTTTTTTTCTAGTTTATCTTCTGGTAGGACTTACCTTCATGATGCTTACCCTGACTGTTTACTACGACATCCCACAACTCAATGTCGGGCTGATGTTTTCTGCTCAGGAGTCCCAATCCAGCTACGATCCGGAGAAGATGCGCCTGAGCGATGGCAGCATGATTGGTCCCCAATATACCGTCGGCTCTCTCACAATCCCTGGACAATACGCCCCGCAATGCGACGACCCTTCTGCATCAACTCGCCGCTCCGTAGTCAGGGTCAAGCCTCATAGAGACGACAGCCCAAGCCCTGAAGATACTACGCCTGTCCACGCACGAGACCTCAGAGTGCCATAAACAGCTATATTGTCCATGGTCAGATCTGTCAAAGAACTTGAATTTGTCGTTGGTCAAATGTCAAATTCTTTACAGAATGCTTCTCAACGTTCCCGGAAGTATTATTAAGCTATACACAGACCCCAAATTAATTGATCGTTCACATAATTTTTTCTCAACTTATTTGAATTCTGACAAACTGTCACATTTTGCATTTATTCGCCAGTTTGAACCATTTTAAATTTCACCGATATATAAATGTATAGCTTAATAATTATTGTAACCTTTTTTTATTTATATTTTTTAGGCTTGACTCAATTGAAATGTTTTCAATTTATCATTTATGTACTTTTCTATGACATTATTTTTATTACTTCGATGGTCCCTAAGAAAAGTATTAGAAATTTTGATTTTTAATGTGATTTTTTTAATGTTAATACTCATAATAAACTGAAACACTGTGAAAATAAATTATTTACATCACTGCCATATATCTATACTATGTACTTTTTAATTTATTATTTTACATTGCGGATGATAAAAGGCACTAAAAATTATCCCAGAAAAATACAAATTTAGGTTATTTTTCTTGGGGACCATCTACTTGCATGTTTATATTATGAGTTCGGTTTAATTTAAGGTAGGAAAAACCTGTATATTGTGTTATTTTTTTTTTAAATATCACAAGGATAAGATAATTAGTTTCACACTCAAATGTCAGTTCGAGGGCAAATTATTAGTGAACTGACAGCAAGTATAGAAGTACAGTACCCGGCAGTAAATAAAGTACCTACATTGGGCTTAAGAAAGAGACTGCCGACTTTGTAGATCGATGAGTCCAGTATCCATACGAATTGATGATAAAGAAGTCCCTCTGCGGAGCCGATTGGGTCGACAGTTTCTTTCTTAAGTCCGGTGTCCTTTATTTCATGCCAGCTACAGTACATTTTTTTTATTGACCACTTTGCTATGGTGGCAAGCCTACTGATATTATTTAATTTATTAGAATTAAAGTTACTTCTGACATATTTTTTACTTCAAAATACAAAATAAATAATGTTCTAATACATCATTGTATGTTGCAATGTCAGTATTTTTTACACTGCAACAAATTTTAGCACAATGACTTTTCATCGAAAATATATTGTTTTACAAACTTGTAAATAATTTGGAATGAAATTATTGTAAAAAATAATTAACTGCTTTACGCTGTTGATAATGTAACATCGGACTGTATGGAAAACAAATGAGCATTGTATTAAATCATAAAATAAACTGTTTTGAAAGCTCAACAAAGATTTGTAGAGGCCAAATTTTGTGGCGGAATTTTTATAATTTTATATATTCATTTAGCCTAATATATATTATTAACCGTCCTAAATATTATATTTCTAGTTTGAATACCTTGATATTTCTACAATTTTGCACTTTTCCATTTGAATTTTGTATCAACTAGAGAGTAAATTATATAAAATGTGATTTTGATCCTATACCACAGTGGATATATTTTATTCAGCAAATTTGAACCTATTACTCCTAATATCTGTGTATAATGTACCTCGTAAGGTTATTGTTGTCTTCCCTTAAAATCACACCTAACAAAGTGTTTATACAATTTATTAGAAAATATACCCTACGTAATAATGTAACTAATATCATCAATATTTACCTATCTGTCTAGATATCAAAAAATATTTAAATGTACAATGTAGAGTAATTGTGGAAAAAGTAAATTTAAAAAAAAAGATTTTTTAAACTTAGAGGACTGTAGGTCTGAGATAATAAAATTAACAGCAAAATGCACTTGCACATCGCACATCGCTCAAATATCTACCATCATTACAGAAAATTTATAAGAACCATAAAATTATATTTAAAAAATTGTAGTAAAAAAAAATTAGAAGTTTGTTCTAATTGCTTTCTTTTTGTCGAAACACTAAGGAAAATAAAATATTGTGACCGTTACACAACCAATCATAAAACAAGTCACTTTTAATTTGATATTGCTAGCAATAAAAACATTTACAGTTCTGATTTTTTATTGTTTTTACCCTTTGACAGACTATAATATATATTCATTGTTTCAGCATTTACTTTATGGAATAACATTTTAAATATATTATAAACACTTTGTATTTTTACAACACACATGAGTTTAATACTAATTAGAACACATGTTTCGGATATTCAGAATTACCCATAGTTATTAATAATGGGTAATTAAAATGGTTTAAATACAAAGGGCAATTAATTACCATTTACATTTACATCTGATGATGGGTAATTCTGAATACCCGAAACATGTTGTGTTCTAATGTAAAACTGTGGGGTAAAAATACAAAAAAAACTAACCTAAAAATAAAATCAAGTAATTTAGATTCATAAAAGTTTTTTTATTTTTTATTATTGGAGACAAAATTTTTGATGTTACCAACAAAGTGTAGTAATAAATGATTTTGATCACAAAAATTCCAAAAATATGAAATTCTTGTCATAATGATTTTAAAAAGTACAAATACAAAAATATTAAATATTGTAATGATGGTAGATATATTAAACATAAGAAAGCACATTAGATAGTGGACTTTGTCTACGTTCAATCATCTTTAGCGATTAAATGTGATGTTGTACCTTACAAGTGTCAATTTCATGTTCTAGGAGACCAAAATTATGTGTTAACAAATTAAAAACACTAATGTATCTAGAAAATAATATCTAAAATAAATAAACCTACATTTAACTTAGCAAATCAGCACCCTTAAAAATCATTAGAAAAATGTATCCAAAAAAGTATCAGCATATTCTTATTTGTTAACATTTTGAACCGCTAAAAAAATTCCACCCTTTTTTTAAATATAATAAATGATTGCGTAAATTAATATAGTACAATATTTGGTGTGTGGAAAAAAAATTACATTATGTGTATGTAAATGACAGTCCAGTTAAAGAAATAAGTCCTGACGATGAGGTGATAACCTCGAAACCTGTCGACATATAACTCTATTATTTACTTTATTTTATACAAATTTATAAGCAAAAATATTTTAAATTTTAAAACTTGTCAATTATTCCAATTTGACTTGTTTTCAGTTGTAAATATATTTTTGACAGGTTTGTAACAAATTTGCACTTATGTATTTAATTATTTTTTATTATATTGATTTGTTTTAACACCAAACTTATTTATACAGTTTATAAAATAATGTTATTTGAATGAGTTGATTTAACTGGTTATTTAATTGAGACAAGTTGCTAATCCCAAAATCCTTTTATACCTTTTCAATTAACCCACAATACTTTTTAAATGGAATATTATTTTACTTTTCATAATGATTTGCCAAATTTTTTTTTTTTAATGACAGTCAGTAACATTCTCTACAAAAGTATTTTAAAATATTAAATTTGACATTTATTTATATACCCAATTATGTATACCTACATATTATTAAATACTGATATATGTACATATTTAACTTGCATTTATCTATTATAATTATTTATATCAATACCTAGAATTCATTTTTAAACTAATTACAAAACTTTATTTACTCAATATCTTATCTTCAACTGGACTTTATTCATAAACATACACATTTTTTTTGTTCTAATGGGAAGATAATGGAAGATCCTACTACTGGAATTATGTACGATGGTATGTCTGTCTATAATAATTATTGTTCTATGTGAAATTGTATCCCATTAGGAACATCATTTAATTTCAAAGTAAACTCAGTGGATTGATGATTGAATGGTATATCAATTTACAACTTTTAAAAACTGCGTGCTAATTTTATTTTGTGATAGTAAATAGTTTATATATAAAATTGTATATCTATAAAGGCATAAAATACATATATTATTATGAGAATCTACGTAGAGAAATAAAATATATAAAGGAATATTTATTTTTTATGAAAGAATGAGAAATTTGGATAGAGGCCTAAAGTATTTATTATATGTATTTTGATTAGCAAAATTCGTATTGAATTAAAGTAAAAAAATAAGGATTTTTTAATTAGTCTTTCAAACTGAAACCATTAATATCATATTTCCTCATACTGACATGTTTTACAAACTTGGAGAGGTGAATACAATATCAAATCAATTTCTAAATGTGAAATTACATATCAGAGCTTATAAAAACTCATCTGACTTTCGTAACATTTTTCTAGCACAGAAACTATCATAAATCCATTAAACATTGTAATTTATCTTGATGTTGGTTTACACGGATGTCTATAAACTGTATAGGGAAATTAGAACTGACAATTCTTTATACTGTAGAGAATATATAAAGCATTTTATCCAATTTGTACAAGCCTAAATACATGTACGCTGTTATATGAGACTAATAAACTATCTACATAAAATGTCTTGTTTTATTTATTTTTTCGCTTTCAAGGAAAACAGAGTAAAAATTATAGTGAAATATGATATGATTATAAGATGCAAGTAGGTCTGCCAAAATTGTGTAGACATTTTTAATTTATGGCTTTTTTCTTATGGTAACATTGAATATCCAACTTGTCAAAACTAACCACAGACAGTAATTCATTTGGTGTTGCCAGCATTAATAAAAGTTAATTGTAGTTCAGATTTTTATTCGTTTTCTGCTCTTACCTATAATATATTTTAGAGTAAAAATAAGTGGAATATAAATCAATAATATTTCAAAATGACAAGATATTATAAAGTATGTTGTACTGTACTATACTGAGATAAAAAAAACTTATAAAAAAGTAAGGGAAAAAAGAAAATGGTAGTCAGGGCTTATTTATTAAGCCTGTAATAAAGGTTTCAAACTCACACCTTGCCAAAATCAACAGATGGAATATTGAAGAAATATGGATGTAGGAAAATCTAATTTCTTTTTACTTTTGATGTAATGATAGTGTAATCCAGCGAATAAAACAGCTTTCAAAAATAACTGGAAGTGTCTATGACGGCTGTCTGGAAATCGTATATTTACTCAATTAAAACCGAAAGCCGCCTATATAACGCATGCATAACACCTCTATAGATGCGAATCGTGGCACCTCACTAGGGCCCAAAACAATAAAATACTGTATTTTGAAAACAGGTATATCAGAAGCATCTTGGGTGTGCGGTGGTTTGACTTTGTAAGGAATGAAGTAATAAGAGTACGGGCGTCCGCATCCTGCATAGCAAACTCCGGTAACGATGGTCATCAAGCAGAGGTGATACGGTTGACTTAATCACGCTTGCCTACTTTACAAGGCATCAGGTTCATGACTTTCTGGACATCCGCTGTCGACTGTTCGTCGGCAGTTTATGTCAGAACTAAGGGACATAAACCTGATTTGAGAGGATACACAGGAGCTGGCAGCTGATAGAGATGCATGGAGGCTCTTTGTGGACACCGTATGCTCCAACTAGGGAGCGGACACGGAATGATGATAGTGTAATGTATAAAAACAATATAAACCGGAACTACAACTAAATAAATTTGCATAAGCAAATTATTTAGTTCTGGGTCCAGGTGGATGAACAACACAATTCTGTGTGAAATAGAATCAGAACTCTGGAAGAGTGTTTTCAACACGTTGGCCGCTCAGGTGAAAATTTTGAGCAAGGAGATTAAAATGGGAGATAAGCCCTCCACGTTTTGAAATAGTTGATGCGTTCACCTACCATTCTTGAGGTCCTGGGTTAGATTCTTGACAGAAAAACCAAAAACCTCCAAAATCGATATTTCAATGTTGATTTTAAATGTTTTTTGAACCGCAATATTCCATCATTCCTGGACTGGCACCTGAAGCGTACAGACGATTGAACTACGCTGTATTTGGTTTATTAATGCAGTTCCCTATGAACTACTGGGTGTGGAAAAGGTGATGATGATGAAAATATGATTACATCCTCAGAGTAATAATTCACTAGAGAAGCCCTTTAGCTTTATTGCATAAAACAAAAACGTTCCAAATTTTTGGTTTGGTTTTTAGTTTAACAAATGCGTAATGGACGGTTTCAGTTTGCGCTTGAAATTCTCAATCTGAGTACCTACAGCCCATTGTATTGCTGTAAACTGTAGGTAACTTCGTAGTCGATATTCATAGATTGGTTTTTGTATGTATAACTATTAGCCAGTGGTGTGTTATTACTCTAAGATTACATCCAAGACAAGTCCGACATCTTCCCTGATCTTATTCCATTCTACCATGGAAAACAACAAAGGTAAATAAATAAAACATAAATTAATATTCAATGTATTTTTATTTAGAAACATGGCACAAATTACAATAAAAACTGTTAACAAACATTTCAGGATATTGACGAAACATATGTAAAGCACATTGAACACAAAGTTACGAATGCGTGACAACTCCTAGCCATCGGAACACAAATAATTTCAGTACACGTAACACTCACCAATTTATTACTCATTATTGCTTTTCTTTCAGTTTAACGATTTAGTACAGTCATACAGTCATCGTGCATGTTTCTTTATAAAATAACATTTTTTATCTTGAAATTAAAAGTTATACAATGTACGACCCTTGGGTATCTCCCGAATCATCATTGCGATATCAAATTCTCTTTACGTAACTAGAGCTTATTGTGTATTCTGTTGTCTCATTAAATTATTCAATCAAATAAGAGACATTAAATAAAAATATGAGAGGTTAAAATAGAAATATATAATGAAGTCGATACTTGGACAGATGGTCTACCGATATCTGTCTGAACAAGTCAAATGGGATTTACAAAAGAATACAAAAATAATATAATCAAAATTCACAACACGTTGCGCAATTTTATAAAGAAATAGCTAAATATTGGTTAGATAGAATTCTAAAATAAAATACACATTCTTCAGAACAAATAAAATTATAATATCCATTATTAAATACATTTAAAAGCAAGTAGATATTTAATCTAATAGCATTGTTAAATTTCATTTTAGCTAGGCTAGCTTTATTGTAGAGATTTGAAATCAGTATTTACGTACGGAAGTACAAATTAATTTAGTAAACACTGTGGCGAAGACCATAAGTGAGAATATACAAATTGTCGAATCATACTAAAATAAGGACAAATAACCAAAACTGACGGTATAATACATACAGTTCTACGAGACCTAAATAAATGAAACACATGCGGTTGAAGTTTTACAGTTGGGGAATACAATATGGGATTGTAAAACAAGTGTGAAACTAAGATTAATATTCTATTCCCTATGCCTCTTACTTCTAGGAGAAAACAAGACTTCACATACACAATCACTACATCTTTCCCACATTTCTTAATAAATGAATCACCTTTAGTTTACTATGAATTTAACACACTTGTCATTAACTACTTTTCTTTTGTCGTCGTAATTGTTCCATATATTATATGTATAAAGAATAAACTTTATCTGAGTCTATTCTAAAGGAGATTTTCATTAAATGACAATTTAGCAATATTCCTCATTTCGTTTACTTACATCTACGATTAGGGCTAAGTATCTCAATCCATTCTGTTAACTGCTAATGCACTTATCTTACTTGATAATTTTGTTAAAACTTCGTTATTTCGAATGCTTATCCTAACCCAACTCATTTATAAATCTAAAAACAATATTTTACAAGTGGAGAACGAGTTTGCTGTAGAAGAGGAGATAGAGAGGGATCGCTGAGTAATTCCAATATCTAACGAATATTTCTAAATTAATCCAATTGGTTCTGGCTTCCCCTAAAGAAGGGGACGTAAGAGTTACAGCCCCGAAGTAAAAACTGAGTTTGTGAAATTTATATACCTAAAATTAATTATATAATATTACAATTCCACACATACACGTATATAATATAAATCGTACAAACAACATTCATACGCCTAACAAAAATTGGAAAATTAATATAAACTTTTCTATAAGTATGAACCTCGCTTTAAATAGTTAAATCGATAAGGGAATCGCAGACGAAAGGGAATTCGCTAACAATAATCTTCATTATATTTCACCACCAAATAAGGATAATTCAAGTTGAAAAATTTATTTATACCAAGACTTAATTAAATTTTGCGTATCGACAATTAACTTAACTTAACTTAAGGCATATATGAACATCACCGGAATTATAAGTTCCCAACAAAAATATTTAATTTTTGATATAAAATTTTTTGACCGAGATATGTAAAACAAAAATCTATAGCTTTTTTACTTCGGCAGTGAGCTTCGTCGACCGCAGTAAAATTTCAGACTATTGTATTAGATTCTAATAATTTACTCTCAAAAATAAATTCCCCTATTAGAAACCTGTTTTTCATCTTAAGTCTACACTTTTGATTTGTACCGAGACTGAGCGGACGAACTCCGACAGATTGCACTGAACAATCAATGAACAAAGGACATTAGTATAAGAGGTTGCGTGTAGTTGACAGTGGGAGGTGTTTTATTTCTTAAGTGGTTTTCGGGAGGTCCTCGCTGTCTTCCCCGTTGAAGTCGAGGGAGTGGGGGCCAACTGTGCACTTTTAGCGGCGGCTGCAACTAGTTCAAACATAAATATTATTAAAAGAGAATGTGAATAATTATCATCACTGTACTCCAATCCGCACCCAATAGTGCGCAGCATTGACAAACTAAAAAAACTTGTTATTATTACACCCGTTTCAATATAATGTATTTGACAGTAGGCAATAGATACCTTTAGCTGGCGTTGCCCTGCTCGCCTTGCCCTTGGAAGTGCTGGGCACCGGAGTGGTCACTTTGGCCGGAGTCTTCCTCTTACCGGGAGTAGCGGCAGCTGTGGGAGCCTTAGTAGGAGTGGTGGCCGTCTACCGAACAATCCACATAATCAGTTGCGCTACAATACGCAAACGCTACAGAATCAAATCATCCGACAATTTTGTTCAAATCAGAAAACAATCAATTTATTGTGAATGCAGTTAGTTGGTAGAATTACATATTGCTAAGGCAACTAAAATAAAATTTCACTGGATTAAATTTTACTTTTAATTATTAATAGAGAATAGCATAATAATATACTCTAGTATATAAATAAATGTAGAATACAAATAGTCAATTTTTTAAACCTTAATAGGAGTCCGAGTACTGACGCTAATGTGTGAAAGTATACGGAATTGGAAAACTAGAATGAAACTAGGTTGAATGCTGTCAACATGAGTGGTAAAAAAATGTACAACATATTGAGACAAGCATTATCAAAAAAAAAAGTGCTACTGTATTAGTCTGCACATGTAGAGCGAAAAAATGACAAAATAAAGTCACTAACACTCGCTAAAAAAAATTGTGAATTGATGGAAGTAGAAAATAAGAAAGACATGGCAAGTTTTTATTTTTAATTAATGAAGAATCTCATATTTTAAATTTTGATTTAAATTATGCATAAATCACATCAAAATAATATGTATGCATCAGATTTATTTATTAATTTAAAAAAAAACAAAATAACTTTATAATTAGCTAATGCTCTTGAAAAGTAATTAAATCTTCTGTAAAGTTGCTACTGGTATTTTTTTTCCTTTCCAGCATCGATATGTGTGAAGAGTGTGTCTTTAAACCACGAAGGTAAATAGCAGAAAAAATGAAAATGCATTAAGCCTTCTTTGAAATGATTCCACGTTCCTGATTTTTTTCATTTGCAAAAGAAAAAATTCTTAGACGATTAACTCTAAAGGGAAGCTAAAATTTTAAAATAAGGTAAGAATATTTATTTAAATTACATAAGATTTGCATATGAAATGTAACCAAAATATGAATTTGATTTGAACAACAGTAGGATGATTTCATTCTGAATAAAATATAGCAAATATCTAAATTTTTATAATGCGCATTTAAATATGTATATTTTTTTTAAAAAGCAGACACAAGAAAATTTTACTGAAATTAAAACAAAATTATTAAAAGTATATTTAGGCCAATTGAGTTTATGAGTTACAATATAAATGTAGCCTCGATGAGGAAGTTCAATGTTTAAAAAAAATAAAAATATTTTTATGTATGACATTATCATCTTTATATTATTGAAATTATTCCACTCATGACGTCACAAGTTTTCGTCGGTGAGGTGTGCTGGCATTTAAAAGTAGAACTCTGGAGCTATCAAAATACACTAAATGTTGAAAGAAATTTCTACTGGAAACCAAAAATCAATCACAACACATAACAGCGCTATAATTGATTGATATTTATTGTTAACAAGAACTTGTGATGTTTCAAAGCAGTTTATTTTTATTAATTTTTCATACATGTTGAAGAAACTTTGCCGTACAATTAAATGCACTAATTATTGATGCGTGTAACCAGCAATGCCAACCCCCATCAAGGTAAAATCAGTAGATTCTTAATAATGAATCGGTAGATTTCAGTAAATCATTATCAGCTAAAACAGTTTCACAAAAATTATTAAAAATTAAACTGTTACTCATGACGAGTCACGCTGTCAATAACTGTTCTTTTTTAGGAAACAGTTTCACATTGAACAGGTTGACCACAATTTTACCGCGCTACTCTAAAAACAGTTTTTTTACAAAACAGTTTCGCATATCAGAAACAGTTCAAACCCTTAGTGAGTGGTGGGAGGGGGGGATGACTGCTGTTATGTCATCCAAATTGACAATTGTTCAAAATGTCAGTAGAATTATCAACACTGCGTGTAACAAAATATTTTTATACCCAATTTCCCATAGCACTGAACTTCCTCATTATTGAATTTATGATTTAGTCTCTTTCATGAGTGAATTTAAAAACATACAATGCCCAAATAAACACAAAAGCAATGAAAAGATGATAAATAAATGATCAGGCGCTGTCAAAAGTTCAACAAAAAATTGAATCGTGCCCACATGAAGAGTATACGTGATTTTGTTTTTTAAGAGTAATTCTTAGGCAAAGCTATATTAAGTCAATTTCTTTTTTAAATAAAACAAGGCTTATTTCACAAAATTCAATGATTGTCAATGGTACCTAGTTGCTATATATTATACTATTTTACGATTAAATGAAACAGTTTCTCGTTTTTTTTTGCATTTGTTTGTCCTTCTACGTGGGCACAATTCAATTAATAAAGCTTCATTGTTGGTGTTGCAATTTTTGTGATAAATTTAATAATTTCTGTCACAAATATTGTAGGTATATCCGAATTTTTGACAGTAAACACAGTTTAAAAAAATGGTTAGTAAAAACAGAACATATTTATGCATAAACTTTTATCCCATGTATTTTTTTAAATTTTTTAATTCTATTAATTAAAATTTATGTACCTAATACATAAATGTGTTATTGTTGTAAAGAAAATTCTTGCAAACAACTATATTTACATTTAAAATAGGTCAAGTAGGTAGTCATGTTTTATAATTATTTTGCACTGCATATAAAAATGTCTGCATTAATCTCTAGTGTCTCTGGCCACACATATGTGGATTTCTGTTTTTTTTTTTCAGTAATATAAATGATTTTTTTACACTGCCAATACTTTCAAACAACTCTTTACTGTATTCTTTTACAGCAAAAGCAGCAGTACAGCATTCTTTCGGCGGGTTATTATTTCTGTCAAAAATCCTCAAGTGGGAATTACTCAAAATGGCGTCCATTTATACTACTTTTTCGCTTAATAATGAGGATATTTTTAAAAGAAATAACGTTGTTAAAAGGTATTTAAGGCTTTCCTAATATATCTTTTAAAACTTGTAAAGTAATTTATTTCTGGTGGCCAGGTATGTCTCAGATCTCAAGAGGCTAAAACAGGTTGAACCTAATTAAACCTGGGTGTGTACCTATTTTTTCAGGACATTCGTTAACAACTGTTTTTGCAAAGGGTGTGTACACCCGTTTTTTACACCAGATCTTTGCCCATTGGACAGTTTTGTATGAATAAACGGATCGTCAACAAGGACTTCCGTTTCTCACCGGCCCGTTTTCACAGTAAAAAAACGGACATTAACAAAGGCCCTGAAAAAAACGGGTACACATCGGTTGCAAAAACGCCAGTAACAACGGGCCTTAGGCAGACTAAACGCAATCCAAAGAAATTGATTGCCACAAAAATGTAGTAGGTTATAGAAATTGTTATGTTATGTTGATAAACCATTATTGTTATGTTACTGACTGGTTTAAGTGATCGGCACGTAAACCTACTATGCTCGAGGTCCCAGGATCGATTCCTTTTTAGGGTTGACATGAAATATTTTATGATGAATACATTGATGGCCGCTACATAAACCATTGGATGTTGAAAACATCAACTTTTCAAGACAGCCGATTAAAAACATTAAAAAGAGCTGATTATAGATGACATACTTTATGATGAATACTACGTAAACTATCTATGTTGAAAACATTAGCTTTTTAGGACAGCCGATTACAGACATTTAAAAGAGCTAATTATTATTTATTGACATTATTTTCTTAAGTCATATGATTCACATAAAATTTACCAAGTACTATAATTCTGAATTCAAATAAGATTCTTTAAAATTATAGAGTGTGTTTTCAATCAGCTCTCCTGAAAAATTGTTATATTCAAGATACGATAGTTAAGTAGCTGCCATCGATAAATGGATTATATTATTTATTATAATCATACAATACATTATGTTTATTTAAGTATTTTTGAAAGGCGGTATTTGTGGGATAAATATTTTATGCATACATATTTTTACGTGATATAATATCTACATCAACCTTTTGCTGTATTCTACTTGAAATTCTATTTAATTTTATATATTTCAAATGGAACATTTTTGTAATATGCGAGTACAATATTTGTTTTGAGATTAAAATAGTTAATACAGCAAAAAATTGAGTCTGGGGAGCCAACAAATTGATAACTATGAAGATAGTAATTTGTATTAGTAAATTAATTAAGCAAAGATTACAAATAAATCCTCGTAATATTAATTACCTCCAATATTGTAAACATTACGCAAATACACATTAGAGATTACCTACAGTAAAATCTAATTTAGTAAATTGGGCAAGATAAAGGCTTCAGAAAGAAAGTCTGATAAAAAGTACAGAAATCATACACTTTTCTTTAAATTTATTAAATCAATGGAAGGAAAGAGGGCAATGAGATAATAATATTTTAACATTATTAAGTGTTTATTGTGGTATTTTTTTCAATGTGAAAATTGTATTTTTGACGTCTGAGACAACAAATATTTTGTCATAAAACATTTGCTCAACCTCAAAAAACGGAACCGACTGCAAATAGCTGACGGTGCAGATTTACGGTTGCTGCTGACAAAGAGTCCAATATAGACAATCTTATTAATTTGTGATACCATAGATCTGTACATAAAAAAATGGTGCATTTTTCAAATTAAAAAAAAATAAATACAGGGGGACATTTGAGTAATTTTCCTAATGAAAAGTGGGCAGTGTGTCAAATAAGTTTGGGAACCTGTGATCGAGATTATTATGTTTAGTATTTTCTGAATAAATTCCTTAACATTTTTATCAATGTGCTAAGTTAATTATAGATGCACTGCCCGTTTGATAATAAATATGTCTATTATACATGACTTCAATTGTGTATTTTGTCTTCTATAGAAGATTTTACATATTGTATTGTATTTTTTTAAATGTGTTTTTAGGAAACAAATACTTAGTTAAAATAACAGGGAGTTAAAATATGATTTCATTTACTAGAGTTCGTTATTATGAAGAATCCTAAAATACAGTTTACATCATGCACTGTTTTATAAAACCTAAATATTATTTATTACAGGCTTTTCTACGGGTTATTCATGCTTCTTTAATTGATATAAAAATACATGATTAATTAAAATAAAAAGAAGTATTTAAATCAATATGTAAATAAGATAATGAACTGAAGGCAAATAAAAAATAAAACTGATCGGAATTAAGGATATTTTTAATAGAAAATAAATGGTAGACGTGTTAGAATTCAGAAAGGCAGTATATTTTATGTTTTAAAATCATTAACAGTTTATATACTGTTTAGAAATTTTAGATAAATGCAATATTTCAGCACATTTTAAGAGAGATTTATGTCATTCTAAATAATAAAAACAAATGTCCATGAAAAAACTTTGAACTTAAATTTTTTTAAAGCTTTTATAGAATTATTGCAAAAAAAACAACAGCAATTCCGATTTACTTTTGGAAAATAATTGACGATAAATGTTTACTTCTTTTTATGAGGGTTTTCTCGAGCCAATAATTTAGTTCAACAAGCCACCAAATTTAATGCAGTTAAAAATTAATAAACGAGTTGAAGTTTCAAGAATTTTGCAAGAAACATTTAGGAACGGTTTGCTTAAATGATTTGTGGGGTATTTGTCTCCATAAAACAAAAATACAAATTATTTTACAAAAGTAAAGCCAAATTCCTATTTTATTGGAATAAATATAAAATTCATAATGAGGAAGTTTAGTGCTAAGGGAAATTGGATATAAAAAAAACGTTTACTTAAGCGCGGTAAAAATTAGAGCATTCAATTGTACAGCGATGCTTTTTGAAAATTTACGAATTAAAAAAAAATATTTTAATAAAAACAAACCACTTTGAACGACGTCATTAGTTCAACCAAATCAATCAATGACAAATTTCCGGTTTACGGGAAGCCAATTCACAAATCAGCAGAACTCACCGAAGAGAACTTGTGACGTCACACGTGGAGTATTTTCGAATACGATACATAATAGTAAAAAATATATTTTCAAACTTGATTAGATAGTCTATTGACAAATGAAAAAAAATTTAAAACCACTGAACATACTCTAATTTTTACTGCGTGTACAAAAACATTGTTTATATTAAATTTCCCATAGCATTGAAGTTCCTCATTC
Organism: Micrasema longulum; assembly: GCF_059751315.1. NCBI lineage: Eukaryota > Metazoa > Arthropoda > Insecta > Trichoptera > Brachycentridae > Micrasema > Micrasema longulum. The sequence continues at coordinate 224,493 of NW_028278260.1, forward strand.
AATTTATGTTGGATCTTTTCCATGGACATACCCACACACTAATGAATTAATTCTTATAGAATCGATAGCCGTACTGTCTAACCTCTGTACCGAATGATATGATTTGGTAAAGCGATGTGGTATTTTTTTGCATATAAAAGGCAACAAATGCGATGGAACAAAAAAGCTATGAATTAATAAAACATAATACATATGTATATACATAGATAAATAAAATTTATATATATTTAAAATTTGAGTGTACTAAGCGGATGGTTTGTTAGTTGTAATGTTAGAGTGCATTCATATTGTGTAAAGATAAATACTATAACCACACTTTCTTGTTTTATTATGAACTCATTGATTTTCATTTTATAATATTGAAGGTAACGTATATGTATGCAGATTTATTTGCAAACACTGTATATTCTGCGAAATTTGATATTGAAAATTCAAAATGATGAACAAAGCAAAGCGAATGATAATTATTTGTTTACGCTCACAAAGATTTCCAATATCGAATTTCGAATTTAAATCTTCAAGTTATCAAATGTCGCTTCTGGAATATTTCGCGATGTGACTCAGTCAATTGCATTTAACATTTTAAATGCTTTCTTTGCATGTAATATATGGAATAACATTGGCGTGCGGGAGAAAACCATTTTTGTAATTCAAATAAATCAATAATAAAATTACAGAACTAGGAAAATTCACGAAATTATTTATAGTAAACTAAAAAAAACATATTTTACGTTTTGGTGTGAAGTGAATTATTTATCAATTATTTTTATTTATTCATCTTAAAGTACTTTTAGTTTTGTTCACACAAAATTCGGCCCCTTAGAGTCAGAGAAACGTATCTCAATTTCGTCTACTTTACAGGAGAGATCAAAAACAGGTTTAAAAAGCAGTAAATTTTTTACTTATTTTCAAACAAATAAAAACCTAATGTCACGTCAGTTTTTAAAAGTGTTTAAAAATATGTAAAATTTTTACTAATTTATTTATCTGTTTTTTTTGTATTTGTATCTCCTGTAAAGTAGGCAAAATCATGTAATGTTTCTCTGACTCTAAGGGGCCAAATTATTCGTAATGTAAACCATGATTAAAAGACGATTATTTAAATATTCCCAAATGAAGAAAAGAAGCAACTTGTTTTTAATTCAAAAAAATACTTAGGATGTTTATTCTAATAGTGTACTTGGAATAATAAAAAATTCTGATGCATTTTCAATTTCAAAAAGGAATAATAAATGAACCATGCGTCGCAGACTCATAGATCAGACATCCCACTGTTATTTATGACAATAACCTCAAAAAAAAATCTTATTTGAGTGAACGAAAAGACAAGGAAAAAAAAGTCATTTCTTATAATATTGATATTAAAAGAACATTTTTTTTTAAATCCCATGTTCCAAGTTTCTCCAGAATGCCAATGAATGGAGAAAAGTTTGGCGCGAACACTTGTGGGCTCCCCAAACGAATAAAAACGGAATAAACCAATGAAAATGAAATGAGAAAGTGATTGATACGTACATTCCTATAAATCCGTTGTATCATGCCTACCTTGCTTGTGGATGGCGCAATAATAACCTGGGATCTTTTTTCCTTTTCCCTGACGGGGGTTTTGGACTTTCTGCCCGGCTTCGGGGACTTGGCCGCCTCGGGCTTCTGGGCCGGGGACGGGGGCGGCGCCCGCTTGCTCCGGGCGGCCTTGGCTGGGGATGGGGAGGGGCTGGGGGCGGGAGGGGAGGGAGACGGCTCGCCCCCCGACTTGGGGGCAGCGCGCTTGCGAGACGGGGTGGCTGCTGGGGACGAAGACTTTCCTTTCTTTTTTTCTAGCTGCGATTCATCTTTGTAGAGCGATAGATCCACTAAAAGAGAAAATAAGGGATTAAGCCATAAGAAAATATTTCCTACCAGTACTTATTAATTCTCTTCGTAATTCAAGTATGTATTTTCGCTTTTAACCTTTTGCACACTGTTGCACAAACAATAGATGCATTTTTTCCCTCAAAGACCCTTTAGCACCTATTAGCGAAAGTAAACATGTTACATTACACAGTTGCTGTTGCTATTCTAACGTATACACTGTAAAATATGTATCATGCAGTTTTAACTGCGTATAAAATAAATCATTAAATATGTTTGCAACGTAATAAAATCGAGACGAATTTTGAACTAAGCAAAAGTGAGGATGAGTTTGTTTTTAATATAAATACCGTATATTGCAGATAAGACGCATCGCATCATAAGATGTAACCCAATTTTTGGTTGTCCGTCTTATGGTCAGGATAATACGGTATATAGCTACAATAACTAAGTAAATTTGTAAGAAACCAGACTTAAAAGGGCATAAAAAACTTAAGTAATACAGGTTAACCCTTTATAGGACACCTAGAACAAAGCGGTAAATAAAGTTTGAGGAGAATTGAGGTACTTATTTTCTAATATTTCATATTAACAATAATTTTAATGTCACAAGAGCATCGTAATACACTGGTAGATCGGTCAGTTTTCTCAGCTCAGCTTTGTCAAATGCAATATGTTCGTTATTAAAAAAAATAACATTTTAATAGGTTTGCAAATTTTTATTTTTTATTTTATTTTATTCAGAAAACATAGAGTCATACATAATAAGTATTGAAAACAACAATTTTTTAACATAAAAAGAGCAATTAAGTTTTCATAAATTATGCAAAAGATGTAAACATTAAATGTGACAAAAAAATAAATAAATAAGAAATTCAAGTGAGAAAAGAATAATTGTTAACATTTGCGTTTTCCATGGAGGTTATCGTTGGCAATAAATTAAAATAAATAAAAATACCAAATGCACACTCTGATCCATCCACGCACACACACATGAATGCACATATAAAACATACACAAACGTATATATATTTTTTCTCTTTTTTGTACTTTCATTGATAACTTTACATATAATTATTATATAATATGGAAACTTCACTGGTCCATTAGAGTTAAATCGAACTGTGTAAAATATAAAACAATGTAACAGTACTGTATGTTTCCTGAATAAAAGAAAAAAAAAACATTACATGTGGCACATAAACAACTCAAGATGCACATTCAGCAACTATCCCAAATAATCAACCCCATGAAGAAATTTTCTGTATAAATGCAACGTGCAGTTAAAAATGTCTACATCAATACCATTATAATTTTCCATTATAATTTATACAGGCACCTCTAATGGATGAATTCGAGGTATAATTGTTTTTACAAGTTGGTATTTTATAAAGTTTTTATAAAACTTTTTATAAAGGGGAATTTAATCTGGTATCCAATATTTTGCAAAAGATACGGCGAATAGCTCATATTATTTCAAATTTTGGAAAGAAAAATTAAATCACATGTAAGGCGCCTTTTTTGTAGAGAAGCTGTAAATCAACACAAAATATGTGTCCTATAAAGGGTTAAAGAAAAGCTATTTATAGTTTTACTGTTAAGTTATACAGAAGAAAAAAAAATTGTGAAAAAATTGTTCGAAACAATTTTTTTTAACATAATTTCCACATTTTGTAGGCACTTGCGATAACATAGCACAAAGCGAGGCACAAGCCTTCGTATTCCCTCTTCATAAAAGGGGACACCCACTTCGTTCCTCGTCGTACACATTATTCATACTGCCATTGAAATGTCTCACCCATCTCCTTACAGTCGAATCACTCATCACATGTTCTCGGTACACCTCAAAGATCCGTTGATGAGTGACTGGTTTAATGTTCTTCATATAAAGGAAACGAATCAGACTTTATCTCACAAGCAATTTCAAAGAAGCACTGCGAAACGTACACAACAGTCAGGTTACTCATAATTGCGTCAACTCCTTAGAAATAGGTCAGGGCAAGTACCACGCATGCGCGAAACAGCCATCACAACGATGTGACGGCAAGGAATACAAAACAACCGATTTTCTGGATACACTCATAATAATTAAAATAGCGGAATGTTTAACTCACAGCCATCTGGATGCTCTTCTGTGACGCTGGAGTCCGGCGCAGGCTCCCCCCTCTCGAGGGCCAGCGCTCTACCGAGAATGCTCTTTGTTCTTGCCAGCTCCGCTGCTCCCAGTCTCAGCCCTGAGTTGCGGGCTCGCTGGAGGGAGAGAGTCGTCAGGACACAATCCATATCTGAAATATTAATATAATGTATAAATACAGTGGAATCTGCTTGTGATTACTATGGGATCTGCACCCTTTCATAACAAAAACCAGTTAATCACATTAGCGCCATAATCCATAATCACATAATCACAAAGCGCCCTTGAGGTATTTTGTTACGAAAATGGCGCTATATAAGTTATCCATAATAATAATAATAATAAGCTAAAGATAAACAAAAAAGATTTCACAATAATATGCACTATTATTTTTACACAAAACATATCTGATTTCAAAAATAAAAAAAATTATATGTTAGGTGTTGAAATAAGTTGTGTCTGTTTTTTTCCAAATATAAAAATGAGTAACAAAAGTAGAAACAAAATGATATGGTTATACGTCATTAACAAATTACAACAGGGATGGAGAATACCTTAAAGAAGGGAATATGGAATTCTAGGCATTTACAGGGCTTATGACCTGTCATTAGCTGGTTTAAGTGGCCACTTTACACACTGTGTAACATTCACCATTTTGCCTATGTTTGAACATCCATATTTCTTAAATTCTTCCATTTGATGATTTTAGCGAAGTTAAAGAGCTGAAACCTTTACTGTTGTGAACATATTCATCTGACTGAATTATTTCACATAAGTAGGCAACGCCTGAAAACAATTTTCCAATTTTTAAACTTCTTCTTGGACCAGTTGGTTTTATTACAATATTTGAGTTTGTCCAAATATTGTAATAAAACCAACTGGTCCAAGAAGTTTAAAAATTGGAAAACAAAGGCCACAAAAGAGAAATTTCTCTGAGCGAAAGTCGTATATGTTTTCGGTATTACATAATTCAAATGTGTATTACATTTTCTTAAAAAATATTATAATCAGTGCATATTTTCCATTGAGTTATAAACAAGTGGTTAAAAATTGTCTCAAAGTTGAAACATTCGGGTAAGTAAATGATAAGAACACAAATATCAAATAGAAATATTACCAGTTACATCGTAGAAATCGGGGTTGTATATTTCTCCTGATGGGTCCGCAGCTTTATCTTGTGATAGCCATCTAATTTTTATTTTTTTGGTCGATCGGTAAACGTTCTGAGTCGTTTGACACACGTAGAAGCCGCCTTCGGTGTTCCGGACAGCCAGGAATTCATTTCTAAAAGAAAAATTATTTAGTGATCACTGAATGAATTGGAATGGGACAGGAAACGACAAGACAATAATCCAGAGAAACAAATGAAATTAAAATAAAGCAAATTTGTTTGTAGGCACTTATTTTTATTTTTACTCTTACTTTAACTTCACTAGCCAGACGAGACAACGTGGCAACGTGACTTGAAATAAAATGTTTATATTACCCGTTTTAGTTATTTATAGTGTTTTTAAAAATTACAAATAAATACATATAAAATGTATATATAAAGCACTTACTTATAGAAAACAATTAGTTTTTCATCACTTTGCTTTGTGGGGGTTGTTCTTCCTTGGTTAGCTGATAGTTTGGTCAGCATAGCCAACTCGGGCGTAGGAATTTGATACGGCTGAACCTGAAATTACAAGATCGATAAATAATGTAACAGAGATAAAGAAGGAATGTAGGTAGCATTTGTCTACAAACAGATAGATATAAACAGACAGATAGACGGAGATACAAAATGCTTCAATATTACCACAATGGATGACAAAAGTGTAAGTATTTTTTTTAAATTTCACATCCTTTTCTTAAATTTTTTTTTATTTATTTTACAAAATAGTCTTAAATTAAAGTCCTGCCGAGTTGCATACATACAACTCGTCAGCAGGTTCTTATAAATTACATCGATTATTTACACTTAACCTACATTGACAATAATTTTACTTGAAAAACAATTACATATTACATTATGAAAAATTAAAAACTATCACTAATACAAATTTTTTTTTTCTAATAACCATAATTTGAGCAAACGTCTCACTCCTGTATTTAACTCAGTATTTTTAATATTATTTGGTAACATGTTAAATACTTGTTTTGAAAACATGCCGTTGACTGTGAGCATATCCGAAAAAAGCCACAAAAAAAAGAAGAAGAAGACTGTGAGCATGGATAGTCGAGTTAGAACCTTATTGTCCATGAATTTCAAACAAAATATGAATAATTTATTTATTTATTTTATGGTTACATATTTTTTACAGCAATTTACATTGTTTGTAATAATAACAGTAGATTTAATGCGTAGAAGTTAAATGCAGATTTTTTTATTTTGTAATTAATCTAAATATGTAAATCGTTTCAACACTTAAGGTAAAACTACACTAGAGCGGCACTGCATGGCGCTTTGCAGCAACATGAAATATAATTTACACTGTTTTGGATTAAACTAATCACACTAAAGATGAACTAAACTGCACGGCACTCTATACACAATTTTGTCGCGCAGCACCGATGGAGTCGTAATGCGGTTCGACCTTCACGAGAAATATGGTAAATCATAGACATGCGATTTATGACCTTATAGTGCACGCATTTTTTACAAAATTTGAATGATTTTTGCAGTTCTTTGCAATTTGTTCAGAACTGAAATTTAAAATTCAGCTATGAACTGAATCTCTGACATAGTACAGTATGGACGCCAGAACTAATAATATACGATTTTAATCTCGGCGGTTTCAGTACAGATTTTATTAAGAAAAAATACTTCATTACAGTTCCTTAGAATAACATTACTATGATAATTCACATAGTATGGTAGATACTGTTTGCCAATTTGTAACAATATTAAGCTAAAAGTTAATAGCAAACTTTACTCCACATAAAGATATTCCCGGTTTGCGCCATACGAGAATATTGGAAACACAAGCATACGGACTATGTACATTTTAGTTTCCTTCAAAATGCCCCGATCAGTCGAGTCATGGCATTTTTTTCAATTAACTATCGCCTACGTGGAATTGTACTCTAAAATATGTTAAGTTTAATAAATTAAACACTTGAATTTATCTTGAAGCACTATCGGAAAGCACAGATCTTTCCATCCACAGTTACAGTTCTAAACTAAACATGCATAAGGAAATTAAAAATCTAGGTACTGGCAGGGGTGGATAAAAAGGAGGGGTGGCTTTATATAATGGGAATATTGCGAGTAATGGTGAGGGATTTTACAATATCATATTATTAATTAATGTGTTTTTCTAATTTAAATATTGATGTATTTCTAGATTTTCTAAGCTATTCTTATTTGGTTTCTACTAGTTTTAAAATGAAGGAGTTTGATTTCATATGAATCAAAATAATGGTTATCGAAGAATGGAATCGTCCATTATGTGATTGGCGAATTCCGAGAAGGTGTATTGGATGTAAGGGCTTGACTGAGTTCTTTCATTCTAATTTTTTAATTTTTCGCTGTTTGGCGGACGTACTTATGGTTACAATCTTCACATAGGATCTGTCATATGCCACTTCTATTTAAAATGGTCTATATTTGATTTTGAATTATATAATTTTTTCCCTAAATTATTATTTGTATAATACGCAGGTTGAATATTTGAAGATCAGTACATAAAATTTAAAAATAAAAACACTAGAATATTTCATAGTCCCTGGAATGGCCCCTGAAACGTAAGATTGATCATCGTACCTTCATGTAGCAAAAATGATCAAGATACGCTGCAATTTGTATACCAGTGCAGTGCTCCATGCACTACTGGGTGTGGAAAGGGAATGAGGAACTTCAGCCCTACGAGAAATTGGATACAAAAAATGTTTTCTTGCGCGCGGTAAAAATTAGAGCATTAAATTGTAAGGTAATATTTCTTTAAAATGTATGAAAAAAAAATTTTATACATTTTAATAAAAACGCACTACTTTGAATGACGTCACTGGTTCGTTGTGCCAATCAGTTTTGGAGTACGGTATAATCGGTTGGGGTGGTGCGAGTGACACAGTTTTAAATAGTGTATTTGTTGCACAAAAATTCATAATTAAAATAATACTCAAGAGTCCCGATACAGACATCTACTGAAGAAATATTCCATAAATCACAACTTATGACACCAAAACAATTATACGCTAAAACATTACTCACTTATAGATTCAAAAACTACTCTTACTCAAATGAAAGACATAACCCCCACAATACATCACATACAAATAATATAATCACCAGATCCTCAACACATAGACAACTTAAACAAATACAAACTAACCACTTTCGGACAAAGGGATTTTGAGCATTATTCAATTGAAATCTATAACCTACTTCCACTATCTATTAAAACAATTAGTAATAAGAAAAAGTTTAAAGAGGCTATAAAAAAATGGATAGTGGAGCTAGGTAGAAGTAGAATGGATTGTCTCATTCGCCCATACCAATACTGAATCAACTGCTCCACTTATGTTAGTTTTTGTTATTTTAATTGTGTGTTTTGTAATATAAATAATATAGATGTACATAAATACCTTATTTTTAAAACTGTCTGAATATTTGTTAATTATGTTTGTTTTTTAAGTTAGTCTTCTTTGTTTATTCTCAAATGTAATTTCAAAAAACTAAATTGTTAAGTGTCCTCGGCACGGGAAACCCCAGTGAGGTCACATTATTTTTATTATTAATTATAGTTTGTAAGCGAAAAATATGAATAAATAAAATAAATAAATATGAACCATCCAATGATATGACAGCTTTGAAGGATATCCGGTTTGGTCACAGTAAACAAACCAATCGGAAAAACTGTCATAGAACAACCTCTGACGTCACACGCGGTGTAATTTCAGAAATACAAAACTTAAAAATAAAAAATAGGCTTAGTTTAACATTCTATTGACAAATAAAAAAGACACTGAACTTCCTCATTATGATGATGATGATGATGATAGATATTTATGCTTAGTTTATAACTACACCTGTAGATGGAAAGATCTGCAGTTTCCGAAACTAATGCTTCAAAATAAATTTAATTGTCTTAAAGCAGGGTTTGATTTATTAAATTTAATCATGTTTTTCCACAAAGTTAATGCCGATTCAATAAATAATATACTAAAATAAAATTTACCTTGGTTCGGTTTCGCTTGCTGGCTCGACCATCCGGAGTCATGTCTGAAGGAGAATCCGGATCAGCAGTCGGCTTCTCCTTTGGGGTGGAAGGGGCTCTCTTGGGAGGACTCGGCCCATCTCCGCCTTGCGATGGCATCTTAACATCCTTTTTCCGCTTTCGCGAGAGAGTCGGAGTCACCGTCGCCAACTTCAGGGTGGACTTGGGCTTCATTTCTGTTTTTTGTCTATTTTTTTGGGTGGGCGTCACTGGAGACTCCAGTTTGGGGGCCGTATCCGAGGGTGGGGAAGGTTCGGCGACTACTTCGGATGGTTTGACCGGACTGGGAGCGGGCTCTGCGGGCGGAATCTCTTCCTCGGGCTCGTTTTCGCTTTTCTCCGCAACGCTCGGTTCAACGGGAAGCAGCTTCTTCGCTGGCTCCGGTTGTTCGACTATTGGGCATGGTTTTTCTTGTACCGATTCTTTTTCGATATCTTTTGCGGGTTCGGGTTTAACTTCTATATTGCTAATGTCATTTTTAGGGGAAGAATTGTTCGGTTGTGCGTCAACCTTATCATTAGTAGTCGGTTCTATAATTTCTTTAGAGCTATCGGGTACTGCGGGTTCTTTGCAAGATTCGGGCACTGCGGCTTCGACTTCCGCGGGAGCTAACTTCTCGAGGCACAGAGCTTCCGCGCCGGCTCCAGGGGGGTCAGAAGACGGTTTGGGAAGGTCGGAATTCTCACTTTCGGGAACAACGTCGGCGACCGCTTCCTTGTCACTGGGAGTGGCGGATTTCGGAGGGGACATATTTAGTGTTTGCGCTTCGGGCGCCGACGTGGTGGGAGCCTCGACCTTGGGCGGCTCCGCGGTGCCGTTGGCCTGGCCGGCCTGGTCTTCGGCCGCGGGGCTCCTAGTGAGCGCCAGGGGCTGCGGGGGCGCGGGCTGGCCGGGCGGTTTGTCCTGCACGAGGCTGAGCGGCGCTGAGTGGTTGGCCCCCTTGCCGAAGGAGGGCGGGCCTACGTGCGGCAGGTGGCCCAGGAGCCCCATGTGGGCGTGGTGCGCGTGGCCCTGCGAGTTGTGGTTCTGGCCCCCCACGCTGTTCATGGTGGAGGAGTTCTGCGCGGCGCCCGCTTGCCCGCCCGCCCCTTGAGGTAAAGCCGGCTTTAGTGCTGAACTCATTTACGTATAATCCGCTTTAGTGAAGATCCTCGCGATTGTATATCGCGCGACAGGTCTAAAATAGAAAGAAATAACAAATAACGTCACTTCGAGTAAATTGCAAACGTAAACAAATGTTCTAATCGGTGCGAGCATTCCGCGTACTTTCCCTCCATAACAAAAAAATAACAATTGCGCAAAGGCAAATACGGCGATAGTGCCGTGAACGGATAGTTTCGCGGGCTCCACGCTCAAAAATCGAATAAAAAATAAAGAAAAGCGGAACATAGGGTCGCAGAAACACTCGCAAACAAGGTAAGTTATGGGTATATTGCCCGCGGTATCACGGCTATGTTACCGCGAGCAATAATGCCCTCCTATAAGAAACAAACTTTCTCAAGTTAATTAGCACCAGTAAAATAATCAAAGCCGAAATGTTACTTACGCGAGCATTAAATGAAAAACTTTTCGTTGTACTCAGATTTGCAGAAATACTCCATCATCGGGGTGAAAACAAACCCAATATTCTAATTTTCACTCGACGGCGGACAGGTAAAGAAGTTTAGATGGCGTCTGTGCAATGCGCATGCGTCAGTTTTTAGTCACTGAACTCTGAATATTTTCCATTTTAACGTCCAATGGATAAGTGCCTACTTAGTAACCCGATTTTTAGCAGGTATCTACTTACGTTTCTTATCCATACAATATTTCAATACACAACATATTGCATATTTTCTCATTTTTATTTTCCTGAAAAATCACCTGAGAAGCGCTTATACTTTGGAATGTATTTTCAAAGACCGTCAGCTTTGAAATAAGTGAAAATGACTATTTCGTCAATTGTATTATTTACAAGCATGTACAAGCTCTTTTTGCATTACAATAAAATAACAATTAGAATTGGTTTTTTTTAAATAAGAAAACATAAATACTGTTATTTTCAACGCAAAAGGGAAATATCACCTTTTTTATAAGATTCTTAAAGTAATAAAAGAGTCTATGAAATACTCTCGAGTAAAAAAATATTTTTTGCTATTCATTAGTAACATAAAAAAGATTTTTTTTTTTAAAATTTTGTATTCCTGCAAAAACTGTTATTGCATTGGCCACACCCCTAACACGTCACAATTCATGTTAATTTTGAACTTTGTTTCTAACTTTGCAAGTTTTTATCGAATATCGTCACGAATTTTGGCGTTCCAGTTATCAATGCCAAACATGTCACGCTTTTCTAGTGACAATTTTTTTATAATTTATTTTTTAAAGTCATGTATTTCTCCACAATTTCTTATTGATTTTGAAAATACAATTAATTATTCTAAATCAATTTTATATATTTTTATTGGTATTCTTGGTATGTGATGTTTCTCTATTAGCAAATTACTTTGGGACCTCAATTGGAGAATACATTTTCAATGCTGAAAGAAGTGAGTAAATAATTTAAACATTCCTGTTTTTAGTGTAAAAATAAAAACACATTTTTGTAGTGATTTTTATAAATGCACAATATTTTTTCTGGGTTATTATGCCGTGTGCCTTTTGTACTATTTACCGACATTTTGAAACGCATTACGGCGTCTATCATCAGGATTGATGTATCATAGATCACAACCTTAATGATGGACGCTGTGATGCGATCCGATACGTCTATAAATAGTACAAACGACAAAGCAAAATAACCCAGAAAAACTTATTTTGCATGTGAACGGCCGTAAAAATCTAAAAGGTGAAAATTTTTTCGTGCGCAATTTTACGAATAAATTAATAACATGGACAAAAAAAATTAGTATCGACAAAAACAAGAAAGGAGTTTTGCGTTGATCTAGAGGTGTTAAGCGAATGTATTGCGAAAATACGGCTAAAAAGATTCACGATGCGAATGTTGATGGATGCAAAAATCGAGGCTGAGAAATATACGGTATCACCAAACAGAAAAAAATACTTCTCGGTGATGTCAAAAGTCAGAATAATCGTCGCGCATGCATGAGAAGGCGTATGAATGTCGAGGAAGTGAAATCGTAGGCAAATATAGAGCGACATGGCTTTATATTCTCTCTGCCTAGCCTTACAGAGAAATGGCGTGTTGGTTTGTTGTTAAAAAGGTTAACATTTTTTAAATATAAATATTTTAGTTCTTTTCTAAATGACTTACATTACCTACCTACTTGATAACAATAATAATGAAAATGATACTACCATCACGCAAGCTGAGATTATAGAACGCCACACTCGTCTATCCTGGCATGCATTTCTAACTTCTTCCACATTCATGTATTTCGTCATACAAGCCCTTTCATTCTGTCTGTTTTTGACATGACCTGACTTAAGATTTTGTAAATAATACGTACAGGCATATCCCACGCCTGCTTCCCAATTTTGGCAAATTAATATTATGGTGCCACAAAAATGTTCTTCGTAAAAATATTTTTGTTTATAAATTATAAAACGAAAATTTTCTTGAGGATAATTTTTTTAAATCCTGGTAATACTAAATGTGAAGTTGTCACGAAACCACTTTGCACAATTTGCTGCTAGCTTCACTTCATATTGGTCCCGAGATTCGCTCAGCTGTCATTACACTTATATTGGAGCACGTGCCGGCGAGCTAGATTGGTGTCTGAGCCTGACCTTTCGCTTTTTAAACCGCAGAAGAAATAAGAAACTGTGCTTTTCTAAAACGATTACCATTTCACAAACTTTATAGTATGGTTAGCATCTCCACTTTTCTTTAAAAATACTTGCTTATATTGTTTTCGTTCATTTTATTTTTTACTCACGTGTTTTGACAGGACTTCAATGTGCTCTCACGGCCTGCTGAGGAATTCGGGAACGATGAAACTCTAGAAAATTTGTGGGCTTCGAAAGCGATAGAGCATGGAGACATATATTTCAACGTAAGTCTGCTATTACATATTTTCAGTAATTTTGCGCAAACACGAGGCGATCGCCATTCTGTTCGTACGTTCAATGGCGAGTGTAGGCTCGCTGTGTTTTTATTTTGATGGTTTATTTGTATTTTATCGGTGTATAATATCTTGTGTAGTGATGTATTATTAGAATCGTCACACTTAAGAGTGTTTCTCTAGACGTTTTCGATAGTTGAATATCTGCGATGTTTTGGACTCCGGAGTATAGAGACATTTGCTTGTATTTTCTTCCGAAAGAAATCTGATTTGATTTGATTTCATGTTATTTTAAATAATAATAAGCTCAGTGCGGTGATAACTGTTTTTACAAGCGTGCTTCAATATAATAATATCGATTTTAAATACACACTTTGAGCAATCATTTCCTGTTTTCTACCATTAACTTACTTAAAATTTATTTTCTTAATATTTTTAATTAATTAATTATATATATAAATTAATTGATGCCCGATTAAACAGAAAAACGTGGTGATAATAAGCACGTATTAAATATATTTCAGACACATCCAATACAGGAATCAAAATATTTTTGATTATTTTTATTAAAAAAATATTTTTAAGTTCATTTCAACCACATAACAGAAATATTCTTTGATATTTAAACATACGTTTGTGGTGACTATCTTATAACCATTGCATAAAAATACAGTAAAAGTATTTGCACACTGACCACTTAACTAATTTGTTCAATGTATTGAGTTTCTCTCTCTACTGACATTACTTGTTGGAACTGCATTTTAATTATAGTAATGAAAATGCAATATAACTCAAATTATCGGGATTAATGAGTGCCAGATGTTATCCGGATATGCAGAAATCTGGATAATGTAATAACAATTCAAGTAAGGCAATTTTGTTTTCAAGAAAATGCAAAATTGACTTTAAGGTCACTTTTTTATTGATTTTGAAATAATACAGCTAATTGAAAGCACATTAATAACTTACTCAAATGTGTCCAGCAAAGTTAATTTCTTTGATGAAGAAACTCTTTTACGAGCAACGATGTCTTTATTTCGAGGTGTTATTTCCTGACAACAATCCGGATATTTGGCAATGTGGTCTTCTTTACTACATTTAGTTTTATTCCACTATTATTTATAATTTTCACCAATGACTGGTGCCAGTCTGACGATGTCGTTCAAGACGAAACTTAATGAACGAAAATTATAAATAAATGTGAAATAAAACTGACTACGGTGTTTTTATTATAATAATTAATTTGTTTTCTATTCTGGGATTAGAATATCTAGAGCATGGGCAGCCGGGTTGTTCTGGGTCAAATCCACAGTTTTTAAACAAAATTTACCTCACCATCTCAGATTTTCATTAAATTTTACACGGGTTTGCTATTCATATCTCAGAGTAATCATTCGTTACCGGTTATAAAGAAGCCCTTTTCGCTGCATATCATAGAACAAAAGCGTTCCAAATTTTCGGTTTAACAACAAACATGTAACAGGCGCTTTCGGTTTTGGGCTTCCAATTCTCAACCTGAGTACCTGTGGCCCGTTGTATTGCTGTAAGCTGTAGCTGACTTCGTGGTTAATAATCATATAATGGTTTTTGTCCGTATGGGTGACTATTAGTGGCGTATTATTACTCTAAGATTCATATAGACTTGGATAAATACCAAATTTCATCGAGATATGTCCATTCGTTTTTGAATTGAAAAACAGAAATTCCATTCATGACTTCAGTCAAAAACTTAGGTATTATCATTCATAAGCATTTAGGGTGGCACAATCAGGTTAATGAAGTTAGCCGTAAACTTTATAGCAGTTTGCACTCACTTAAAAGATTACAGAATTTCTTGCCAATTAATATTAAGCAAACATTAGTCCAGAGCTTACTTCTTCCACTCCTTGACTACGCGGATGTATGTTATCCAGATGCTAACTCTGAATTGCTTGATAAGTTAGAACGATTGCAGAATATTTGTATTCGTTATATCTTTAATCTTCGCAAATTTGACCTCATAACCGAGTATCGCACGCAACTACACCGGCTCAATATCAGGCATAGAAGAAACATTCACATTCTATCACTTCTTCACAATATTTTAAATAATCCCACTTTGCCTGTTTATCTGAGAGAGCTCATTCAACCTCTTTCACAACATGGATTATCTCTTCGTTCTAGTAATGAGAGAACCCTTTTAATACCCAGTCATCGCTCTAATTTTCTTGCCTCCTCTTTCACAGTAGTAGCTGCTCGATTGTGGAATAATCTACCCACTAATGTTAGAGACGCCCCTTCTTTATTTACATTTAAGTCAAGATTGAAATGTCACTATCTAAATATTTAAATTGTTCCTTTATCCTTCTTCCTTCCTTCCCATCCCCTCTTCTCTCTTCATAGTATAGTGTTATTTTTTTTTTATATATATATTTTTTTCTTAATCTTTGCTTTAAATTTTTGTATAAAATTGTAAGATTCAATATGTCCATATATTTATAATTTTCTTAAACTGAACGGTTTGAGTAGGTAGGAAGAAATTGCCTTAAGGCAATATGCCCGCCCTTGTATGTATATTTATTGTATATGTATATAAAGTGTCAAATAAATAAATTGAAGACATGTGTAGAAAGAGGTGACAAAAACAAAAAGCAGAAATATCTGGGGTCAAAATTTTGAACACCAGTACTATAACACCTTCATTCACTCTCAAAATGGGTTTTCCGCTACTTTTTGATGGTGTAATTGGTTTTATATGAAAGGGCTGTACATAAAGTCTTCATCATTGTAAAAAAGTAAATTTTTGACGCAACGCCTTCATTCACTCAAATCTTCAATAACAGCCATGTAAAGTTATCAAAAATTTGCCAAAAACCCTAAATACATTTTTAAAAAATTGCTCTAGAATCTCGTAATGGAGCTAGAGAGCTCGAAGACGTGTCATATTACAGCATTCTTCATGTCCCTTTCTGTTATACAACATTATTTCTGGTATACAACATTATTTCTGGTATACAATATTCTCTAGGCTAATACTAAAAATAAAATATTTTAATACACTAAAATTAGTCAAAAAGTGAAAATTTTCACATTTATTCCATGAATGGTTTGTATTGTTGTTAATCACCAGGCAAAATATAAATTAGGGATGATAATCTCTTGAAAAAACTGATGCTTGATTTTTCATTATCCCCCTTTATTTAGCTGAATAACACTAGAATGAATGAAATAATACAGCACAGTAAAACTTTCATTAATAGGATATGTTTATCATAACAATTTTGAAAAAGCCACATATGTGGCATACATCACTTTCAAGTAAACTCACTTCTGTCAGAATGTCCGCTACTGACACCCACAGAACATCAACTCTAGTGTGGTGTGTCATGGCGCCAGATAGATCCCTACCTTACCACAACACAACAATGTAATCCTACCTTAAGACTGATTATCTTACCTTAATGTAGATAGTAAAAACTATTGAAATATGCTGCGATGTACTAATGCAGTATCCTATGCACCATTAGGTGTGGATATGGGAATGATTTTTCTTGATTAAAATTAATGTTTTGTTGTGCGGCCTGGCTTGTAATCTTTTTTCTAAAATTTGGCCCGGCCGCTGAAAAGGTCCGCCGCCCACGATCTACATAGATGGTAATCTACACAATAAATTAAATGGAGCAAATTTTTAGTCCTTTATCAATTAGTGGGGTAATAACTACAACTAGGTAACTTTAAAATCGGCATTTTTTATTTACCCACTAAAAACACATGTTTGTATCTTCCTCCACGAATGCTACAAACAGGCAAGCCTTGATTCATTAAAATCATATTATGACGATTTAAATGTGTGACTTTATCTATTTGTAGCATTCAATCAAAATCAGGTTTTAAAAAAATGTGTTTTTAGTGGGGTAACTCACAAATAATGCTGATTTTCAAAATACCTACTTTGTCAATTTCTTCATCATTTGCTTTTTTTGTATAACATGTTAACTATACAGATTTCACTATATGTATTTTTATGACATGAATATAAACTTATTGAAAGTATGTTAACAAAGGTTCCTCCAAGTCGGTCCCTCAATGCTGAGGATCATGAACGTAGCCACCTTTATTGGGTCAGTCCATCTATATGGGATTCTACCCCGGCTTCTCCTACCTTCAACTCGGCCAGACATTATTGCCTTTTTTAGATTGTCTGGCTCACGTCTAGCAATATGTCCAAAAAAAGACCGTATCCTTCTCAAACACACCACTGATAGACGAGTTGTAATATGGAGCTCTTCCAGTATCGATGCGTTCGTCCTTCTGGCTGTCCAAGCCAAACAAAGGTAGAAACTATTGATGCAGCAAATTTTCATACAGAAATGATATCAATCAACAAATTTCTTTTCCAAATGGAGCCTATGGCATCCTCTGGGCTATTCTGTTCGAGCAAATCGGGGTCAAGTTGAAAAGATATTCGGTAACATCACAAAGGAATTTCGTATCAGTTTTTATTTCCAACAATTTTTTAATTAAACTAACTGGTATAGGAAGCATAAAAATCTAAAAATTACAATATTTTGAGTTTGTCAGTATGTTTGTAGACAAAATTCTGGATTTCACCTCCTAGGGAGTCACTAAGAATAAAAAAATTACAACAGGAATGGAGAACATTTTAGAGAAGAAAATATGGAAGTCTAGGCATTTACAGGGCTTATGACGTGTCATTGGCTAGTTTAAGTGGCCACCTTACACACCGTGTATCATTAACAATTTCTTCATCTGTTGATTTTGGTGAAGTTAAAGAGCTGAAACCTTTATTGTTGCTAAGAGATTGTATACGCTGTGTCATCCATACACATACATGAACATATCACTAGGCCAAAGCAACAGTAAGATAGACCCGAAATTTCCACTTTTGAGATACACATGCAGATATGTTAATAAATTAATGTTTTCAAATAATAAAATATTGACGTAAGATAGTTAACCTATGTGAAAATATAGTAATGATAATGACTTCAAATAATTTAATTCAGTCAGACCCTTTGCACATGTCAAAGTTCGATTATCTCAGATAATGTTCTTCAGAGATATCTCACTGTTGCTTTGTTAACACATCCATTACGTGGGATACATGTACGTCATGCATCACATAAACCACAAAACATGTGCATTCAGCAACTATTCCAAATAATCAACTCCATGATTAAGTTTTTTGTATAAATTCAATATGCAGTTAAAAATGTCTACATCAGTATTGAGTTCATTATAATTACGTATCGAGTATTTGTCTCTTAAACATAGTTTCATTGATGTGAAAGATGTCGACCTCCAAAGTGATAATGTTCAGCTGCCTGACTGCTCTTCCTATCGACATGACCAGAGGCACGTCGGTTCTGGAAGTCAGGAGGTAAAACCGTCTGTGCTGACGCTGTCGGAGATATCCGTCTGGGACGTAAAATGATGTTCTTCAAAATGGCAGAGTTCTCGATATAACCTCTCAGCAGCCCAAAATAATGGGTCAGTGTGAAGCCATCCTTCTAAGTTGCAAAAGTTTTATAAAATTTTAACAATAAAAAAAAATCATTCCAGACGATTAGCTTGCTCTCGCAAGTTCTGAGATCTACAGGTGACTGACCTTGTAACCTTAGAGGTTGACTCAACCTACCCACTCAGGTATGGGCCACCTTTAGATTAAGAGTTACACTACAGCCAGCATAGCGTGTTGAATCATTAAAAAATACGAGTCTACCACGGCAAGGCAAAGATTGGGGAGAGGTCAATAATTCCTTCCAGTTAAAGTTTTGTACTGCAATTAATGTGTTATTTATATTTTATTGAGTTAGTTTATTTATTTAAGAAATGCTTACTGCATTAAATATTGATGTCACAGTTTCGATAAGTTATAATTCCTTCAACCTGTAAAAATGTTGTACTTTTCGACAGAATACATCAATATTAATGAAATTACCTAAATATCCTCAAGAATCTTATTAGAATCAAAGCAGAATATTTGATTATCACATTTATTTTTTTGGCTCTATGCCTGAGCCCGTATTACAGTGAGAAGTTACCATTTATTTTTAATTTTATTTTCAAAATAACATTGTATAAAAATAGAATATGATTAGAATTTTTTTTCTGAATATGTTCAATTACCGGTTACCGACGAATGTATTTTTCATACAAGTATACACATTTTACTACATAAATTTCCATTTTACTTCATACCGTCTCGATACATACCATTGATGATGGCGTTTGCTATCGCGGCCCTGATGCATGTTTTAAAAAAATATATATAAACATACATTTTGAAAATATAAATAATACATATAATACCTCAGAGTAATAATGCGTAACCTAGAGAAGAGCCCGAACATAGGAAAACCACTCTATGACTATTGGGTATTAAGTTAGCTACAGTTCGCATCAAAACAATGGGCCGTACTCAGATCGAGAATTGCCAAATGGATATTAATTTGCATTGTAATTACTTTTAAATATGTACCTATGTATTTATCATTGCAGGGTTATTCCAATCTATTTTTCTATAATATTTTTTCATTTTATTCATAATATATTTATGTTATATTTATTGAGACATAAATCCCAACTCCATTGAACCAAAGTCCTGTGTTTAGTTTGTTTGTCCGTCACATCTCCGAAATGGCGAGTCGTAGCGGCCTGAAATTTGGACATGTTATTTTAGATGATTTCAAGGTTAACGTTGCTATTTTCGAGTAAAATTTTAATCGACCTCTACTCGATAAAAACTCAAACTTTATTTGGATGCCTAGTGCAGCCCTGACATATTACCCATAATCGAATGTCATTATGAACAGTAAACATACTTTGATTCACAAATTTATCCCCTAAATTGAGAAAAAATAGTATCTCAAGTAAATATGTTGATATAAGGAAAGTTTTTAAGCAACATAATACACGTGTCGGGACAATAAATGCCAAAAATCAATGTAAATCATGGGAAAATATTCGGAATCAATTACCTGTGAAAACTGTCTCCTTTAACACCTTTGACGCTCCTGCTGCTGCAACCAAACATACTGCAATTCACCATAGTCGATTTTTATTTATTATAAAGTAAATATCCAAGTTATTAACAAACAAAGCCAAGCACAGCTACAGAAGCATCCGATTGAACCGTTATGTTTATGTTGTCAAATAAAACAAAATGGCCACCAATTGGTTGCTAACCAACAAACCAACATCGCTTGCGTTCTATGAAACATAGTGAGAGGGCTTCTCTCTAGGTTACGCATTATTACTCTGAATATAATACAAAAAATACCATTGAAAATAAACCAAACAAAATAGCACACCAATAAAAAAAACAACCTCTCGTGCTTATATATTTTAACAATTTAATTCACTGAATTATTATTGTTGATATATCTAATTTTATTCTATTCTAATCTAAAAAAATATGGTCCTGTGGCAGTTAATCCCAATTCATTGATTCGTCGTCATATTTTGTTACTTTATGGTATTTTTTAAGGGCTGCTTATAAATACATAGAATTTTGACAAATTTCTTAATTCAGTCCTGGTATTTAGGAATTAGTTTTAATTTGGTTTATGGTTATAGTTCTGGGGTGGACTTTGGACCAGAAAGATCCACGCTCTTCAACAACTTTGTTTCAATTTTCAATACTATTATTAAATTATGACTACTTAAAAATAGAAAAAAATATAGAGGATAGAACGCCATATCACTCTGTCTTTGCATACAGACCTCGCTTCCTCTACATTCATACATCTTCTCATACACGCAAACCGATTATTCTTACTCTTGACATGTCTATCTTCAAGTATTTGATGGACTTGATCGTGCCTGCATCCATCAACATTCGCATCGTAGATCCTTTGAGCCATTCTTTCGCTGTCCACTCGCTCTACATGTCCAAACCAACGCAGCACCCCTTTCTTGATTCTGTCGATAATGCAAGTCTCAAGGATCATAGTTCAAGGATCTCGACATTTGGAGGGATCGCATTTTGACAGCATTTAACCTACTTTCATCATTATTTTTCCAATTCCATACTTCGCTCCCGTACATTAGAGTTGGCACTAGAACTCCATTGTGAACTGCTAGTTTTGCCTCCTGCTATAAATATTTGTTTGCCATAGTAGATTTCAGTGCACCGTTCACCCTGTTCCTGGCACTCACCCTCCTTTCAATATCTTTCTCAGTCTTTCCATCCCTAATAAACATACTTTTCAGATACACAATTT
Source organism: Micrasema longulum (assembly GCF_059751315.1). Taxonomy (NCBI): domain Eukaryota; kingdom Metazoa; phylum Arthropoda; class Insecta; order Trichoptera; family Brachycentridae; genus Micrasema; species Micrasema longulum. Next base: position 245,905 of record NW_028278260.1, read on the forward strand.
TTTCTACCCGATTCAGAATATCTTCGTTCTCACTGATCTCACATTTAGTTATATTTTTATCCCTTTCAAAAACCATAACTTTCGATTGGATTTGGAAAATTTAATTGTATTTTCAGAATCAATATTATATCAATCTCAGAGTTTTGTTCATTTTAGAGGGTTGTATGAGAATAATTTTTACTCTGCAGTTTCTATAATGTTCTCACATATTTTGTATTTTACTTGCAGATACTTTGTGCCGTAGACCCCAAAATCCTGCGTTTAACCCCAAACGATGATGTGATCTATATGCACTTCCGACAAGACTTCCCCGACTTGAACGTGGATTCCATCAACGAGGACGAGCTGAAGAGCGCGGCAGGGAAGGCGAAATGGAGACCTTTCTGCGAAAAGTTCAAGAACATCGTGGAGGATTACAGTTTCGGTACCCTGATGAGAGCGGACGCGAAGGAGGACTATACGGAAAGGAACACATTGCTAGTCCCGAGAATACAGTTTTACGCTATTGAAATTGCTCGGAATCGGGAGGGGGTGAACGATAGCATCCGTATTAATTATAAACCCACCTTAAGGCCAAACCAGTCTACCTGCACTTCCGAAGACGACGAACAAGCGTGACCTCAAACTAAATCTCTGCAATTTTAAGATTTTAGCGTTAATGTTTAGGATTATATTATTTAGTTGTTTTTACTGTAACGGTTAAAGGTGAAGGAAGGATAACACTTATTTATATATTTTGTTGTAAATTATGTTTAGTGAAAGGAATTCTTCTCAGAATGATTTTGTTGCTAAATGTTTTATTTATTTGCCTGCAATAATGTTTTAAATACCCTCGACAGAATACAACAGCGATAAATTATTGTGAAATTAGAATATGTACTTCTTTTAATAAAACAATTTGTCATCTGCATTTTAACTATATCCAACATGAAAAGAACCGTTTTGTACGGATTAATCCTTTTCTCATTTTCATATCTGGATTAACAATGTTTATAAGTATCTCATATTGATAATGTTATTACCACAAGACTTAATGAAAAATTAATAAACTTTATCAATGATTTGTTGTTTCAATTTAGTTAGTATATTTTTTGTTTACATACAACATGAAATATTGTATTTACATGAGTTACAATATACTCATTGTGGGACTTTCATAATATTTCAATTTTTTTAAAGGAAAGAGAAGAGTATTTTTACTCACTCAAATATTACAATTTTTAGACCATTTTTTTAAAGTCGTAAATAAATGTACTGGAAAAATGGAAATCGAATTATGGTAGAGTAGGATTTGAACCTCGGACCTTTGGTCCGTGAGTCCAAAATACTACCACGGGACCACAACCTGGTTCAAAATAAATTACAACATAAATTTATTTAGAAGCAGTAAAACTGAAACAATAACACAAAACAAAAATGACAAAGTAATTTTAAAATATAAATCATCAGTCGGCCTGCATTACTGCCAATCTAAAATTTAGACAAAAACGATATTTTCATATTAGGGGACTTATAACTCTTATTGGATGTTCCCATATCATATTATATGCGTGGGACCAAAAAGAGGTGAACTTTCTGAAGAAGAACAGATCCGCGGATCGGAGTAAATAATGTGTTTGATTTGATTTTAAAAACTGTTTTTTCTGTTCTGTGCCGACTGACAAAATATGTATTGGAAAATCTCTTATACCCCAGAAACACTCCACAAACCAGTCCTGGGCCCTGATTACAATGGGAAGTTAACAGAGTTATCTTCGACTGTCTATAAAGAAAAACCAATATTTCTGTGCGAAAATGAGTGTATTAGCATGAACATTTAAAGTATCTTCGTCGGTAACCTATAATTTAACATGTTTAGAAGAAAAAATTGTATGCATATTCTGCTTTTCATACAGAAAACTTCATTTTACTTTGTAGATAAAATTGAAGATAAATGTTAACTTCCCATTGTAATCGGGGCCCAGATAATACTAATCTACCTATATGATAATAAATTCTCACTATGGTTATTATAATTTCATATAAACTAATGTATCTAAAAAGCCAACTGCAGAGAAGTTACTGATCAAGCAAGAATTGCTACATGAAGAACATTTTGAAGATATCGAAAATAAATTTTAAAAATCTTATTGAAATAATATACTAGATTGAATTTTTGTACTGACATTTCTTGATGGAACCTCATTTGAATTATAATAATAAAAATACATACATAATTTTATTCCACTTTTATTTATAATTTTTGCCAGTGACCGAGTTTCATCATGACCGAAATTGTCAGACAAATTTAATTACATATAATTCAAATACATTTCTATTATAAAACTCCATAAAATTACGCATCTGTTTTATTAGATTATCTTAAATCCTTAAAAGTTCTACAGAAAAAAAAAATTAAAATAATACTATACAAACCATCCTTGTTCTCAACTACCGAACTGTTTAAAGAATTTAATGTTTTAAGAGTGGAGGATACCTACGGAAAGCGTTGTATGCTCCAGGTGTATAAGGAGTCTCCCATCGGACTGTATTACGGGAAGATTAAGAACAGGATGCATCGCTCTACAGAGAATTAAAACTACCATGGCCAAACATCATTATACTTATATAGGACGGAAGCTTTTCAATAATTTACCACAAAATCTACGCCAAGAAATAAATTACAGAAAATTTAAGGATATATTAAAGATAAGCTTCTTGACATAAGTAAAATTAACTGTATTTTGAAAATAAAGATGTATGTTTAATATGTGCCTGTGTTTATAAATTTTGTGTTTTTATTAAAAAATTTTAGTGTTATATTTTCTCAATTTTTTAAATTGTTTAATTTTTTTATTATTTGGTTTTGCATTTCTTGTTTTTTTTTATTTTTTATGTTGTTTTGTAAACTTGCCAAACACAAGAGCCAGACTCTTTTTTGGCAAGTTCAACCTTGAGTGTTCCATTTTTTTACTGAATGTATTGTTTATTTATGCTAATAAAGGTTTTTATTTAAAAAATTACATACATTCAAACAACACTTAAATTCATATAATTGTTATTACTTTATACTTAAATTCCTTTAACTTAAACTCGTTTATTCCCATAATTATATAAGATCGACTGACAACCCCTGCTTGAACATAGACATTTGTTTAGTCTTCCACCAGTCTGACGCTGTCGGTCATGATGAAACCCGGTCACTGGTAAAAATTATAAATTATACTGTGTTTAAAATTAAAAATAAATAAATAACAGATATCCACAGAAAAAAAATACTTGCACGTATTTAGAGATGGCGCTAGAGTATGTTCATAATTTTATTTTTTCATTTTTTATGTCCACCTTACTTTATATTATTGTCAAATAGCACTTGTAGGTAATTGATAATTTCCATGCTTCAAAGAGACAATAATATTTTGAATGTCATCGTATCATAAACTTAATATAAACTAATCTGTAATTTAAAAAAGAATGCTTTTAATACCTGCCTGTTGATTATTTTTGTTCATTACATCTTTATTTTTAAGTACATAATGATATGATACCATTGAACATAAATGAAGTGAACTAAATTAAGTTGAATTTTTAAAAATCTTCTTCTTTTCCACATCCGCTCCAAAGTGGAGTATGTTGCCTCCAGGAGACCCTATCGCCAGCCAGCACTCTCGCCCCCTCCCACGTCAATCGAGCGCCCCTTAGTTCCGCCGAATAAAGAGGAAGATTCTCATCGACGTCCTTCCAGGACAGGGCAAGCCCGCAGGTTTGAAGAAGAGGCAACTTGGGTTTAGGCTCTCCTCTCATGCACAGCCAAGCCAGGTTCACCATTGCACCGTTCAAGACGCTTGTTATAGGAGGCTGCTGTGTCCATTCTTGGACTTCAATGTAAGTTATAAAATCTAACCACTTTATACCTAATATTCTCCTCAAGCACTTACTCTCTAAACTCAGAAGCTTGGCGTTCTGAGCTTTGGTAAGGTGTTAAGATTCGCACCCATATAGGAGTACCATACCATAACATACGCATTATAAAAATAATCTGTCTCTTTCGCGCTCAGACGCGCTTATGAGCGTGACATAGACAACTATTGCTTTATTAGTTGCTAACGATATGGTGATACAATATACACAGGATGCTTCTGCATTTATCTGAATTTCGCTGAGATTCTTAATAGTAAAAATATAACAATATGTACGAGTATTAAGTTATGGATTAAAAACACTGGTTCATGAGTATGTAGGTATTTTCATTTAATCAAATCATGAATAGGTCGGTTATGTAGTGATGGCGCTTTCACAAAACTTTCAGAAAAACATTTTTAATGTAGAGAATACTGATTTTTAAAATCTTGATGTTATATATTGTTATATTAAATGTTTTTAAAAAACTCTTTTGGATTAGAGCAAAAAAAAACTATTACTTTCGAAAATGTCATGTATTTACGAGTATTTATTTTTAAACAAGCATGTTTTTTATTAATTATTTTATGTTCATTATAATAATAGTTATTAGAGTGTAATTAAAATTCACAGTACAAATTATATCGGAAAAATATGTATACACACTTATTGATAAACAATAAATCTTGTTATTTATATACTTAAAACAATCTACACAACTTCGCATTCTAGCTCTAGAGAAATTGACTATAAAAAAATACATTTTTTCAAATTTAAATTGCCTCTTGTTCTTGGAAGGACTATAATTAGTAAAATGCGACATTTTGAAAAATGATTCGAAAAATATAAAATAATGAAACAAAGTATTTTAGTAAATTAATATTACATTTTCTTAACCCATTGTATTTTTTTTTCACATTCACAACCCTCTAATCCAACACCGTATTTTGAAAAAAGATATCACATTTGGTTAAAATTTAATACAACGTTTTTTAAAATCAACATCCTGTAGATTTTTAATGCGTTAGTGTGAGTTTTCTGAACGCACCAGCTTAAGTTAAACCACCAGTATCCATGCGGGAGTGTTCAATGTCCAATGTTTATGTAGGTGCATACCAGTTGCGAGTGAGTCTATATGTAAACTGATGTAGCGCACATTTAAAACAATTCTCCACTGAGAGTACTTTCTAATCTCGTATGTAGAGGATAACTCAAATATAGTAACACTTGAATGCAATTTTGTTTTTGTAATATAAGCGTGCAAATAATAAATATTATCTCTCTAATATTGTGAGATAATATTATTTGTTGACAAAATTTTAATGACTATCTTTGAGAATATATTTATAAATTCCCATTAATTAAATTGTTTGTTACATTGCGAAAATAATTAATGGGTGACATAAACAGCGTCATTTTATAATGTAATCCCTCAAGTGCACTTTACAAATACATGAATATTGATTTTGATCTAATTAACGATTAGCCGATCAACTGAGGCCCATAGCAGGACTACATGAGGCCCTTATGGCCAACTTTTCTAGCATGTAACAGTTGGCGATCGCCGACGGTTGCATTCTAGTAAATTCATTATTATTACTAAATGTTATTAAATATTTTTATATAACCACTTGCCAACTTTTCTATGTTTACCGGTTTCGAGACGTTCACGTCTCTTCGTCAAGACACCAATTAAACCAACACGCAAAACCCACTATACACCTTCACCATAGTTGTTGCACAAAAATATAAAACCAACACGACATGCATTTTGATAAGCACATGCACTGATTAGGTCAAACATGCACTGATTAAATTATGAAAATATTCTGTGTTGTTTGAGAAAAGGATAGAACGAGGGGGTGAGCTTAATAGGTTAAGGGTGACCATTACAGTGGAACATTGTAGAAAGGGCTATATTGAAAGGTTGTTTGATTATTGATCAAAGGAACATTATTTTTTAAAGCTTTCCTAATGTGAAATATTTCCATATTATTTACATTTAACCCTTTATTATTTGTATGTAAGATTTTAACTCCTGTATTTTTATTTAAGTCATGATTTGAATTGATTAGGTGATTTGCGAAATCGGAGAAATTATTATTGTGAAGACACCTCATATGTTCTTTAACACGAATATACAATTTTCTTGATGTTCTTCCGACGTAAACTGAAGGACAAGAATGGCATTTTAATTGGTAAACACCTGAATTATTTAATAAACTATTTTTATCTTTATTATTAAGTAATAATTTACCACTATTGTTATTTGTCTAAAAAACGGGTTTGATTTTATTTGGTAAAAATTTGTGGGTTTAGTATTTACATAAAAATTCTTCTCTATAATTTAATAACATTTAGTAAAATGTTTGACCACAAAGTTAATGCTTTAAATATTAATGATCATTATTACTAGACCATAATCCTAAGATCGACAGTGCCTTTTTGGAAGGTATTTCAAAGAGTTTTTGTTTAATTTCATAATAATTTATATTTTAAACATATAATAATATTTGTGTTCTTATGATTTACTCAAATATGAACATTTTTGGGCCTATATTTAATGAGTAGTAAATAACTCTTTTTTTTATTTTAAAGAAATAACTCGCTAAGCCTCTATCACCAGGTACAGAATTGAAGAAGACGAAGAAATCTTGAATGTTTACTATTTTAAAGTACAGGTAAACGTCGTTTTGCGCCGGGGTTCCTTTCCAAGAGACACCAGCGTAAAATGTAATGGAACACAAATATAATGGAAAAGAAGTTTTAAAATGAAACAGATTTTGAATTTTTTTTGTAAATATATTTTTGGACTTAATTATTACAAATTAGGTAAAGGGCGAGTGGTTTATGAGGCTTCCATAGCTGTGGCTGCAGCTGCGGCAGATTCCTCCGTGTGCTTGCCCTTGTCCTTGCCCTTGGCGGCGAGGCGGCCCTTTGCTCTGCGGTCGATGATCTTCTTGCGGTCTTTGTCCATCTTCAGTTTCACGATCACACACTAAGAAGAAAAAAGTAACCGAAATTAACATCTACTCGATAAAAACAAACTTTCAAATATAAAAATAAATGGTATAGTGCCCCTGTCCGGGCGAAATGAGTAAGATCGTTTTGTGTGTGAAATAGGACCAAATTAGTTTGCCTCACGGTCTTTTGGTTTGTGCATTTGTCTGCTTTTGGGCCCCAAAATATACAATATATTGCCTGATCATTGTAAAATTATGACCAGTATCCGATTCAAAACATTTACAAGAAATTGGTTACTGGACTTAGGTAGAGAGAATTCAGAACATTTGTTAAAATATATATTTCATTAAAAAAGAAAAGAGATATTTAATATTCTAAAATTGTATACTAAATTCACTAGTAGGCAGTCATGTTGTGTTTGTTCAGCTCCACACAAAAAATGTCTGCCTTAAAACAGGTTGTACCTAGTAAGGAAGACTACACATAATCCAGAGATATGTAATACCATAAAATGTAGTTGATAAATTTATCAATGATATTTTAAAAATGATTTATTTATTATATTATTTGCTTTGGATGATTTTCGTACTCTCCAGGCGGATATAATAAACGTATCTGAATGGGGAAGATGAAATAAATTATTGTTAAATATTTCAAAATGCTCAGTTATGGATTTTTTTCCGATATAGAATGAATGACCAGAATCTTATGTGGACTTCGAAGGTTAAAGATCTGGGCATCACTTTTGTGAGTTCCCTGACATTTCATGATTAGATCGAAACAGTTCTGTTTGTTTGAAACAGTAGTTCGTTGAAAATGTTAGGATTCATCTCGCGTACTGCCAGGGTTTTTGAGAATACACGAGTGAAAAAACATCATCTTTCCATTCTTTGTAAATGCATTCACCTTGAATACAACCCCGGTAGATCGATAAATAAAACATTTATGCTCCTTACTTATTTTTTACACATTAGATTGAAGATCTTAATATCTACGAACACGCACAGCGCAACGATCTATATTTCTCTGAAAACCGCATGTAAATCGGTTAAGCCGTTTAGGAGGAGTTCAGTGACATCACCACATACAGAGTAATTATATATATAAAGATATGAATAAATTGAAATTTTGTCAATAAACTACTATTTTCAAGATTTAACGATACAAGTACCTTTTACATTACATACATACATAAGTATTTACAGTGGAGTATATACAGTAACAACTTTTTCAATGCTTACTTAGAAAGAACATAATTAAAATATTGATTCCACACTAAAATGTTTTACAAGTTATTGTTAATAAGCTGGAAATTTCAATAAAAATATGTCACCTAAATCTGAATTATTACTGATAAGTGGTTTTTCAGTGAATATTTCATAGTTCTCGCACTGGCACCTGAAGAATGTGACTGATCATCCTAAAATGATCCAAGATACACTGCATTTGGTGAACTGATGCACCATCAGGTGCGGATAAGGGAATAAAGATTAGTATAAAATAATTCATCTTTTAGATATTTTGTTTATTGAACTATATAAAAGAGCTTGAAATATATGATCAGAGCCAATTTTTTTGACATAGTAGAAGTGAACCAAGCCAACGGAAAGCATTCCAGTGGAGAACCCAGCGGAGGCTGACGCCGGCGAGGTTCTTAAACAACTACTCCGTGAATGGTTTGTTTCATCATGTCACATATTTCATAAGGTCATCAACCACGTTTCTTTACTTAAAACAATAATAACCTTCCTGCTAAAAAATATTTTAAATTCTATGTAACCTTTTCAAATTGATTAACAAATTATTAGAAATTTATAAAGAACTTTTTTATCTATTCTTGGCGAAATTGCAGCTTGAAAGTTGCAGTTTAATATTGTTTATGAATGATAAGATTTAAAAAAATATATATATATACAAACTTGGTTATTACGAGGAAAACGGGACCGACTGAATTTCCTCATTATAAGCATTACTCGTTTAGAGATTTTTTAAAAAATCCAATCGCCATTGCTTATTGTCACTATTGAAAATTATAATAAATGCTTACAAACATACGGGTTTCAAAATTTCAAATTCAGATTAAAAACCATTAGTATTTTTTTCACAATGTGATAATGATAGAGAAATCTTTTTTCACACTTCAACATATTTTTATTATGCAAATAATTGCCACTTTTCAAAAACTGAAACACTTCCGCTTGTTAGTGGTCATGTTTACAATTCAAGGGTTAGGTTTTAACTTATCTGACATCACACACTTGTAATTTTTATTATGCATTGACCATAGAACATTTAAAAAAAAACATTGTAAGATCCCCGAAACAAGGATGTCATTCTTCTTAAACTACAAAAGAAGTTGTAAATTGTAATGAGGTGCCGAGCCTGTGCTTACTGAGTTCACAAAGCTTGGATTTTTTAAACGCGATTTAAACCATATGTGTGATACTTTGTCAATGCTGTCGGCGAAAACACCAATTAGGTACTTAGACACTTAAATAGTCTCATAAATGTATACCGATACTAACGCCCAGCGACATCGGTAATAAGGTAGTCCCCTATTTGGATTTTATTACTTACGTTCTTATGTCGAAAATGATATTTTTAAACAATTGAAGAGTTTTTGCTCAACTGTTGACAGTATTTTTGTTCGGTATGTCCGAGAAGAAGCTCATTATAAAAGTGAAATGTATAGAGAAAACTGCAAACTAAAATTTTAACTAATGTTACCTAATTATATTTATTTAACTTTTGTACATAATGTTATTTGTACATTGGCGGGCTTATTGCCAAATGGCAATTTCTTACAACCAATAAAGTAAAAGTTTTATTTTTATAATTCAAGTTACAGAACATATTCAATAAAAAAAAAAGATTAAAAAGCTAAAAGTATATAAAAATAGAAATAAACGTATTTGTTTATAAATTACCTTAAATCAAAACTATTACTCAATGGGAAAAAGGAAAAAAGAGGAAAGAGGAAAAAGGAAAGGAGGAGAGATTAAGGAAGAGAAAGGAGATGTTTTTTCAGACGTGATTTAAACAGAGATAATGTAGTAACATCTTTGATGGTGGGTGGGAGATGATTCCACAGTCGAGCCGCATGGACACTGTATGAGTTAGAGAAGAAAGAGAAATTGTGGATGGGTATTAAGTGAGTGCCTTGAGAATTAGAACGAAGAGGTAAACCATGAACTTATATTCGTGATCGTTATAACCAAGTACGACTGTATACGTGTTTATAAATTTGACTCAAATATTCCAATTTTGTTGCTAATTTACAGTAGTAATTAATAATACGAAATATGGGAGTCAAGTTTCAATAGAGTGGGGACAGTCGGTTCAAAATGCTTATACCGATATATTTATTACTATTTTGAAATGTCCGTAATTGAATAAACGACAGTCGAACTTGGTTATGCGATCACGGAAATAGCGAGATCTCAGATATAATGAAGACATTTAAGTTTGTGTTTTTCTCCCATTCATTCACTTTAATAACAAGCTTCTTCTCGGACATACATACAAATATTGTCAACAGTTGAGCAAAACCTCTTCAAATTGTTTGAAAACATCATTTTCGAAATAAGAACCCAAGTAATCAAATCCAAACCAAAATCTATAACCAACTTCCGCTGTCTATTAAAACAATTAGTAACGATAATATATTCAAAAAGGCTTTAAAAAATAGGATAGTGGAACGTAGAAGTAAAATGGATTGTCTCATTCGCCCTAACCAATATTGAATCAACCGCTCCACAAGTGTATAGCTTATGTTAGGTTTTAGTTATTATAATTGTGCGTTTTGTAATATAAATAATATAGATGTACATAAATAAATTATAAACATAAATACAAAGTGTTAAATATTTTGTTAATTAACTGTCTGAATGTTTTGTTAATTATCTCTGTTTATTAAGTTAGTCTTCTTTGTTTATTCTCAAATGTAAATATATAAAATAAAAAAAAAAGTATATTGTTAAGTGTCCTCGGCACAGGTAAGTGAGGTCACATTATTTTTATTATTGATTATAGTGTGTGAGAGAAAAAATATGAATAAATAAATAGGGGACTTACTTATTACCGATGCCGCTGGGCGTTGGGATTGGTTTATGTTTATGATATTATGTAAGTGTTTAAGTACCTAATTGGTGTTATCGCTGACAACATTGACAAAGAATCACACATAAGGTAGAAATTGCGCATAAAAAAAATCCAAGCTTTGTGAACATAGTAAGCACAGGCTCAGCACCTTATTACAATTTACAACCTCTTTTGTGGTTGCTTCTTGTTTCGAAGATTATCACAATGTTTTTTAAATTCTATGTTCTATGGTCGATGCATAATGAACATTACGAGTGGGTGATGTCAGATAAGTTAAAACCTAACACTTGAATTGTAAACATGACTACCAACAAGCAGAAGTGTTTCCTTGTTTTAAGTTTTCTCTATCCTTATCACATTGTGAAAAATACAAATGTTTATTTATCTGAATTTGAAATTTAGAAAGTTGTATGTTTGTAAGCATTTATTATAATTTTCAATAGTGACAATATGCAATGGCGATTGGATTTAAAAAACCTTTCTCTGGTATAACGAGTAATGCTTATAACAAGCAAATTCAGTTGGTCCTGTCTTCCCCTTAATAACCAAGTTTGACTGTATCTAATTACGCAACAGTATTTATTTATTACCTTGGATGGATGGATGCCCACATATACGCTGGCTCCGTTAGCCTTCTCCCTCTGAATGCGTTCGATGTAGATGACAAACTTCTTGCGGTACACTTGCATCACCTTGCCAACCTGCTGGCCCTTGTAATGTCCACGCACCACCTGCAAAATAAAACAAAACTTGGTTAGTCTATGACCTTTGCACAATACAAAACATTGATACTCATCCTAGATTAAAATTTGAGTTATAAATAATAAAATAAAAACATTAATTAGATTACTTGAATCTGTTCAAGGGATCGTGTCTGCATAAAAATAAGTACTTCAGTATAATATAAGAGAGTTGATTGATAAGCTTTATCCTTGACCTGCTTCGAGTTGTCCAGTCAAGCTGATGTGTATGCATTATGTGCACCGAGCGACAAGCTGCAACAGTTAAGTTACAACAGGCTGCTGACCTTTTTAAAAATGCTGCAAGGTGCCGTTTCATCAGGACAATACTTGCACACAAGACATTAGTGTCAAAGCCTGCTATTCACGAAGCTAAATTTGAATTAGTTGAACGTCCCCATATTCACCCGATCTAGTTCTTAGTGACTACCGGCAATGGGGAAGTTCAGCAATTCAATTTTGAAATTACTCCGCCTGTGATGTTTCAAGTTCTCTACGGCGAGTTTTCCTGATTGGTGGGTTGGCTTACCGGTAACAGGAAATGTATCATCACAGTCATTGGTTGATTTCAGAGAACTAGCGTTGTCGTTCAAAGCAGTTCACTTTTTAAAAATTTTCATACATTTCTGAGAAACTTTGTTGTACAATTAAAAGTTAAATTTGTACCACGCGTAAGTAAATATTTTTTACATCCAATTCCGCATAGCACTGAACTTCTTCATTCCCGAAACTCGAGGAACATTTGGGTGGAAATAATATTTGGACGACAATGAGAGAATGACATCACTGTGTAAACGAGTGGTCGGTAAGGGTCGAGCAAATTTTCCCCCAGGAAGCTATAGGAGCATCGCCACGTCAAAAAATAGAGTACAAAAACCTTTCTCTCATCCACCTCAAAAAAGGTCAGGGACGGAGTATATCCAACAAACCCTTGCATGCCTACAGCGGAGGAGTCTCGTTCAAAAGTACACACTTTCGTGGTTCCTAATGGCCCGATTTTACGTTTAAAATTGTGATACTTTTACTAAATACTCGAGAGCAAATAAAAATATAAGTTTAAACCATATTATATTAAAAATCAATAGTAAATAATAGTCTCATCAACTTAATTTTGATGCTTCGTGGTCGTACTTGATAATTGTTATATTTTAATATGTAATATGATCTTTGATGGTGTGAGAATGATAATCAAATCATAATTTTGAATACAAAACACATTTGATGTTAGCCGATGTCGAATTTTTCAGGCTCTAAGACAGCCATTTTGTTTCCAGGACCCGGGCCTTGGGTTTAGATTGTGTTGGAAGAATACAGTCTGATGTTGCTTTGCCAAAATAGATCAATTGAAAATCTTGATTGCAAGATTTCTTGATCAAAAATTGGTGTTTAAATTTAAAGATTTAAAACTTGCAACAATCTATTTACTTCAATCTAAATTTTAAAACTTACCCTTTAAATATGAATTTTAAGTAAGCTAAAATTATCGGTTTATTATAAGAAAAAATATTGTTGCCGCAATAAGCTATCTTTGTGTCTATATGCATATTATATAAATACCAACTCGGGTATGCAAAGCTTTGAATATGTCTAAAACATTATTAAAAATAAATAAAAAGAGAAATAAAATATTGTTAATCTGTATCATTAGCGATCTATGCACTATCAGAGCCAAGTTTTAACCAGATAATAAGCAGCATTAAACCAAGCCACACAACTTTAAGAGAACCTTAGAGCATGTAACAAGATATAAATTATGCCTACAGTCTGTGAATGGTTTAGAGAATCATCACTTAATGCATAGAGATGAAATATCCGGAGCATCGGTTTACATTTAGGTATAATGTTCTTAATTACCTGAACTTCGTCGTCTTTTCGAATAGGCATAGCCCTCACATTGTACTTTTGCCTCAATTCCTTTGACAGAGGAGAGGACATAAGCTTCCGTCTGATGTGAGAAGGAGCGGTGAAGTGGCGCTTCCTATTTTTCCTCCTTGAGGCAGTCACTAACTTGTTAAACTTCATTTTCACAGCTGTTTGAGCCTGCAAATAATATAAGAGAGTAAATACACAATATCTACTACACGTAAAATACGCTTTGGTCGCAAATAACCTTAAAACACCGAACCAAACTCCACGAACATTGTACACATGGAACTGTCAACACTAGAAAATAATGAGGTTATATATAAAAAGTAACCATCGGTGTAACAAAATTTTCGGAACAAACATAATTTTACGAAACTGATGAATCAAAATACACATTTTCGGATATTTTGCTGTTATAAATAAACGGATGAATACAGATTAAAAATATTCACCTACCAACAGCCGCACTTCACGAAATCGGAAAGAAAGGACCAAAGACAAAATATCAGTAATGTCACATAGCATAGAGCAATGAACATAAACAAAAATAAATAGTACCTACTGTTAGCTGGAACGTCTGCTAACTTTGAACAAACATTTTATAAAATAAGATCCAGAAAATACCAAATTCTGATGGACGCAAGATGTTAAATTTCTCTCCTATTTTTTAAATTATCGATAGGCATTTTTAAAAGAATTTGTCGTAATTTATTAAGCTATTTAATTAATTCATAACGCGCAACGCTAATGTTAATATTTTACAAGGGGAAAACTGATTGAAAAAAAGTAAAAAATAATAATAATTCATAGTTACAAATAAACTGAATACGAAAAAAAATTCAACGAAGAGAATAAATGCAATAATTAAATAATTTAATTGGTTGGAAATCAATAAATTATGTTTATTATGTTGCAATAATTGAATAATTTAATTGATTAGAAATCAATATATTATGTTTTCTGTTCAGTAATATGTATTTTTACCTTAATTTTGAATTTCGAAGATAGTGACAAAGGCGACTCGTGTCTCTCTCCAGGAGGCCCCCAGCTGTGCTGGAGATAGTTTGATGGAAGCGGATCTATAACTGATGGTATGACTATAACTGCCCTGACAAGAGTGACTGGGAATAAAAAAATGCGTAATAAACATGCTATATTTTTTTATAACTAGATTAGTATTTTTCCTTTGGATTTAAAAATAAGCTTACTTGAATGAATAGCTAACCTTATATTTTCACGTTCATGACGTCATATAAACTGTTTCAAATTGTCGTATTACTTTCAAACAGCTTCTTTATAGTTTATGTGGTGTTGGCGCTTCCGTGGTGTAATAGCTAAGACGCTTGACTCACGGACGGAAGGCTTCGAGTTCGATTCCCGATGTCCCGACACCAAAATCGAATGTGATTTTTCTCAAGTCAGTGTGTTCTGTTTTGCGATTTATCACTGTAATTGAGCCTTCTAGTCTATTGTATAATTTCATAAAGAAGTTACAAATTGTTTTAACCTTTTTTGGCATTTATTGAAAATATAAAAATTGAACCAGTAAATGTAAACGAAAAATTAGTATCAATTTTAATATCAACATAGAGCTATTAGAAAAAGTCTAAATATGTGCTATGAAAATCCCCAAACCACTCAAAAGGATGCCCTACCACGGTAGATTAAAAGCACTAGGACTTACATCATTGGAAGAACGACGGAAGAGAGGGGACTTAATAGAAACTTATAAGATACTCAATGATTACTATGACTGCTCTGCACGAGTTGTATAAATTTAATAAAAAACATGTATCAATTTTGTATTTATATTAATCATTTTTTTTTTAAAAACCCAACAAAAATTTACGAGGTCATAAAAAAAAGCCCTATCGTCCCTAATTCCACCTCAATCCCAAGAAAAACTTCCTTTCCAGGGTGGTTTCAGACTGGAATAAATTGCCAAGCCTAGTTGTTCATTTCATTTCGTTGAACCAGTTCAAAAACCGTTTGGATGCTTTTTTAAAGGAAGAAGAATTAGGATAAAAAGCAGTACACGAGATATAGGCGCACCAGCAAAGGCTGCCTGCCTATAATTAATAATCACGCACTATTACATATCAGTCATTCAGTCATTCGTTTCTTAAATGTAAGGTCAATTATTTCTTTTGAGATGTGTTTAGATATTTTAAGTTTACAGTTCTTTTGCCGTATTTGTTACAGAACCTCGGTACTGACAAGCCTTCATATTGTGCAAGCTTGTGTTGTATAAATATAGGTATGTATATACCTTATAGGTACTATCTGACAGAGGAGAATCGTCAAAATAAGCGATTATGCACAGCTTACCATTATATATGACTTTTGATAATAACGTTTCATAGTAACTATGTTTATGGGAAAAAAATAAAATATTATTAATTATTACAAATCACCGCCACTGTTTATATATTACTCCAAAAAATATCTGTTAAGTTCGCCTGGACGCTGGCGGCCAGCCCGTTTTCAGTGGACGATGAAACTAGCCGATTACCCCAGATTATTACCCCATACAAAAAAGTACACTAAATTTTACATCTTTAACCCAGTTGTGGTTTTTTCGTAGTAAAACAAGCTTGCAGATTCCAAATATAATTTGAAGATTCTCTATTTGGAAATTAGTATTTCGAACATTACTTCCAAAGGACTATTTTTCTTTGATATGATACCGTTGACATAATATGACACAGGACATGTGGCGTTCGAAGTGACCGTTTTTGGCATTTTTTATTTTAACAGGGATCGGCCAGTGATTACCGTTGACGTTTCAATCATAATGAGAATATCTATTGAATGTCATTGCGATATTTAAAAAAAAACTTTTGTATAAGTAGTGTTGTATTAAAATAGTGTAGAATAAAGCTACGTATATCGCGAAGTTAATAATAATTATTGTTGTTTGAGTTGATTTTCCCAGAACCACAGAAATATGGCCATTTTTTTTCAATATTATCTACTCATGTGGTAAGGTACAAATTAGACTTCGAAAAGGCACTTGACAGAGTACCAACTAAAAGATTGTTAGCCAAACTGTGCCACATAGGTATCCGGGGAAAGGTTTGCGACTGGATTGAAGACTTCCTTTTGGGACGAACTTACCAAATTCGAGTTGGTGTTGGACTGTCGCGTGAAGAATCAGAATTCAGCAGTGTTCCGCAGGGGTCTGTACTTGGTCCGGTTCTCTTCATACACTATATTATAGATTTACCAGCAATCATACAGTCAAAGTCTAAAATTTTTGAGATGATACAGAGCTGTATGCTAACCTACTCACTCAATTCAACTACAGCAAGACCCGGACAGTATTCATGAATGGACCAAGAATCATTTCTCACACGCAATGTTAACAAATCTACAGATCTTCACATTGGCCCAAAAAACCCAAACTTATGTATAGTCTAAAATGTGTAGATTTGAAAACTGTGAGACTGCAAAAAGACTGTCACATATTAAATATAACAAAAAAATCTAATTAAATTATCCGCTCGATAAAAAAAGCCTTCTCATATACACACCGAAAATGCTACTAAAAATATTCAAATCCTATATCAAACCTACTCTCGAATTCGGGTTTCAGATATGGAATCCCTGTTTTGTTAAAAACGTCGACTTGTCGGAAAGAGTCCAAAGACGAGCTAAAAAGTTTTTTCTAGCTGTTTTATTAATTAATTTCAAAGCCGAGTTTTGTACAATTTTTCAGGTTTCATTTTTTTAAATAGGTTTTCGCGGTTTAACAGATTATTTCATTTCTTTTTTTATTCATGTCTTCAAAAACCTTTTCAAAAAAAAATGAAAAAAAGTAGTTTCAAAATTTTATTTAACGGTGCAATTAACTTTGCTGGACTGATTTAAGTAAGTTTTTTATGTAATTCTAATTCATTTTAAAGCAAAAAAAACTGGAACGTATTTATCCGGATAGTTGGAGTTTATCTGTAATTTTAACTTTCGTAAGCGTGTAAATATGCATGTAAGCATGTAAAATCGTAAAAATATGATTTAAACCATTTGTATGGAGATACTCTTACTTTCCTCCAATGATCCTTCACCAGTCCTTATCGATTTTCTTCTTTTCCTTCCCACTATCTCCTTATTTTGTCCATATTTCTTTTATTTTAATCTATACTATATTTGTCTTTATATAGTTTAAACCGTCGTCGTTTTATTGTAGTATAATTTAGTGAATACATATTATTGGATGGCAGACCCTACTATGTATTGTTTATATTTGATATGGATTTATTTATATTAATTTAACCTGTACATCTGTTTGTATTCGAAACAAATAAAATAACTTTTGAAAAGGGATGAAATACAGCCAGGCGAATCTTATCCACATTAACAAAGGTCTCAGCTCTTTTACTTCGCCAAAGTGAAATCCAGCAATTTATGCAAACATTTGGAGATACTCAAAATATTGTTTAATTTTAACCTTTTTAAATCAGGTTAGTCTTTCTTTTTAGATGGCATTATTTATATTCTGGAAATGTACTTCGGCTTCAAGTCAGGTGATAAAGTTCATTGTATTTTTCTCACGTAAAAGGCCTCCCACGTTAATTCAACCCTTAACCAATTTGTTTCAAGGATACTTTTCTCAGCGAACAAAAAACAAAATGAATAATACGCTAATATAATTTCTTAGTGGAATTGTGTTTTAAAAACAACGCATGTTTTTAGCTTAGATCCAATCGAATTATAATAGATACGTTATCCCCCTTACTAAATGCATATCAGTTTTATCCAAAATATTGCGTTACCCTTAAGAATAAAAGAAAAACGAGATTGCAATTCACGAAAAATATGCAAATAATTATGTGAAAAAGAGATGCACGGTAGGCAACTACAAATTGAAATTTAATTGTCATTTATTGCCTGCTCGCTTGTGTGTAATGCATATAATTATAATAGCCCAGAAACCGCGTACGCGCATCAAACTGAAGCCGACGAAACCACTCATAAATGAGAGGTTTTACGTTTTGGCCATTAGTTACTTTGCAGATCTTGCGTCGCGACGCACACGCGACGCACTCGCGTCGCAACAACACACCTCGATTTAAATTCAATTACGCTTTGTTGTGTCGTTTCTAAATGCCAAAGTACGGCTGGGATTAAAAGGGAATAAGGTTGGATCACATTTCATGTGTAAGTAGCGAATTCACAAATAATATTACGTAAGAATTCGATTATTTTACCGTCTGTCAGATTGTTAAATAAAACAAGGCGGACATTTTTGTTAGTATTGCCAGGGTAGTCGAATTTTTTACCCGGCTTTTTATTAATAAGCCCTAGTATAATAATGGACCGTTGGTGTTAATTTGACTTAATTATTATTTAATGTTTTTTTACGTTTGCGTAATAAAACTACCTGTTTTTTTAAAGTTTTTTGTTAGTCCAGTCATTAAACTATTTTTTGTTGTAAAACATAAAATAATATGTTGACTACCGCGTGGCTATCGATGTGCAGCAGCCCGTTGCAAAAAAATCTATCATATCTAATAATTGATTGATTTAATGTTATGATAAGGAATGATGCTATTTTTACATTAAAACGCTAGATCACGCGGTCGTAATCTTTTGATATTTTGTGCATAAAAATAAATGAAATAGCAGTGTTAAAAACACATTGTAGTAAATATTCAAAGGTCTAATAACTATATTGATTGATTTGGTGTTTATTTTGTAGAACTCCATATTTAAACTTATAATATTAGAAATCAAACACTGATTTGAGTCTACTGAACACTTTATTTTATTTTTACAAATATAAACATATAAAAATAAAAACTTCGTGACAATTGTTTCGCCTTGTTAGGGCATTTTCAAACGCATTTTCAGTAGACTCAAATCAGTGTTTGATTTCTAATATTATAAGTCTAATAACCACTTAACCGCGTTATCAAATAATAATCGTTAAACTCTATTTAATCGTCGTGATAATAATGATGCTCCTTTGTTCAGGTTCACGACCATAATTAATAAACTTACGTCTTGCCGATCTATACGAAGTCGTAAAATCGTATAAAAATAAATATCTACGTCAAGTATTAAAGATAATATCTTGGAGGGTGTCATTAAAGTTTTAAAAGTAACCCCTTAACTATTATAGTATACCCATTTCATTATAAAAGGGACTGATATTTTCAAGATTTAAGAAGTCTGCACAAGATGTCCTAGATTTTTTTTTAAATGTATACAACTGGGGGCGTGATTCAAATTGCTGCCGATAAATTTTATCGAAATAAAAAAGTGAATCGTATTAAAAACGCTTAACTTTGAACTAAGCCAGTTACAGTCCAGACTGATCTTATTTTGAAGTAATTCAAGTTAATAAACGTTTACATTATATTAAGTATTTTGATTTGTTTTTTTTAATTAAATTTGTTTACTGAAAATTTTTATTTAATATTTTACGATTTTTTTAAACTACCTTCAGTGTAAAATCATTTCATAATATTTCCTTTTAGTATATAAAAAAATACTTTTGATACGGTTTTTTTATATTTTTAAATTACTTTTAAAATTGCTATTATTTTTATTTTTTTTTTCTAACTAAAAATTAATTAATTAATAAAAGTAATTCGTTATTATTTTGTATATTGTTTTTTTTTAAATTACCTTTAATTTCACATATTTTAATCTATTGAGTATTGCATATCATCTGTTTTTTGTTTAATGACTTAATTTTAAAAAAAAATTCTTATTAACGTAAGTTCATATTTTTTAATGACTTTGAGCATGTTTTTAGGGTTTTCGATTTATATTAATTTGATCTTTAAATTATTTTTGGTTATTTTTTTCCCCTTACAATATTTATTCATGTACTTAAAATAACAAAAATAGTAAATTGATAACATTAGCATGTAACACAATATGTAAACTTCACTGGTCCATTAGAATTAAGTAGAATTTTGTAGGTAAACTTTAGAACTATGAATTTCACTGTAACGTAAGAACAAATGCAATATCTTAATGACGTGTAAATTTAAAAAAATCAATTTTTGGTGCTTGTTTTTAAATTTGTAAAAAATGGACACAACTCATGTTAACACCCAATGTTATTAATTATTGGGTGCATATTATTTATATTTTTACATACCTTAACGCCGTTGTCTTCATAGCAAATCAATGGTACGTGAAATTGAAAAAATAATAATGCTTATAAAAACCGTTCGTAAAGTGATCACTTAAACTAGCCAATGGCAAGTCATAAGCCCTGTTAATGCTTTGACCCCCATATTCCCCCCTCAAAAATGTTTTTCCTCTCCTTTGTAATACATTTAGATCTTAATAACTGCCTAGGGAGGAAATCCTGCTTGTCGACAGGGTTTGGACATACTCAAAACATTCTTAAATATTTCACGTTGACTATTCCAGAAATTGAACCTGCACTTGCAAGCAAGCATGGTTAAAGAACGCGTTAACCACTACACTGCGAGGCGAACTTATCTCCTCTCGATTTAATTTTTAGATATTTTACATAGGAGCCGAAAACGCTCGTTCAGGGTTCTGGTTCTATTTCACATACAGAACTGTATTCCTCGGCTGCCTTGACACGGAAATTTCTGATAAAAAATATAAATTAATAACAGCATGTCAATAAATGATTATTTACTCTTCTTCCATCGATATAATATATCGACTATTCGCAATTGCAGACCTGGGACTATCTATCATCCCTCGTAGTATAAAACAAGGAGTGGTCCATTTAAGGGTAGAATCCGACTAGGAGCTTAAATAATGTATAGGAATTCAGGGATAGGGGTAGTGAGAGGACGAGATTGGAATAGAACCCAAACCTTGCCATGTGTGACACCTCACGAAATATTCATGTCACCTTTTTCAAAATATAACAAAACCCACGTAAAACTATAAAAAGGATTTTTTAAAAAAAATAATGTTTTAAAAAAAATGACAGAGGTAAAAAACTTATTTGAGAAGAGATAATGAAAGTTTAGGATTTATGGGACGTTTGATCTGTCATATTTCGTAAAATAAATGTTCAAATTTTGGGGCTAATTCCTTTTTTTTATTTATTTGACAATGAGGAAGTTTGGTGTCTTTTTTTATCTTTTTTTATTTGTTAATAGAATATTAGATGAAGACGATTTTTTTAATTTAATATTTTGTATTATCGGCGCTATGATTTTTTAAAGTTTTGTATTTCTGGAATAACTCCGCGTGTGACGTCAGAGGTTGTTCTATGACAGTTCTTCCGATTGGTTCGATTACGGTGACCAAACCGGATTTTCTTTAAAGCTCTCATATCATTGGATGGTTCATACGAACCAGTAACGTCATTCAAAGAAGTGTGTTTTTATTAAAATATTTATTATGAGTTTTCTCGTACATTTTAAGAAATTTTACCATACAATTAAATGCTCTAATTTTTACCGCGCGCAAGAAAACATTTTTGTATCCAATTTCCCGTAGGGCTGAAGTTCCTCATTGAGGGTATTAGAAGCTAACTTAGAAATCTCTACCAAAAGCATAAAATTAGTTATTGATGCCAAAATAAACTTTACTTATATAAAAATCTATGTACTTGAATAATAGCGTAATTCAAAACCGTCTCTAAATCCCACAAAAACATATTTCAATTATACTACTTGACAATGGAATTTTAGCATTTTCCATTGAGTTAGTGAAGCATAACTAAAAATCTCTCAATTCTTTTTTCAAAGTTTTTCGCAAATATCTCAGTAACTCCTTCGATGGAGATTTCTGAGTTTGCTTCTTGTACCCTCAATTGTAGTCTGTATAGATTTACGGATTGTTTAACCCTTCACGTAATACAAATTGTAAATATAAGGTAGGCATAAGTGAATAGAAAGCAGATAGCGGCTAAACTGCCGAAATGTACAGAAAAATATGTCCATGTTATTTCCAGAAGCCGTATGCAGCAAGCGAATTGCCCATTAATGGGTGAATTCAAACTTGCGTTCGTACGGCTTTTGGGTGCGTAAAATAGTGCACGAGATTTCGCTTTAGTATAATTATTGGGAACATGCAAATTGATATCTTCCAATATATTTGGATTGTATATGTACTTCCAGAAATCCGCTTATAAAAATATATCCCAAGAAAAAAATTACGACGGGGTTCTAGGCGTTGTAATCCAGCATCCCTGCACGAAATTATGATTTTTATTTTGATTTTATTTTATTTGTTTTGGTTCACAAACAATAAACAATACATATGTCATTGGTATAATTATCACAAATTGTTATTTAAGGTATTGTTCATCAATTATATGTGAACACAGCATGCACAAATAAAGAAAAAAAAAAGTTTATAATAGATAATGTTTTTAATTGGCTAGCTTAATTAAATTCTATGATTGTTTTACAAGTTATTACAATAAATTATTACTTATAGGTTATGAGTTATTACAAATTATTATATATAACTAACATAAGTTGAGATGGCAGTCAAAGATCAATGGTCCAGACTCAATAATATTGAAATAAAAGGTATGCCATTGAAGAAGAATGAAAATTTATTTACGATATTAGAGAGCATTAGTCGACATGTGAACTTCATTTTTCCCAAATCACAAATAAACTAAAAATCACTCTAAAGATAAATCAATATTAGTGAGTTTTATTAATCGATATATAAAGGAAGACTTCACATCAGCCGCTCGCGCTATGAAAAACCTATCAGCTAACGTCATAGGCTTCCACACAACCAATCGAATATATTTATGTAAATGACCATTTGACTCCGTTGACCAAGAAACTCCTTACGTTGACCAAATCCAAGTTGAAGGACGAGAAGGGATATAAATATGTTTGGGTGAAATATAGCAAAATTCATGCCAGATTGAATGATATCTCAAGTGTCCACATTATAAACACTGAGACCGATTTAAACAAGTTTATTTAATACGCTTATTAATATTTATTTCGCTCGCATTTAATAAAATTTCAAATTTATTTTTTATGCACTCGTATTACTATCAACGATTGTTCTTAATGGGCTGGTAACCCCTGTTTCCGAAAGCAAACGCTCGCTTTATTATATTATTATATACTCATATGCTTGCTTACAATTCAACATTATTTATCTACGACAAAAGTCTCTCCATCTTTATATCTCATTTATTCTTAATTGCGAATAATCATAATGAAGTGCAGCGTTTGCTTTCGAAATAATTTGTGGCGTTTTTTTTTCTTATTTTTATTTCTTTTGGATTTAGATAATTGTTTAATTTATTTATTTATTAATTTACACGCCCTACGGGCTTTTACATATATTAGAAATTACATTCAAGTGCAGCAGTGAAACATAAGTGTGTAAATTTAGTTAAAATTAAAGATAACATAAGAAAAGCTAAAATATACAATAATAAGTAAAAATCAGGAAATGTACCAACATAGGTATAGGGTACATAGAAAAATATTTAATAAATTTACATATGAAAACATACACACATACATATACATAAATATAAGTTTATACATTATTATAGAGATACATGAGAAAAAAAAATAGTAAATAAAGAACAATATTAAGAAATTTTATACAAATTAATTAATAACCTTTTGAATACTTAACCTATATTTATATAAAGACATACGAAATATATCAACTTCACCATACTCATTACCTAGCCGGTGTAGTCTAGGTATTTGTGAATTGAAATAATAATTGTGACTGCCAGGAGATTCAGAAAATAACCTTAAAAATAACGTTATGTTTGAGAATATTTGTTAACATACTGTGGTGCTATTTGTGAAACCTGTAATTGGCTTATTTGTTATTTGTTTTATATAAGATAATTGTAGCTGTTGGTTATCCGAATAAAGAATAAGTGACTATTTGATTTTATAAATTATCTGATGTATCGTTAAAGATATCAATATCAGCACTACTTTCTGCATTATTATACAATCTTAACATACGTGATAATACATTGAAGTGCGCCATATTATTATTGAAGGTTGGAAGATAAAATATTGTGTACGATCTCAATCGCCGACTGTGGACATACAGGGGTACATTCTCTAAACAAAATGTAGAATCAATATTACAATGAATTCTTTTGTAAAGATATATCAAGTCTCAAATCTGTCTCCTAAATTTTAATTTATATAGACGGAAGTGTTCTAGGCGCTGATAATAAGACTGAAGGGTACTGCCCAGGTTACATTTAAATGTTAGTTTTATTACATTTAAATGTTAATTTAAACGTTTTTTTTGCACAGATTCAATTAAATTAATGTGAGTCATGTAATGTGGCGGATACAAGAGTGGATAATGATTATTTTCTTATCTTTATTTAATATTTTAGTATCGCCAAAATCGCTTTTGAATCTTTTCTATTTCAAGGATGTGGTTCGATTTTGAAAGGTTCCAAATTATGGGACAGTATTCTAGTATGCTGCGGACTAGTGTATCATACAATGCACAACATTATTTTGGTACGTGTATTTGTACACAAATCTGGATTTCTCCCATTGGGGAGTAGGTATATATTTTAATTTATACTATATAAATAAAAATATATACCTACTCCCCCTTGGGAGAAATCCAGATTTGTGTACAAATACACGTACCAAAATAATGGTGTGTAATAAGATCTGGTCAAATATAAGTAAAAATAAATTGCAGAGTCATCTGCAGGCGATTACTAGTACTTAATTTAACTCGGAAGAGTCTTAACTACATAAAATAAAGTAATCTGCTAATTAAAATACTTAACTTCAATATCAATACATAGATGGCGCTCCAACTCGCTTGTGAATGGTTTCTCGTTTAGTAACATATATACAAAAATCAAAAATGTTACCTGTGTGGATATTCGCTAATAAGCGGAATGGGGAATATTGTAGTACCTACTTAAAGTGGCTACTTAACCCAGCCAATGACAGGTCATAAGCCATGTAAACGCTCGAATATCCATAATCCTGAATTTGAAAAAATTCTACCTCATCTCTGTAGGGATATAAATAAAAATATCATACAATGGACGAATTGCAGTAGTATTACTGAAATGTCTAGATTTACTAAGTATAAAACCAATCGTCTTACTAGATTTATCGACAACACTTAAATGGGTGTTAAACGTAAAATTATCTTTAAAAATAATACCAAGACCTTTAATTTGGCAACGGGGAAATATCGCATACTACGCATACTGATAAAAACATTTTAAATGAATTTAGAAAAATTAATTGTATTTTCGAAATCAATATGGATATTGTGGAGAAACGTTTTCATCTTCTTCTTCTTCTCTTCTTTTCCACATCCGCTCCTAAGTGGAGCATGTGGACATCACCAGTTGCCTCCAGGAGACCCTATCGCCAGACAGCACTCTCGCTTCTTCCCATGTCAATCCAGCGCCCCTTAATTCCGCCGAATAAAGTCTAAAGATCGCCATTGACGGCCTTCCAGGACAGCGTGATCCCGCAGGTTTAAAGAAGAGGCAACTAGGGTTTAGGTTCTCCCGAGGCATGCGCAGCACGTGTCCAAGCCAGGTCCACCGCCGCATCCTCAAGACGCTCGTTATAGGAGGCTGCTGCGTCCGTTTTCGGACTTCAATGTTGTTAAAATCGAACCCCCCTGTACCTAATATTCTTCTCTTTCACTCACTCTCAAAACTCAGAAGTTTGGTGTTTTGAGCTTTGGTAAGGTGCCAAGATTCGCACCCGTATAGGAGAACTGGCATTATACAAGAGTTGAATAATCGGCATTTCGTTTTGACTGAATATAGACTAGAGTTCCAGACAACACGCATCATCTTAAAAGTTGCTCCAGCAATTCCTAGGCGGGTTGCGAGCTCTTTATGCTTAGTTCCATCCTCAGTTATGTGAACTCCCAAGTATTTAAAGCTGTCAACTTTCTCAATCCTCTGTCCATTATTATAGAGAGGGTGATCAAGGTCAGGACAGGATTTGTTGCACATAATCTGAGTCTTTTTTGTATTAATATTTAGACCCAGACGAGTTGAGTTTTCCTGCAGTGTGTCAACAATTTCCTGAAAATCACCAACAGACTTTTTGAAAAGAATGTTATGTTTTACATGTACGTAACTTTAAAAAATAAATTATAAAAAAATGTGTCCCTAGAAATATGACATACATAAATGTGATGTCAAAATTCGTGACGATGTTCTATAAAAAAATTTACGGTTTCAAACAAAGTTCAAGATGAACATGAATCGTGACGCATTTGGGGCGTGGCCAATGAAATAACAATTTTAGCGGGAATTCAAAATTACACATTGAAAAATATTTTTTACGCAACAAATAAAAGTAAAAAATATAATTTTTACGCTACTAATAAGTAGTAAAAAAATATTTTTTACTCTTCATTATTTGATAGACCATTCTTACTTTAAAATTGTAAAAAAGTGATATTTCGCTATTGTCTGGTAAAAGTACATTATTCATATTGCAAGGAAAAAGAGGTGTTTCTTTGTATGTAACTGTGTTAGAAAATGTGAAACAAGTTACGGTTTACAGAGCAGGGTTCGAACTTTAGACTTCCTGATCCAGAGTCAGCGGCACTACCCACGGGACCACAAACCGTCTCTCATCGCCTGATTCACATCCGCTCCCCAGGCGGAGCATATGGTATTCACAAAATCTCTCCCAGGCCTCTCAGCCTGCGGCCGAATTAGTCGTATTGCCTCCGCTTGATGATAGTCGATGGCAGAAGTTGCTGCGTCCGTTGTCTCATTTCAACAATCCTTACAAAGTTCCGCACACCCAATATTCTTCTAAAGCACCTATTCTCGAAAATTCAATAATTTGCTGTTTGAGGCTCGTGACATTATCGATTAAGAAGTTCAGTGCTACAGGAACATTGATGTAAAAAATGTTTTCTTAAACGCGGTTAAAATTAGAACATTTAATTATAAAGCAAAGTTTCTCGAAAACGTATGAAAAGATTATAAAAATGGTTTAAATAAAAACTAACTAATTATTACATGCGTCATATCAATAAATAAAATAATTTTAAAATTCTAGTGATCAAATATCAAACTAAAACTATCAGAATAAATTAATGTCAGTGAATAATACATTACAAGTTGACATAGTTGTCTCTGTGTTTGTGTTGTGTTCATCTGTGTGAGTATTTCGTGTTAACTTAAGGCTTGAACTTGCGAGTGCATATTATTAAGGAGAAAATAGGATAGAAGGTGGACCACTAAATCAGTAGTGAATATAATCGATTGACGAAAATATTCGAATAACTCATAGCAGGTCACGTATTCGAAAATACCCGACTCGTTATCTGTTCGGGATGTTTCGGAATTCACCCCAGTAATAAAAACCAAATTCTTTTACCAGACCTTTATTGCGTAGCCGAGATACTACAATGAAAACGAAAATTTTTATGTTGAGTAACGTTAGGGGACGCTACTCAGGGGCGATTTTGTAAATAAATAAGGCAAAGTAGAATTAAATGTTATCAAATATTTGTAAATAACCACTTACCGACTTTTCAATGTCAACCGATTTCGAGACGTACCCGTCTCTTCCTCGGGACACCAATTAAACTTACATGCAAAACCCACTATACACCTTCACCATAGTTGTTGCACAAAAATATAAAACCATCACCATGCATTTTAATAAGCACATGCATTGATTAGGACAAACATGCACTGATTAAATTATGAAAATATTTTATGTTGTTTGAGAAATAGTTTAAAAAAGTAGAGGGCATGGAGGAAGAGGGTGAACTAAATAGATTTCGGGTGACTATTACAGTGGAACATCGTTTAACGGACTATATTGAAAGGTTGTTTGATTATTGATTTAAGGAACATTATTTTTTTAAGCTTTCCCTTTAATGTGAAATATTTCCATATTAATTACTTTTAACCATTTATTATTTGAATGTAAAATTTTAACTCCTGTATTTTTATTAAAGTCATGTTTTGAATTGTTGTTAAAATATTTGACCACAAAGTAAATGCTTTAAATATTAATAATACAATACAGAATTCTTAAATTACCATAAATATTTAAAAAAATTACCTCAATAAATTTAAGTTATTATCGTAAATAATTATTAATAGCTCATTATGATGACGAATCAATAATATTTTGAGACTATCCAAATTTGATCATTATAAAAGTTTCAGCTTTTTTATTTCACAAAAGCCAACAGATGGAAGAGTTTAAACACGGCAGAATGGTGAATGAAACACCAAACTTTTGAGTTTTGCGAGTAAGTGCTTGAGAAGAATATTAGGTATAAGGTGGTTTGATTTTTCAACTAACGTAACTCCGAAAACGGACGCAGCAGCCTCCTATAACGAGCGTCTTGAGGATGCGGTGGTGGCCTGGCGTGGACACGTGCTGCGCATGCCTCAGAAGAACCTAAACCCAAGTTGCCTCTTCTTTAAACCCGCGGGCTTACACCGGCGCCGTCCTGGAAGGCAGTCGATGACGATCTTTCGACTTTTTTCGGCAGAACTAAAGGGCGCTGGATTGACGTGGGAGGAGGCGAAAATGCTGGCTGGAGATGGGGCCTCCTGGAGGCAACTGGTGATGTCCACATACTCCACTTAGGAGCGGATGTGGAAAAGAGAAGAGAGAAAGTAGTGAATGTTAGTGTATGTAGTTTTTAGTGAACCAGCCAATGACAGGTCACAAGCCCTGCAAATGCCTAGACTTCCATATTCCCTTTTCAAAAATGTTTCCTCTCCGCGTTGGAACAAATTTACATCAAAATAGAATGCTGTTTTTACTAGGGTTTAAAAAATGACTTTAAATTTACTTAGAATTTATTTACTGATAAATTAATTTTAATAGTTTTTTGTGTTGGACTAACGGACTAAGTCTATTAAAACAATAGTAGACACAAATTATTTTAATACATACAGGCACAATTGAAATATAATACAAATAAAGAATATTGAAGCTGTATGTTTGTATGAAATTTAAATCATTCATATAGATTTTCCGTATTGAATGTTGAGGTTTTTCTTCAAAATTACTTTGATAATAATTATTTGTATTATTTTAAGAGGGTTTAATATATTTAACTGATAATTAAATTGCAGTTCAACCAAGAAATGTCAGTAAAAATTTCCTTTAATGATCATAGTTACGAAAATAATCGGTTTATAATAACGTTTTATGTGCATCACTAATAAATACCTACTATTTTCTTTAGTTGAGCTAAAAGCGTGGCTCGTATTACAAGGGTTGCTGATTTAGGGCGGCAGGGAGTCATGAATATAAGGACATTTTAAGCCAAATAACTTATCAGTCACCTTGAAAAATTATAAACTTGGTAATTAAAATACAACACTGGACAATATTTTGAATATCACACACGTAATACAATTTCCAGGTCTTTTTATTTTACAAAATCTACAGATTTATTTATTTATTTATTTTGTTAATTAACGCCCAAAAGGCATTAAAAAAAAAAAGAAATACATGCTAACATACTAAATAATAAACAGAAAATTCAGAAAAAAAATGTGAAATTACTTAAAAAGGATATAATAAAAAGTTTTATAAAGTAAAAAAAAAAAAACAATAATAACAAAGGTATGCAAGAAAAAACAGTAAGCATATAAACAAAAAATGCAAAGATATAAGTGAAATGAAATAAATTCTGTAAAGCAAACAATAAATAAAGTGTTACGGTAAGCAAGAAAGACATTTTTAAGTTAAATTAATAAACAAGCAAGCATATATTATCACGAAAAAATAAGAAATAAAAATATGTATCTATGAAATGCGTATTTGCCAATACTACAATGCAATTTGATATAATAGTAAAAAATAAAAAACAATTATAAGGTAATTAAAATAAACAAGTAAGTATATTTTTTTAATTTATGAAATTGAATTGTCAATAATAGTTTGACGAGCAGCTACAAATAAACTTGATATTGTGGACTTATAAGATGGTAAAGAATTGGACAGAATGTCTGCAGCCGTTCCATAAGTGTTACCTAACCTACGCACTATGCAGTCTCGGTATCAATGAATTATTTTGTTGGTTGGAAGAAGTACTGGAGCATTAAAACAATAAAGTACTCCTAGTGTTGACAGCAGGTACTCTAAAATTAATCAATTCAAGTATTTTTGGTGCGTCAAAAAGAGAGTTTACAATTTTATACGGTACAATGAGATCATTAATAGTTCTTCTTTCAGAAAGTGTTGTTAGGTTAAGCAGTGTTAATAAATAGTCATAATTCACATTTTGTATTGGAATGTTTAGTTTGTAGTTTATATATCGTAGAAATTTGTGTTGAATGTTTTCTATATTATAAACATGAACATTATAGCAGGGTGACTATATTGATGAATTCAAATCTAAATTACTTCTTACAAGAGAACAGTCCAGATTTGAAGAAATATGGATGCACATACGTCGGTAAAATGTGTAAAGTTATCACTTAATCAAGCAAATGACAGGTTATATGCTCTGTAAATACCTAGACTTCTACATTCTTAAAAAAGTGCGCAAAGAGACAGGAAAATGAAAGGTAAAAAGGAAAATAAAGAATGTTAAGATAAAAAAACATGTCAAAAAAAAAAAACGTTATGTTTTATTATTTAATTTAGTTTTTATTTATTTACAGTTGATATGCACAAAGTACTATAAAATAAAAAAATTAAAACAAAAAACCTAACACAGCACTAGTTACGTATGAAACACAATATTTTAGGTGTTAAATAAGTTGTGTCATTTTTTTTCAAATAAAGAGAACAAAAGGAACCAACAACAAAAAATAATTGCAATCAATTAGTCAATAATTAATACCACCTTCTTTGATTGAACCTTCTGAGATTGAACTCGAACAGAAGGATGTGTCGAAAATGCTCACTTTCGTATACTTGATATTACATTTTGAAGGCTTGTATATAAATAAAATAATATACGAGGCTTAAAATCAAACACAAACTTATAACCTTTACTACTTCGTTTAATTTAGGTGCTCACTTTTTAAGTTTGATAAAAACGGACATAACGCCTAATATAATACAAATTTCTGATAAAGTTAGATGGAATAAGATTATGGTAAATTTTTTTTTATTTACTCGTGAATTTTCCAAATTTTCATGAGAAATGCTACTAAATTTTTGAATAATAAAAATATAGTTTTTTGGGCTTCAGTGAAAGACGTGACCGAACATTTGGAAACAAAACCTAAGTTTGTTTCGTCTTACCATTCACGTATATTAGATATATCCCCTTGGAGAAGACAAAAATCGCCCAAAATTGTCTTATTCTTTGTATTAGAACATTAAAATAAGTAAATAGTAAATGCAAGCTTAATACATTGAACATTACTAATTTATTTGAGTATTTTATTGATGTCGGCATTATTTTGCGTCAGATCTTTAAGATAATAAGTTTTGTCTACCTATATATCTTTTATTGTTAAATAGGCACTTTCAGGTTTTTGTTGGGTATTTCCGATAATGCTTGTTTCAATTTGTGTTAAAATTTTGTTGGTTTGGTTGTGTATTTATTATTACAATTCAACGTAGTTATGCAGAAAGAAAATGGAAAAATTAAAATATGAAATAGAATAGAAATAGAAAAATGAGACTGAGATAATAGCACTTTTGTAAAAAGGGTGAATAATCGAATCCACATAAAAGTTGGAATGTTTTTTTACTTTAACAAATGATAAATAATGCATGTATACGTTTTTATATGACAAGATTTAATAATTTTTGGAGTCTGGCTGACTACACTACCTAAGATGTGCATTTAGCAGAAAACCAGCCCTAGTAAAACTCTGATGTGTGTTATTTATTTAAAAAAAACAAACAGTCGACAATGAAATAGTAACATTTTTTTTAAATACGTTTTAAAGACAGACCAGCGAAGTTTCTAAATAAAAATCATACATATTATTAAATTGTGTTACAACAAGAGGATGTGTTTATGTGTATTTGTATGAGAGTAAGTAAAACTTCACAAACATCAACAGATGAAAGAATTGAAGGAATATAGATGTTCAAATATAGGCAGAATGGCGAATGTTACACAGTGTGTAAAGTGGCCACTTAAACCAGCCATTGACGGGTCATAAGCCCTGTAGATGCCTGGACTTCTATATTAACTTCTCTTAAATGTTCTTCATCTCTGTTGAAATATGTTAATATAAACAGCTCCCCAGGGAATTGAATCCAGTCCTTGTCTACAAAAATTTGGACAAACTCAAAATATTGTTTATATTAGTGTACTTAACTGTAAAGAATCACTTAATTATTTTTTTATAATAGGTTTACAAATAATTTAATTATATTTTAAAAGAATTTTGGTGATTTTTTTTAGGCTGGTTATGAAGCAATCTAAAAAGCAATTTTGCAGAAAACAGCCAGATCTAATATTGAATGAAACCTCATACAAACTCAGAATGTATGAGGTGACATTCATTTTCATGACATTTTGACATCATGGATTTTTCAGGAGGTAATTATAACAGTTGTTTTTGTATGAAAGCGGCTTGGCTGTTTTAAGCAGAACATAAAATTGACCTTCCTGAACTTGATAACACCAATATCTCATTTTTTTTATAAATCATAGATCATAGGCTGCTTTCTGTATAACTACGATCAATTGTAAGTTTGTGTTATTTTTCTATATTTGTATTGTTTTTGTGTTTGTTAACTTATAATTTTGATTCACTGTCCTTTATGATATTGTTTATTTTATTTTATATGGTAATTCAACATTGTAGAAAACATACAATTTATAGTTATTATTAGATACAATTTCACAAGCAAATATACATATAATATAAATAATATAGATGTACATAATTACTTTGTTTTTAAAACTGTCTGCATATTTGTTAATTATCTTTGTTTTTTAAGTAAGTCTTCTTTGTTTATTCTCAAATGTAATTTAAAAAAAGTATATTGTTAAGTATCCTCGGCACGGGAAACCCGAGTGTAAGTAAGTTTGTAAGCGAAAAATATGAATAAATAAATATAATAATTTATGGAATTACATAAAATATATAGAATTACGTTTGTGAGTTTGTTTAAAATATTTTTCAATTATTTTAATTTCTGATACAACACAGTACAAATTAAGAAAATATGTGCGAAAGAATATAAGTTGTTTATAATAATATGCTCATTGTAATAATTTGTACATAGACATAAAATGTATCTTGTTATTGACCAATTTAATGATATTTTGGTCAAAACATTGATAAAAAAATCAAAGAAGAAGTGCAAAAGAACATTAAATAAAAAAAATAAAAAAACTTTAAAAAACCATGTTAAGATTATCATCATCATGTGTTATAATACTGTACTTCAGCTGACAGCAAAAAACAATGGAATTACAGTTTAAACAACCTTTGAAATCAATATTTTACGTCCCCCCTGCCAGCGATTGAATCCATGACCTCAAGTATGGCAGGCAAATGCGTTTACCACTACACAACGAGTTGTCTCTACTCGATTTCCTTTTTTCAGGATTTTTACCTGAGAGCAGTCATCGGGTCGAAAACATACACAGAGCTGTATTCTTGACACCTCCAAAGAGGTGCTCTGTTAAATTTTTGTCAACCGAAATGAGATTTCACGCCGCGTCGCAAACGCTTAGCCGAATTCCTGTCGATTTTCTGTCGGAGCGTGTAATACGGTCTGGACCATTCGTCCGGGAGGCTGCGCCGGCGACGCATGCGCGCTTCTCGGGCTCCGGGCCAGGGCGCAGCCGTGCCCCGCGCCCCCCTCTTGAATGGGTCCTCCGCCAGTGAATGGACGCCCTCGCCGCGAACAACAACGATCAATCGCCGCCGCGAGCGAATTTAAAAAAAGGCGTTCCTCGTCTATGGACGCGACGCCGACGTTCCATCTTCAAAAAATCGTCGTTCCCAAATACACGCCCAGCCGCACATAATTTAATTTCAAGGGGTACCTACCCAATAAAATAAGTATTTTAAATCGCGCGCGTTGGGGGTACCTTCTTCCGTTCGTACCACTGCGCGTTCGAACATATAATTTCAATTTTCGGCAATTTTTTTCAGTATTTTACAACGGTTTTCAAAGCGTTTTTTCATCTTGATATGTGATTTGTTGGAGGTATAATGTGTCTTGTGGTCCAGTGAAATGTCCGAAGGAAACTGTCTCTATCGGTGTATTGAGAATGAATTAGTAATGAACTTGGGGATTAAAGCAAAGTCAAAAGATAGTGATTTCCTGCCTTTTCATGATTTATCATGGGAACTTTTGACTTTCGCACCAGTAAATCAATGGTGAGTATTATATTATTGAATTAGTAAATATCATACATAATTAAAAAAATAACTATTTCAATTATCAGTACATTAATTTATTTTACTTTTTGTGCGCGAATTTAAAATAAAAGGGCTTAACGTCGCATTCGCTCGATAACTTTTTAATAAGTTAAGTTTTCAAACCTCTTCGCCATTAAAATAAACTCATAAATATAAAGAAACCCGCTGAAATTAATTATAATGAAATTATATTACATAAATTATTACGATATTTCCAGTGTTTAACTGATGTCCATCCTTTATCCCCTGCAAGTTAATATTTTTCAATATCTTGGAAAGTAGAGCCTTTACGTATATCATGTGAATTGCTGGTTAGATGCCACTATCAGTTTAAAACAACCATAATAAAAAAAATCCCTTACAAATTATATTCAGTACCCTTCAATTATAGTCGGCCACGTGGTAGAGCGTTTGCCTACCATGCAAGAGGTCTCGGGTTCGATTCCCGACATGGTTGATATGAAATGTTATGTTTTCACCCGAAAATATTTCATAGTCCCAAGACTGGGACCTGTAGCGTAAGACTGATTATCTTACCTTCATGTGACAAAAAGATCAAGATACGCTGCGATTGGTGTACCAATGCAGTGCCCTATGTACCATTAGGTGCGGAAAGGAAATGATGATGATGCTGATGATGATGACCCTTCAATTATAATCTAATATAAATTTATATTCATCATTTATATCCAGTACCCTTCAATTATAATCTGAAGTGATTTGACTTGTGAAGATCTCCCTCAAGGATTTCTGTTGCACGACACTTATAAACTAAGATTATTATTACAATTTCGTATTCATCTTATTTTCTATAAACTATGATGCTTCTATTATTTTGTGTATCGGATTATTAAATAAGCCAAGTGCAACTATTCGCCGATGACACATTAATCTATACATTCGGTTAAGATTATGCAGAAATTATTGACAAATTACAGCAACTTGAGAGCAGCATATCCCATGACTTAAAATTAACAAACTAAAATTTAATGTTGGAAATACTAAACACATGGAAACAGGAAGAAAAAAACCAAACCTAACGATGAATGTATGTATAGATGGCGAAACTATTGAGAAAGTGGATAAATGAAGTGTATTTGGGGATGGTATTATTAGGCTCGAAATTAACTTTAAACGCAAATTTTGAGCAATTTAAAAAAAAAAATCTTTCTCGGTACATTGAGAAATAAATAAGATAGAAATACTGCAGAAATTATGAAAATCCCAAAAATCCCATCCATGAATTAAATAATTATAATAATCTTCCCAATGAACTAAAAACTAATAAAAATAATACATCAATAAATAAATTTAAAGTTAATCTAAAGAAATTTTTAGAACATGTTTTAAAACAACGTTAAATTTTAATTAGTATATGTGTGTTATTGTTTTACGTTTTTTCTTTATATATCCTATGTTTTTAATTTTCTTTCTCATGTACTCGTATTTAAAATGATATAAACTCTTATAAATAAACAACTAAAACAGTGTAAGTCACTCTTCAAGCACAAGAGTTAGTCTCTTTTTTGGAGAGTTACAGTGATAACATTTACTAGATGTGTAAAAGTAGATATGTTTAGAATTTTACAAAAACATGTACTTTTTATGAAATTTATGAATAAAAAAAAAAATTAAAAAATGCACCCCTGTTGGTGAGTAGAACCGAGTTTGACATTTGCGAAAAGAATCACCTTAATCAGTATACCAAGAGATATACCACTACTAATAAACCAGTACTATTACTAATCAAAACATAAAATAATTTATTAATCTGTTGCCATATAAATATATTACTACTATTATTTTATTGAATCATTTTATTTTTATTAGGTATAACCATCAGAATTATTTACTAAATTGAATCATAAAATTATCAAAGAAATAAATGAGAATTAAAGATAATTATCATTATTCCCTTTCAGCACATAATAGTGCATAGGGCACTGCATTGGTACACACAATCGCAGCGTATCTTGATATTGTTTTGTTACATGAAGGTAAGATGATCAGTCTTACGTTTCAGGTACCAGTCCAGGTACTATGAAATATTCACGTGTGAAAACATCCTTTTAAATAAATATTTAACATCAACCAAATATTACTTAAATTTGTTTGATAGTGGTTTTTATTGATGTACTTTATTTACATAAATAGTGTATAATACTGTGTTTAATGTTTCTTAGATTATGTGTTCTTACTGTTTTGGATTGTATTAACTGATATTATGTAATATTACAATAATGTTTTCTTTTTATGTACGGTCCCAAATGAGTTTTCTTTTAAACTCCTGGGAACAAATTATATTGTTAATGTATTATATGTTTCATTAGTAATATATATTTTTTTTTTAAAACCATGCCGGGAATCGAGCTCTAGACCTCTTGCATGGTATGCAAACGCGCTGACCATTACACTACGAGGCTGAACGAAAATTTTAGATACGTGATCTTAATTTTGATACAACAGGGCTCCGATTACAATGGGATGTTAACATTTATCTTCAATTTTATTTACAAAGTTAAATTAGGTTTTTTGTATGAAAAGCAGAATAAACATATTTTTTTTTCTTCTAAACATGTTCAATTATAGGTTACCAATGAAGATAATTGAAATGTTCATGCAAATATACTCATTTTCGCACACAAATTATTATGTATGTCGACGACATTGGACTATTCTATAAAAATCAAACAGACGTATTAACAAACAATGACATAAACGAAGACCTAACTATGTTGACTAAATGGACAAACACAAACTTACTTACACTTAATGAAAAAAATGCAATATTATTCATTCTAAAATCTAGAAAAAAATAACATAAAGTAGATGCTTACATAAATAATGAACGACTAACTGAATTTAAACACGTTAAATACTTAGGACTAACAATAGACAGACAATTGACATGAACAATTCATATCAACAATTTAATTAGCAAATTGGCGACATTATCGAGTCTTTTTTTTAAATCAAAAACTTTGTTCCAAAAAAGGAAAAAAAATGCATGAAGCCTATGTAAAAACAAAAATATGTTATATGCAACTACTATGGGGAATAGGAAATCAAAATGACATAAACAGACTACAAAGACAGCAAAATAAAATATTAAAGTTAGTATATGACCTACCTTATCTAACAGCAACTAAAGAACTTTTTAAACAAACTAAATAATTAAATGTAACTGAACTCTGTAAACTAGAATCCTTAAAATTTATTCTTAAATTAGCCACTGATGTATTTGTAGACGAAAAATTAAAACTTGAAAAAAACTGTAGTAAACATGAACACAATACAAGAATATCAGAAAAATATCATATAGAACCTTCTAAAACGAGAAAAAAAGGACAATAGAAACTAATAAACCATAGACTGAACTTATACTATAAACTACCGGACAAAACTAAACAAAAGACTCAGACAACCTTTACAAAAGACGTTAAAAATATTATTAATAACATTAGAATGTGAATTTTGAAAGTAAAAATATTTTGTTAAATGTATGTAACCCGTAAGGGGGATTTATCAATAAAAAAATTTTTTTTTTTTTTTTTTTTAAATATATCGATTTGTCTTTATAGACAGTCGAAGTTAACTCTGTTAACTTCCCACTGTAATCGGGGCCCATCTATGAGTAAATAACTTATGTGTATTGTATTTCGTAATATGCATTAATTTTTATAATGTTTTTTTGTATATTAATAATTCATAATATTTATAAATGTATTGATTTTAGTATAGAAGAGTCCCTACTAAACACGGAATTTTCTCAAAATTTGGGATGGAAAAAAAAAACTTGTTTTGTAATAAAATTAGTATGTGTGTATTAAATAAATGAAAAAAGTTACCCTTTTCAGGACTTTACCTAAGAGTGGTCATCAAGTCGAAAATAATTTCGTTTTTTCGTATATTTTTATTTTAAATCTTGGAATCGGGCACATATGGAATTGTGTTCCAGCGCGGGAAAAAATACATGTGGCATATTCATAATTGCATAATTTCAAGGTTTATCCCATTAAAATTATGTTGCATGTCAACCTAACAGATAAAATAATTGTATTTTAAAGAGTTATGCGAAAGCTGGTCAACCCAAAATACATAATAGGAAGTGCGTACTACTGACTTTCCGACAATAATCGATGAACCAGAGATTCAGTCTGTTTGTATAATATACTAGCGGACCCGACAGACGTTGTCCTGCCCGAACGTTGACTTGCCTGCTATTAGCTTGGAAAAAGACTTTTCATTGATAAGTAGGTACCTGTTTATGATTTAATTCCAAAACTAAAAATTATTCATATTCAAATATTGAATTTAAGTATGCACCTAGGTGCCTACTTGTTTATGGTTGAATTCCAAAACATTAAAAAAAAATATATATTTACCAACACGCGCAGTGCAAAGATCTACATTTCGCTCAAAACCGCACTTAAATCGGTTGAGCCATTTAGGAGGAGTGCAGTGACATTACACATACAGAAGAATTATGTTTATAAAGATACTAATATAAGACTATTTATTTTTATTTTTGCTGAATTTGTGTGCCCAATAATGCGTGCCTATGTAAGATTTACAAACCTTAAATACATCTCTTATTTACTACTTTTCTTCGATACTTCACTGTTTTACTATAAATCTTTTATTCTTTTTTTAATATACGTTACTTTAACATTTAAGTATGTTTTCTTTCTATTATATAATTTTGTATTTTACAAATTTAAATTGGTTACGGCCGTTAGTTAAAATAATAAATAATAATAATAATGTCCCTGTATGAACATGAGCGTCGTGTTCCATTATAGACGTAGAAACGTTACGAAACAAAATATAAAAATAAATATTTAAATTTATTATTTTTGTCTTTAATCTGTCTTTGGTGATATTTCACATCTTCTCTACATCATTTCGTTTACGTACTATATTTTACAATTATTATTCCTACAATGTCTTAATTTTTCAATTTTACAATGTTACAAATACTAACTTATGCACTCTATTTTTTCAAGACAAAATTCCTACTAATTCACATATACACACACCCTCACCCTCACTTTCACACCTTCATACACATACACACAAATTCTTATTCTATATCTACTTTTTTTAATGTTTAATGTATTTTTGTGGATATCTGTTATTGGTTTTATTTGATGTTTTTTTATTTGTAAATATATATGCGCTGTATTACTGTTGATATCCCAAACAAACAAAACAAAATCGGTTCAGATAGACTGGAAACAAAACATGTTACAAAATATTTAGGCTTAACCATAGACTCTAAACTAACTAGGGTGATATTTCAAACGCTCTCGCGGCCGTAGAAAAAGAATTAATCTATCGTATTTTGTATGTAAATCCGCGAAATAAAAGCTTTTTCTACGGCCGCAAAAGCGTTCAGAATAGCACCGCAGTAGCTCAATCACAATTAACTATCGACGTGCTTATAAGCGACGTGCTAATAAGCGACGTGATAACAATTTCATACCAAGGTTGTTTATCGTATTCGCAATCATAATGAAACATTCGTGAATACCTAATATTAAATGTTAAAATATTTACGTTTCGCGTCGTATAATCCTGCTGCGCAATCACATATTTGAATTTCACCGGTGTTAATATGGAAAATATTCCAAAACTGCTATTTTTATTTAGTTATTTATTATTTATCATGCTTTTTATTGCATTAAGCCGGCGGTTGGCAACCCAAATGTCAAGAAAAGCAGTAGCCATGGTAATTGTAATTTAATTTTAACGTTTTTGAATTATTTTTTATGGTTAACGCCGATTTTTAGCCGATGAACTGTGTTTATTTACGAGGAAAACAAAAAAAAAAACCGACACGAGCGTTGACTGCGATAACTTAAGCATGTTTATTTTTGTTCATTGTGATCGCTTAAATGTTAAGCATGTTTTTAAGCACGTCGATAGTTATTTATGATTGAGCTACAGGTGGTATTCTGAACGCAAAAGTGGGCGTAGAAAACGCATTTTTAACACGAATTTACGTACTAAATAAACGCCAACAGAGCGATCTCTTCGCGCGCAATAGGGAAATATCACATGCTACGAATATCGATAAAAATATGTGAAATGGATTAAGAATAATTAGTTGAATTTTCAAAGTCAATATGGGTATAGCGGAGAAATGTTTTCATATCATTTCAAAAATAAATAAAAAAAAAATACGTCACCAGAAAAACGCGACATGTTGTAACGTTAAGATTCGTGACAATGTTCTAAACAAATTTGAATGGTAACAACGTAACAACAAATAAACATGAATCGCGTCGTATTCGGGGCGTGGCCAATGGAATGACCGTTTTTGCGGGAAGTCAAATTTTACAAATTAAAAAATATTTTTTATGCTACTAATCCGTAATAAAAAATATTTTTTTTACTGGACAGTATTTCACAGACCTTTATTACTTTAAAACGGTAAAAAAGTGATATTTCCCTATCCCGTTCAGAATACCAGCCCAGGAATGATCAGTTTGATCGTGTCAAATCTAAAATTGTGCCATTAGCTGAAATTCTGTTTAGGTTTCAGAACATTCGGGCAGTATATTTTGCTATGTTTCATTCTCATCTATCCTATCTTACTTGTGTCAGGGGATTTGCGACGAAAAACGCCATTGCGGAAATACAGGTTATACAAAATAAAGCAAAAAGAAATGATTTTCGTTTTCCAATAGATAAACGCGTAAAACAAATTTAATCTACTATTGATATAATCCCATTTAATATTTTACACATATATGAAATAACATAAACTTTAAAAAAAATATTGCAAAATAAATTAAACTCTAATTTATCACTTGAATTAAACACAGATGTACATAACGATCGTACATGATCTCGTAACTGTATCCATTTACCCCCTGTACACTGTACACTCATCTGAATTCGGATTGAGGTCACTCCCTTACATTGCTTCTTCTCAATATAACCTTCTGCCTATTCACTTTAAATATTTTTTTTAGCAGTCTACCGATAATAATCATATTACATCAAAAAATAATTTCCTAAATCTATATCTCGATAACCCTTGATTATGTAAGCTAATGTTAAATAATATATTATAATTTGTTTTTTAAAAAGTTTTAGAGAATTGTCCATTTTTGTTTTAATTATGTGCAACTATAAATCTTTATATCTGATAATCTTATTGATTGCAACTGTCCCAGAATGAGTTTGCTAACAATTACATATTGAACATTTTTTGTATTTTGCAATAAAAAAAAATATATAATCAATGTAAAACTTTGTTGATGAAATAATTATTTTTTAAATCAGATAAATGACCAACCAATAATATATATTTTGACTTGTATTTTTTTTTATTTACCAATACGTAAGATAAAATATTTTGTTATTTTTAAATGATCTTAATACTGTAAAACATTTACCAGCCTGAAGATGTCCGTTAGAGGGCGAAAGCTCTAATTGATCAAAAAAGTAAGTGGAAATGTATTTATTTATTTACACCTTTTATCAAAAATACAATTTTACGTTCACTTTGCCCAGCAAACAAGGGTACAAACCCCGTTCCAAGCTAGGCAATTACATTCTAATATATGATAATAGTTAACAAATTAATAGAGAGCACAGACTAATAAAATATAACTCGTATGCACATTTTGATACATAAACATACATACACACATACACATATATACACACACATATATATATATATATATATACACACATATAAACACATCTAAATACACACACACGTACATACACCCATGCGCATACACATTCATAGATCTATTTTTTATCCAATTTAAATGTAGCTAAACAAAAGTGGTCTACATTCGTTTTTAATTTTGTATTGCAATTGAAATACACTGTTTTAAAATGTACCGACTGTTTTTAATTTATAACTAATATTCAATGAATTCCATCAAGAATGAGAGGGTTCAGTGCAACAGGAAATTGGATATTAAAAATATTTTCTTACGCGCAGTAAAAATTAGAGCATTTAATTGTTCTGCGATGTTTCTCGAAAATGCATGAAAAAATGAATAAAAATAATTTTGACTGAAAAACTACTTTGAAACGTCATAAGTTCTAGGATACATCTGTTTAAAATAGCCAATCAAGTGTGTTTTCTGATATATTTCCGGTTTCTGAAAAGCCATGTTTAGCGTGTTTTCATACGTACGGGGTTCACTTTTTGAAGGACAACTCACCGAAGAAAACTAGTGACGCCACGGGCGGAGTTATTTAATAACTTAGCAAAGTCAGCAGATGGAAGGGTTGGGGAAATGTGGATTTTTAAACATCGGCCGAATGGTGAATGTTACACAGTGCGTAACGTGGGCACTTAAACCACCCAATGACACTTCATAAGCCCTGTAAATGCCTTGATTTATATGTTTCCTTCGATGAAATGTTCTTTATATATGTTATAATATACTTAAATATAAAAAAAAATATTGAAGATATTCGAATATATTCAATAAATATTTATTTATTAAGGAAATCATACAGTCTTTATATAAATACAGGGTACAAAATAATAATAAAAAAGTAAGACTAATTACAGATTTCACACTAATTTATTATGAATGCAGGATGAGAGGGGAAAAATAATTGAATTCTAAAAAAGTAAAAAAATATGAATATTAAGTAAAAAGTACATAAAAGGGAGAAGACATTGTATAGCTCCAACTCTACTTTCCTCCCTCTCTCTCTGCTTCCGGGAACATTTATATTTCTCTGTAAAAATTCACAACCAACAAAACTAATTAGATGCAAGTAGTAGATGTACATATGAATAAGTATAAATTAAGAGTTAAATAAAATCAAAAGTTTAAATTAAAATCAAAAGTTAAAATTAAAATTAAAAGTTTAAATTAAAATTTAAGTTAAACGTTAATTGTATTTATTTAAATTAAAATTTGGTGTAAAATAGAGCTGTTTTGTTGATCAAATTATTTGTTATTTATTCAAAGAAAACAACAACCGTTAAAACAACAAAAAAATACAATATTTTCAAATTAAACAAAATAATAGGCCAATTATAGATTTCTATATAAAACTAAATACGATTAAAAAAAATGAGAAAAAAACGCGTACCCTTGAAAAGCCACTCTATATCATTTCACTTGTAAAATAATCAAAAAAAATTAAATAGAAAATACGAAAACATAAATAAAATTGTTTACTCGGTCTAGATCAGCCTTTGTTTTCTAGTGAAAACAATTCATTCACCAACCAGAATTTTTTTTTCGAAATCTCATGTATTGAAATAATTTATTTTATTTGATTTATTTCATACGCCTAGAGGGTTTTCATGTGACAAATACGAAATTACAATTCATGCTTTTCATTACGAAAAATAATAAAAAGTCAGTGATTTTTATAACATTCGAAAAATGTAATAAAATAAATGAACTAAAATGGTTTCATGAGTGTCTAAAATATGTTGAAAAGACCTTTGAAAACAGTATATAATGCCTTTAGAGGGTTTTATCAGAATACATCGTCGTTCTTCCGCTGTACAAATCCGTGTTCTCGGGTACTTCGGCGACGTTACGAGACGAAGAGACAATATGAAAAGATGAGTGGTACAAGGACGAGTAGAGGGAACTTGACCTCGCGGAAGAAGTCCTACCAGATGGACAGACTC
This sequence comes from Micrasema longulum, assembly GCF_059751315.1. Classification (NCBI taxonomy): domain Eukaryota; kingdom Metazoa; phylum Arthropoda; class Insecta; order Trichoptera; family Brachycentridae; genus Micrasema; species Micrasema longulum. The sequence continues at coordinate 290,354 of NW_028278260.1, forward strand.
GGTGACAGCAGCGACTGGCGTCCCTCTTCAGGAGGCCTCCAGAAGCGCTGAAGAGAGAAGCGGATGAAGGCGATTCACCAAGTTGTTCGGACACCTCCTGTCAAGAAGAAACGACTAAAAAGAATCAGAATACCGATAAAATACGCGCCAAGAAAATAAAAGAAGCGGGTTAGGCGACTATTGCGTAGACCATCCTATTGTTATGTAAACATGCTTGACTGTAATTATTTAATTACATTACTCGTGTGGTGTGAAGAAATAGATAATTAGTGCTGGAAATATACATTATTAGATCTGTATTAATTTGATTTACGCCGTCCATCTCGTGATCTATTAGTCAGCGCATTTGTCTGCCGTGCAAGTGGTCTCGAGATCGATTCAAACTGGGTTGTCATGAAATAGGCGGCCTCTGTGGTGTAGTGGTCAAGACGCTTGACTCACGCACGGAAGGTTCCGGGTTCGATTCCCGGTGAGAACACAAAAATTAAAATGTGATTTTTCTCAAGCCTGGGTGCTCTGTGATGTAATTCACCACTGTAATTAGGCCTCCTGGCCTGTTGTGGTGCAAAAAAAAAAAATGTAAAAAAATATGTTTTTTTTATTAAAAAAAAGAAATATTTTCATTCTTATGATTTACCCAAATATTTCATTTTTATGGCCATTTTCAACGAGTTGTAAATGACTCACTATTAGAAAATGGGAATCAAGTCGAGGTAGAGAGGGATTTGAACCACAGACCTTTGAGCCGTGAGTACGCAACACTAGCCACGAGACTACAACCCGATTAAAAATTATCTATGATAATTAGGCGGTCATCGATCACCGACGGTATTTCATTTATAAATTGGTTAACACATTTCACACATCGAACTGAATTTTTTTTCCGCTCGGACGCAGAAAACAAATAAAAAATATGAACTTAAAGGGAATACGTACGTAATTTATGATTGAATGTATAATTTCCACAGCACTATGCCATTTTATGTAAAACAATGAACAAAAATCGTTTCTAAACTGCTCACATATTGTTTTATGGCACGTAAACGATTTACTAAGTTAAATAAAACAAATTTGTGTTGTATTTATATTATTTATGCCTGATTACCTGTTTATCTGCCTTGTGGTGTAGTGGTCAGCGCGTTTGCTTATAATGACAAAGTCTTCGATTTCCGACATGTTTGACATGGAACATTTAATGAACAATATTGTAAATATTGCTAAATGTTTGTAAACTAGCACAGTTTATGACTGTATTGCGGACAATGCATTAAATTAATTAATTAATTATGGATAACTTATATAGCGCCATTTTCGTAATAAAATACCTCAAGGGCGCTTACCTCCTACCAATGCACTTATGTACAGTAGGGTGGGCCGATAATTTTTTTTTCTCCGAATTTTGAAATGAAACAAGTCTAATAACTTGCCTTTTGAATCACTTGGAATGCAAAAAAAAATCAAAACAATATTCGATACTACTTTTGGCTCTTAACCAGATCTTGAAGTTTTCGAAAAACTCAATTTTTTGCGCTAAACCGGCTGTCATTTCGCATTTAAGTAAGAAAATCAGTCCAATTAACTTTTATAATGTGCATTAAATTTTATTAAATAAGCGTCTAATGGCATGAGTTGCACTTTGTTTTGTAATAAATGGGTAGCATTGTTTTAATGAGCCATTGTTTTCGTCAATATTAGCCAGGCGTTCAACGGAATCAGTTCCGCGCAGTGTATTTTTTTGCATTTCGGTAGTTTTAAAACGTGTTCAAATTTGTAGCGCGATTAAGTTATATATTTACTTACAAAAAAATAATTTTACCAATTTAGATAATTAATAAAATATTCAGATAGTTATTAACTTCAAACCTCGGTTAAGGGCTAAAAGTAGGATGGATTTAAACAAAATAAATTTTACGTTCAATGTGATTCAAAATACAACTTTTTAGACCCTTTTCACTTTGATGTCTATAAAAATTAAAACCTTTATAACAGAGAGAACGAGTCATATTCAGTCAATAAAAGAACACGCTTATTTTTCCGTGCCTCACATACTTCCAAAGTGGTGCCCCGACTTCGCGCAGGCCGGGCCTATCTCCAGTGAGTGAGTGAGCGAGTGGTAACAAACCCGACGCGATGTGAATTCCCGCTGGATACCAGGGTGGTATCCAGCGGGATGCTCATCTGCTGCAGAGGTCTTCCCCAATCGACGCGATCGGAAACCCGCACTCCACGCAGCGTCAATGGAATATCCAGTTGGATGACAGTAAGAATTACACCTCATAATTTTTTTTTTCAACTACAACGAACCCGCCAATTTACACCGATTCCGCTCAACTACACTGAACTCACTCCTCTACGCTGACTCAATTGTCAATATCGCAAAATCGACGCGGATCTCGCAAATTAACAATTTTTTTTTTGTCAATTTCACACCACGGCGGCATTGTCTATAACGACCCACGTTGATGTCACATCCCATCGTCGAAAGAATTTTCATTACGCGCTCATATATTCGATTTGCACTGGAGTTCTTCGTTCTCTGACATGGGTTTCTCGTTGTCACGAGAAATAGCATCGCCCTATAACGGGATATTTATCAGCATCAACCATCTGACGTTCTACGGATGATTTCTTTCCATTCCATTCACTTCCAATTTCCATTTTGCATTATTATACGTTTTCTGATTGATAATGAAAATAAAAATACGACCATACAGTAAATCAACCAAGCACGCAACTCCTCGATTAACTACCTCGTCAGCATTGATGGTGTGTGCGAAAATTGCCATCAACAAATACAAGAATAACTTCGTCAGCACTTTATTGTCAGCACAACATAGTAGTACAGTGATTCATCAATCGTATCAATTGCAGTGATTATTTCCTCACATTCTAATAACACAGACATTATATCGCTTCTTGACTGATATTGCATTGTATTATCAATGTGTTTTTATTAATTACTGTTACCGCTTAAGCTAGGGGGAGGGATACTGCTAACAATGCATACTCCTACCATATCTACACCCATTTACACGCTTAACTGCTGATGTCAAAGAGAACGCGTCAAATTCAACCAATAAAAGAACACGCTACTAAAAACACGCTTTTATATTTCTCCGTACCTCAACTACCTCCAAAATCTACCCCTAAAACTGCTTCCGTCGATGGAAAGCTTTCTAGACTATATACGAGTACTATATGCTGAATCAACTGCTCCACAACTGTATGGCTTATGTTAGGTTTTTGTTGTTTTCATTGTGTGTTTTGTAATATAAATAATATAGATGTATATAAATACCTTGTTTTTAAAACTGTCTGAATATTTGTTAATTATGTTTGTTTTTTAAGTGAGTCTTCTTTGTTTATTCTCTAATGTAATAAAAAAAACTAAATTGTTAAGTGTCCTCGGTACGGGAAACCCCAGTGAGGTCACATTATTTTTATTATTAATTTATAGTTTGTAAGCGAAAAATATGAATAAATAAATAAATAAATAAATACACTAGAGCTTAAAAAATATTGGTCTTATAACATAGATTTTAAAGTTCCTTAAAAATGCAGTATTCTATTGTTCCTGGACTGGCACCGGAAGCGTAAGACTGATCATCTTACCTTCCATCTAATAAAATGATATAGATACGTTGCAATTGATGTAGTAATGGAGTACCTACCCTATTCAGCACTGGATGTGCGAACAGAAATGATGTAAATGAAACATTTATTTATTTACATTTTATAATTTTTTTTTCATTAATAAATTTCATAAAGAGTACATGTTTTTGTAAAATTCTAAACATATCTACTTTTACACATCTAGTAAATGTTATCACTGTAACTCTCCAAAAAAAGAGACTAACTCTTGTGCTTGGAGAGTGACTTACACTGTTTTAGTTGTTTATTTATAAGAGTATATACATAAGTTTATTGAACATTATTTGAGACATAAGTCCCAACTCCATGGGACTAAAAGTCCTGTGTTGAGATGGGACGAGCAATTAGTTGACACTGACACATGAGTATATCATCACAAATATAGGATCAGAAACACAAAAAATATTTTACTAAAACATATGTATGGCACTTCAATATGGTAAACAGTAAACTCGAACATGTATTGGATGCAAAAACAACAAACCATCACGCCGTTTCTCCGTAGGGGTAGGCAGAGAGAATGCCATATCACTCTTCTTTTATACAGACCTCGCTTCCTCTACCTCATGTACGCACGCAGGTTATTACTACTCTTGACATGTCCATCTTCAGGTATTTTTTGGATTTGATCGTGCCATCTCTTTCTCGGTCTTCCTTGTTTTCTGCAGCCATCAACGTTCGCATCGTGGATCATTTTAGCCGTTTCGCTGTCCATTCGCTCTACATGTCCAAACCAACGCAGCGCACCTTCCTTGATTTGGTCGATAATGCTTGTCTCAGCCTCACGTAGTGCACGGATCTAGACATTTGTGTATCATCTATTATTTTACCACATATTCGCCTGAGAGCTTGCATTATACACACTTATGTAAAAATACAATATTTTTTTACAATTTATTTATTTTGGCTCACAAACAATAAAAAATACATATGACATAGGTATAATTATCACAAATTGTTATTTAAGGTATTGTTCATCAATTAAATGTAAACACAGCATACACAAATAAAAAAGAAAAAGAAGTTTATAAAAGATATATTTTTAAATTGGCTAGCTTAATTGAATTCTATGATTGTTTTACAAGTTATTACAATAAATTATTACTTATAGATTAACAAATTACAACAGGGATGGAGAATACCTTAAATAAGGGAATATGTAAGTCAAGGCATTAACAGAGCTTATGACCTGTCATTGGCTGGTTTAAGTGGCCACTTTAAACACTGTGTAACATTCACCATTTTGCCTATGTTTGAACATCCATATTTCTTCAATTCTTTGATTTGTTGATTTTAGTGAAGTTAAAGAGCTGAAACCTTAATTGTTGTGACGAGATTCATCTGACTGAATTATTTCACATACTAGGCAACGCCTGAAAACATTTTTTTCAATTTCTTCTTTGACCAGTTGGTTTCATTACAATATTTGAGTTTGTCCAAACGTTCGTAGACAAAATACTGGATTTCACCCCCTCGGGAGTCATTAAGATTAACAAATTACAACAGGGATGGAGAATACCAAGGTCCAAGAAGAAGTTTAAAAATTGAAAAAATTGTTTTCAGGCGTTGCCTAGTATGTGAAATAATTCAGTCAGATGAATCTCTTCACAACAATAAAGGTTTTAGCTCTTTAACTTCACTCAAATCAACAAACGGAAGAATTGAAGAAATATGGATGTTCAAACATAGGCAAAATGGTGAATGTTACACAGTGTGCAAACTGACCACTTAAACCAGCAAATGACAGGTCAAAAGCCCTGTAAATGCCTTGACTTACATATTCCCTTATTTAAGGTATATTCCTGTTGTAATTTGATTATTACTTATAGGTGACTATTTGATTTTATAAATTGCGTTACAGTTTTCCTATAATTATTTAATGTATCGTTAAAGATATCAATATCAGCATTACTTTCTACATTATTATATAATATTGACATACGTTATAATGCATTAAAGTGCGCCATATTGTTATTGAAGGTTGGAAGATAAAATGTTGCCGACATTATATGTATCAGTCGCGAAAGCGATGAAACCGGTCACAGGTAATTCTAAATTTGTGCGTTTAAATATTAATCGTCCTTTATTTCTTATCAAACAAAACAAAATAAATACAATAAGGATAATAATGAAATGTACATTTTTACTGATTTAAGTTCGCTGTTTTTATTATACAGCCTAATTGGGCGGTTCAATGTTCGGGTGAACAGAAATGTAAATCATCTCTCGACGAAGTTTCTTCTTTGATTTAACCTCGTTATATCCCCGAGGTTTCTCGCTTTTTATCCTTTCTGTATCATTCTAACATAATTTCCTCCGTCTACCCTTCTAGATCAACCGGGGGATGAAAATCGTCCTAGAACCCCATTAGAATGAAACGATAAGAGATTTGCTGACGTTAATGTATATTTCAGTTTTTCAGGGCCATACCGCGGAGCTTCAGAGGAATATTTTGTATGATGTACAGTAGCAATCTAATTATCAGAATAAATAGTTACCGGACCCCCCATCCGCATAATATAAAATTCGGATGGTTGGATTTTTTACGAAAACAGGGTCTATTTGACTCAATTGCTGTATGTATGTTGAAAATAGGAGAAAAAAAACTGTTTTTAAAGATAAATAGGTTTTACACACAGGCGCCATGGAGCAGTTGGTGAGACAACCAACTGTGAAACTGGCGTCAAGGGTTCGTTTTCTGTCCGTTGCAAGAAAAAAATCCAAGAATTTTTTTTTCTCAATTGGTCTGGGTGTTGAGGTGTATTTTTCATTACCTCCTTCCATATCCGCTCTCTATCCATCTTCTGACAAGCCTCTAAATGAAGGTTTAGAGGGTTATTCCTTTAAAAAAACAAACAAAACAATTAATTAAATGAAAAGGCAACACTTTAACGTGTTAAGCGTGGAGGGAAGGACAATATCATTTTTTTGCGAATCGCAGTACGTTTCCGTCTTAATCTTTTTTTCTGAAATTCTGAAAGCGATTCGGATGGTCGGAGTTCGGATAATTGTAGTTCTACTGTACTTTCAAAAAAATCTTATAAATTTTTGGAAAACCGCATTTTTAATTAATAATTAAAAAAGTACGTCAAAGACGTATTTGACCTACGAAGCGATACCCACCGAACGCTGAATAGGGAAGCAGCTGGTGGGGAGAGGTAAGGGTTTGTGGAAGGGATGCTAGTCCAAAAAACGTAGGATTGTTTCCATTTTCAAATTATGTATATTTTTTTAGTAAAAAAAAAGAGTTTTTGAAGTTAATGTATTGTGATTTAAAAAAAAGTTTACCATGAATATTCCTCTGAAATTTCGCGGCCTGGCTCTGAAACATATGTCTATATTCAGTTCAGATCAGTGCCGGAATACGGCGTTTATTGGCAAAAAAATTAACCAAATACATGCATTACAAAAATAAAGTTAAATAAAAATAAGTTCTCGACATGTCAAATTGCAAGAAAATATTCCAAGCAGCTTCACTAGATACGAAAATACTTTTTCTAAACAAGATATACATATATACGAGTATTTATACGTTATTATTTAATCTACAAATAATATCATTATGTAGTAACTCCCTTAAAATGCTTGGATTTGTTCTTAGAAATGCCAAGATTTTTTCAAATATTCATGTTCTGAAAACGTTGTATAATTCTTTGGTAAGAAGTCGCTTGGAATTTAGTTCCATCATTTGGTCGCCAAATGAAACCACGTATTCCTTAATGATAGAGAGGGTGCAGAAAAAATTTCTGCGTTATGTGTATCTCGGGGAGTATGGATTTTACCCGTGGCGTTTCCCGACTGACTTCTTACTAGGAATGCTGGGCTACCAATCATTGTTGGGGAGAAGGAATATTCATTTGGGTGTTCACTTTTTTCAATTCATTGGTGGTCGCATACGTAATTCTGATATTCTGAATGAATTCGGCCTATTTGTCCCTGAAAATTATCTTCGACATGGGCAATACAGGTTGTTCTACCTACCACGATGCAGAACTAACCTGCCAATGGTTATGCCGGTAGGTAGAGCAATCGTGTTATTCAATCGTATCGCCTCGGGTGTCGATATATTTCATGACAGTGGGATTACTCTTAGGAGGGCAATTTCCAAATTGTAAAATGTATGTCAATTTTACGTGACAATTTTCTTTTTTTTCTGTTTTCTATTTAATACATCTGATTAATTGGTTATTTTTAATTTATTTTATTTATTAATTTAACTTTTTGTACATAATTTTATTTGTACATTGGCGGGCTTATTGTCAAATGGCAATTTCTTCCAACCAACCAATAAAATAAAAGTAATATTTTTATAATTCAAGTTACAGAACATATTAAATAGAAAAAAAAAAATAAAAATCTGTTATCGATGTAACTAAAAATAAATAAATAAAATATAACTATATCGATAAAATATTACTTTACTATAGTAAAAATGAAGAAAAAAAAACTAAATAAATTGAACAATATTTTGAGTTTGTCCAAATTTTTGTAGACAAGGACTGGATTCAACTCCCTGGGAAGCTGTTAATATTAACATCTAACAAGAGATGAATAACATTTAAACTCAAAACCAGCCAATGACAGGTCATAAGCCCTGTAGATGCCTAGACTTCTATATTTTTTTAAAAAATGTTCTTCATCTCAGTTGTAATATGTTTAAAAAATTGAAGCTTAAAAAAATTAGAAACACATAAAAATATAAATTTTATTTTATTAAATATTTTTTTTTAATTGGGAATTATCACTCATTACTAAAAACTAAAAAAGTTCAAATGAGAATTACACATCATAAAAATAAATGAATGAAATATAACAATCATTCTAGAAGGCAGCATTACATTTTTATACTCAGAAGCTTTTAATTCAACTGGGAATTTATTTCTGGAAGCGTAAGCAATCTCTTGGGGTAGCATATTGTAGCATCGGGGTCCTATAAAGCTTGAGTGCCTTAGGGCAAATATTGTCTTCATTTCAGGAACCGGAAGATTACCTTTACTGGCTCTGGTTCTTCAAATTAGGTTTTCCATAAGAATTCACAATATTTTAATTTTTTTTTTTCATTTATATGTAATACAATCAAGTAAGTAAAAGAAAATACACCATCACGCCGTTTCTCCGTGGGGGTAGGCAGAGAGAATTGAACGCCACGTCACTTTGTCTTTGCATACAAACCTCGCTTCTTCTACATGCGCGGCGATTATTCCGACTTTCGACATGTCCCTTTTCAATTTGTTAAATTTGGTCTTGCCATGTCTTTCTCGATTTTTCTCGTTTTCTGCATCCATCAACATTCGCATCGTAAATCCTAGACTGAAGATTTATGACTAACTCCAGGTTACGTAGTGAACCAAATATTAAAATGAATTCTTTACATTTCTTCCTATGTTTTCTTCTAACTGAATCGTTCGTCTTTGTACACCTATATTTATTGATTAATCAAAAAGAAACAACAGTCATTATAAGGAAAAAATACAACATTAACAATCAAATAAAAATCATTATAGTTATAACAAAAATGAAAAATTAGTTATTGATGTCAAAATAAACTATACATAAAAACCTACCTACATAAATAATAGCGTACCGTCTCAAAATCTTGCAAAATAGATTTCAATTATACTACTTGACACCGCAAACTTAGCATTCTCTCCTTCAATGGAGATTTCTAAGTTTGCTTTTAATACCCTCATCACCATCATCATCATCAACCACCTTTTGTCCAATGGTGAACATAGGCCTCCCCCTTTAGTCACCATATCTCCCCATCCTGAGCCAGCTGCATCCAACCACTTCCTGCAACTCGTCGTATGTCATCAGACCACCTTGTCTGAGGCCTGCCGACACTTCTCCTACACGTTCTGGGTCGCTATTCGAGGCTTTTTTGGTCCATCTAGAGTCTGTGGTTCTGGCTATATGACCAGCCCAGTTCCATTTCTGGTTGGCAGCCCTGTGGACCACATCGGTGACTTTTGTTCTCGCTCTAATCCACGTATTATTTTTTCTGCCTCAACAAAATGCCCCGTATTCTCCTTTCCATGGCTCTCTGTGTCACTGATAATTTGTGTATTTTTTTTTCGCGAACATAAAAGTTTCAGTCATATGTCAGTACAGGGAGAACACAAGCATCAAAAAGTTTCTTTTTTAAGTAATGTGAATACTTTGGAGATTTCAGGATATATGAGAGCTTATTAAAGGCAACCCATGCTAGACCTCGCCTTCTTTCTATTTCTACCTCTTGATTATCTTTCCCGAGGTTTATTTCGTGTCCTAGGTATATAGAGCTATCAACTTTTTCAATGATTTGTACATTTATTAAGATGTTCCATGATTGGTTTGCATTACTTATTACTTTAGTATTTAAAACATTCATTTTCAAGACTATTTTCCTTCATTTTCCCGTTTCTTCATATGTTCCATTAATTTTGTAAAGAGTAAATTCACAATTTGTTAGCCTTAAAACAGATTCTTGACGTCGGGTGGCAAATATTGTGAATTGCCAAAGCCAAAAAAATCTAGACAATATTAAATGTAAATTGTATTGTTTTTTTCTTCTTGTGTGTCTCTTAAATATGTATGTAAATTGTTTGTTCTATCATCTGTTACATGGAGGAAATGTGTTCAATATTAGGCTTCAGGTGCCAGTCCAGGAACAATAAGATATTACAGTTAAATAAACCTTTAAAATCTAAAATTCACGTCCATCCTACTAGAAATCGAATCCAGGACTTTGAGAATGGTAGGTGGACGCGTCAACCACTACACAACGAGATGGGCTTATCTCGACTCGATTTCCTCATTCAGGACCTAACATTGAGAGTAGGCATCGAGTCCAAAACACTCGGCTAGAATTCTTGTTCTATTTCCCACACATAACTGTACTCTTCGTCCACCTGGACACAGAAAGTCCCCAAAAAAACAGCTGTAATTCGAAAACATGAACCTATATTATTGATTATATTATACCCTTTTTAAGCACATAATTTTAACAAATTACAACAGGGATGGAGGCATTTACAGGGCTTATAACCTGTCTTCTTATACCTAAACTTCCATATTCCCTTATTTAAGGTATTCTCCATCCCTGTTGTAATTTGTTAATCTTAATGACTCCCGAGGGGGTGAAATCCAGTCTTTTGTCTATGAAAATTTAGACAAACTCAAATATTGTACAGAAATTTAAACAATTTTCGTCACCTGTCTGCTTTCGGTTCTGTGGAAGATATTGCTATTAACAATAAGTTCGCCAAAGTGAATACATTTATGTTTATAAAGTTAAAATAAAATAGTACGATTTCATACAAATATTGATAATTTTAGAAAATGGTGAATGCTACCTTCATACACTTTAAAAAAATATTTTAAACTCAGATGACTTATGTATTTTATGTATTTATATTTGGGTAATTATGATTTACCCAATCTTTTAGGGGGCATTTTCAACAAGTTGTAAATAACTCATTATTAAAAAATGGGAATCAAGTTGGGGTAGAATGCGGTTCGAACCTCGGACCTCTGATCCGTGAGTCCACAATACTTGCCAGTAGACTAAAACCCGATTCAATTAAATTAAAACTATATTAAAACCTGTGATTTGACACTGGCGCTTTCATTGTCACATCTATGTCGTAATTACATTATATACGTAAGTAAAATAACGAAATGGCAGGATACTCGCCCTCTAGTTTTGGGATAGAAAATAAGAATTGATTTTGTCGACAGACGTCGGTAAACCTTTTACTGTGTCTTTGTAATGCCAAGCCTGGACTCAGGAGTCCCACTCGAAAAGAGGTAGCTTTTATTTTAAAATACAATGCTGTAAACGAGTTTGTACGAGAAGAATTTAAGAAATTGTTTTTCTGAATAATTTCAACATACGCTCTCTGGTGACGCAAAAAATATGCGGCTAGGTGGGAATAAGGGAAAACTTAGAAACAATATTTACTTAGCCTTACCATAATAAGGGAAAACTTTTATTTAGTGTTTCTACTTTTATTTATAACGAGCTGAACCCGGCAATGCTTTCTATTGCTAAATTTGAGTAAATACTCCCATTAAATTAACACAATCGAAAATTTGATATAAATTGTTCTATTTAGTTCAAGATCAATGAAGAACTTTGGCCCTACGGGAAATTGGACAGAATAAATACTTTCTTGCGCGCGGTAAAAATTGGATCATTAAATTGTACTGCAAAGTTTCCTGAAAATGTACGAAAAAAAAAAAACATTTAAAAAAAAAAAAAATTATTTAAGACTATTTTGTAAATATTTTTGAAAAATAAATTTTGAAAAATAAAAATTACTAGATTGCCTGATATTTTCGATCTTCCGAACATTAAAACTAATCATTAGAAACATTCTACCATCCCTGGTACACGTGAAACATTTAAAGGTGATACTGAAAGGAGGGTGGGTGCCGGGAACAGGGTGAACGGTGCACTAAAATCTACTTTGGCAAACAAATATTTATCGCAGGAGGCTAAACTAGCAGTTCACAACGGAGTTCTAGTGCCAACTCTTATGTATGGGAGCGAAGTATGGAATTAGAAAAATGATGATGAAAGTAGGTTGAAATGCGATCCCTCAGGCGAATGTGTGGTTAAACGATGTATGATAGGTGCACAAATGTCGAGATCTGTGAAGTGTGTAAGGCTGAGACATGCATTATTGACAGAATCATAAAAGGGGTGCTGCGTTGGTTTGGTGTAAACTTCAGTGTCAAATATAAAAAAAATGTAAATAGCCGCTAGATTTCTTACTGTCCATGCTCTGTAGCTGCAAGACGTGCTGTAATCTAGCTCATATGTATCATCATTGTAATATACCATAATCACAAGACGTGCTGGGATATTTATTTATTTTTACAGCGCCCTTGAGGTGATTTTCACAAAAATTGCGCTATAAAAATTATCCATATATAGATTACATCATGATATAAAAGTTGCGAGTGCCGAGTCCATTTTCCACAGAGATAAATATATTGTTGAATTTGGCCACTAGGGGTTGCAAGCCTTTACTGGCTATACGACGTACGGTACACAAATTTATAGCCACGAGTGGGTCGTGTGATCGTAAGGGGTGTAAATTTGACACCGGGGCACGAAATGGCTAAACTAAGAATGCCATCATATATAACCTTTATGTTTTTTAGTATTTCCTGCAAAAAAACGGGACAATTTTGGTCGTACTTTTAAATGTAACAGATTTTTATCATTGTATACTGCACTAGCGGACCCGACAGACTTTGTCCTGCCCGGCTTGCCTGCTATTAGCTTGGAAAAATACTTTTCATTGATAAGTAGGTACCAGGTACTTGTTTATGGTTGAATTCTAAAACATAAAATAATTAATTTAAAAAATATATAATTATTTTTTCAAATGTCAAACTCGGCTCGTCTCACCAACAGGGGTGCACTTTATATATGAATGCGGTTTTCAAAATGTATAAGTAAGTTAATATTATTTTAGTACTACCAAAAATCCAGTAAAAAGAAACAAATAGGAAGAAATTATAAGGAATGTAAGGAAGAAATCTGATTGGGATCTATAAAAAAGGAAAGTTGTTTGTAAAAATTAAAAAAAAAAAAATTTTGAAACTCAAAAAACCAACATCCTTACTTTTTTGTATATGGTAGGACGATGAAAAAAAGATTTATGCTTCTAACTTTTTTTTTTACACATCCGATTTATAATTTTAATATCTACGAACATACGCAGCGCAAAGATCTACATTTCGGTGAAAATAGCACATAAATCGATTAAGCCTTTAAGAGAAGTTCAATGACATCACACGTACAGAATATTTATGTATATATAGATTGAGATTTGAGATAAGTCCTGATGATTTCTGTGGATATCTGTCATTGGTTTTGTTCTCTGTATATTTTGTTTGTTATGTTTTTTTACACGTACGAGTATTACTGTCGATATCCCCAATAAATAAAATATAAATAATTAATTCGGTAGAAACCTCGAAACCGGTAGACCTATATTCTTATTCTCATTCTTAGAGGGGGGGGGGGTCAGTGCCATGCAAGTTCCTGACGTCACTGCGACCTGTGAAGATCTATTGTGATGGATCCCCGTGAATAGTTTTCCCCCTTCAAACCCAGTGCCGCGATTATGAACGCTATCTTTATCCGTACATATTGAGACGGTAAACTGAACTACTGTATCTCTATCTACCTCGGTATGTTCTACCGACTTGTTATCTCGATGTCATATGATCGAATCCGACTAATGAATGACCCCGAATATTTGGTCGGCGTTTCTTACTTCATTAAAAAAAAAATAGTTCTCATTTATATTTTAAATAGGCTTCTGTGATAAAAAGTGCCCACTTCAAAGCGATTATAAACTTCAATAAATCCTAATCTAAGCAAAAAATGCTCGCTTGAACATTATTTTGATATGTCTTTTGACAATAACCAAGACGATATGATTAACGTTCGTCTGTATTTATCTACCAAGCGATTAAAAAACCGGCTTTTTTTACATCTTAATACCCACTCAGGAATATAGTAAAACAGATGAAAAAGATATCACAATTTTTTTTACAGTCGTAACATTTTACGCCGAAATGCTCTTATATGTTAATAGGGCAGAATCTAGCCGCATTATTTGTCTGCGCATCTAGGCGTTCGTTTTCAAAACTGACAGTTGTGTCAGATTCATTTTTTAAAATATTTTTTATTATAAATTTATTTAATAAACTTTTCTACAAGTGTTGTATTAAAATAGTGTAGAATAAAGGTAATTATATAGAAATATTGATAATAATTGTTGTATGAACTTATAATTAGAAATCAAACACTGATTTGAGTCTACTGAACACTTTATTTTATTTTTACAAATATAAACATATAAAAATAAAAACTTCGTGACAATTGTTTCGCCTTATTAGGGCATTTTCAAACGAATGTGAAGATTATTTGGATTGAATGTCCTTATATAGTTATATAATTCAAGGTACTTAAGTAGAAAATAAAAATAATCTTATGAACTATAGCATGTACATTAATCATAATTGAGGGAAAAACCGATGGTTAAGGGTGAGGCTAAGTGTTTAATAGGTAATGGGAAATTTAGGTATTTATATTTGAATTTCGGGGAAAATATAACAAAGTAAGTATTTATTGACATACAAGTATGTATTGTGAGATAATTAATGAAGCCTTATAGTTTTGTAAATTTAGATAATTGTTGTCGAAAAAATATCAATAATATTATAACAGGTTGCGGTTCATTTTAATTTTAAAACATGATTGAAATATTATGAGGAAATTTATATAAACATAAATGTATTATCATACAATATTTCTATTTTTAAGAATTTCTTATCAAAATATATCAATGCAATCGTAACATGACTCATCTATTAATTACGCGTCATATAAGCGTGTACAAAAAGGAACAAAGTGAAGAATAACAGTCTATTTAAATATGTTTAATAGTGGTGAAGATATTAGGTTGGTTTGTTTATTTATTATTTTAAAATTAGGATTATTTAGATATTTATTAATTTCTAATTGTTCAAGTATATTAAGTTTACGCCCTTTGCTTTCAACGTGTAATGGGATTGGTTCAATGGGATTGGTTCAATAAAGTGTTCAGTAGACTCAAATCAGTGTTTGATTTCTAATTATAAGTTTAAATATGGAGTTCTACAAAATAAACACCAAATCAATCAATTGTTGTATGAGTTGATTTTCACAAAACCACAGAAAAAAAGACATTTATAATTTGAATACTTATATCATGTATTATATCATCGACGGCCATCCAGGACGGCGCGAGCCCGCAGGTTTGAAGAACAGGCAACTTGGGTTTAGGTTCTCCTGCGGCATGCGTAGCACTCGTCCATGCCAGGTCCACATCCTCCGCCGCATCCTCAAGACGCTCGTTACAGTAGGTTGCTGCGTCCTTTCTCGGACTTCAATGTTAGTTATAAAATCAAACCACCTTATGCCTAATATTCTCTTCACGCACTTACTCTCTCAAAACTCAGAAGTCTGGTGTTCTGAGCTTCGGTAAGGTGCCAAGATTCGCACCCATATAAGAGTACTGGTATTTTACAGAAGTTAAATAATCGGCATTTCATTTTGACCGCTTATAGACTAGAGTTCCAGACCATACTCATCATTTTAAAAGTGGCTCCAGCGATTTCTATGCGGGTTGCAAGCTCTTTGTGCATGTTTCCATCTTCAGTTTTGTGAACGCCAAAGTATTTAAAGCGGTCAACTTTCTCGATCCTCTGTCCATTATTATAGAGCAGCTGATCAGGGTCAGGACAGGATTTGTCACGCATAATCTGAGTCTTTTTGGGATTAATAATTGTCTTAGCCTTACGTAATGCACGGATCTCGACATTTGTGCACCTACATATACTCCTTTTCGTCCTACTTTCGTCCTAATTCCATACTTCGCTCCAAATCAAATACATAAATAAAAATGCAAATGATTGTAATTTCTACTGAAAACACGGAATCCGTTTTGAAATAAAAGGACAATAATATAAAATAATACACGAGACGACAAAATGGCCAAATTTTCTGCTCCTAAAAAACACGTGTTTGAAGCTGGAAATTCTAACAAGTATTTAGTTCGTTGGAGCGTCCTGGGAAGTCGGTAGGGGGAGTAAATAGGTCGAAGGGAGGAGGTGGGTCATAACTGGGGAAGGGTAGATAGGAATGAGAGAGGGGATAGAAGAGTTCTCTCACGGAACTAAATCTCCCCCTATAAGGGTGCCTGCTTTTAATGGCATGTGTTTTCCGCTGTGAAAATTTGAAAGCTCTTATTTTTGTAAAATGCTTAAATTATTAACAATGTTTTAAGTATTTTTATTAATTCATGCTTAATTAATATTTAATTAACAGTGTCTCAAAAGCTCATTCAAATATTCAATTAATTGGGTGTTAATATGTTAACACCCAATTAATTACGTTGAGAAATCGTACTCTTTTACTTCATCGCAGCGACAATGCGACACATCGGTAAGCTTTTGGTTATATAAGTGATTTATCTCAAGTTTCTGTGCCCAATGCGTATTTTTAATTTAATAATATTTTTTTTTAACCGCTACGTAAATGTACGAAGAAGTATTTATTATATTTACAGAGATGTAAAAGATATTAGATGCAATGTGTACTAACCACGTATCACCGGAAAGGGAGAGTTAAAATAAATTTAACAACACCATTATTAATATTTAAAGCGTCAACTTTGTGGTCAAAAATTTTACTAAATGTTGTTAAATATTTGCATATAACCACTTACCGACTTTTCTGTGTCTACCGGCTAGAAAAGTTGATAAGTGGTTATGTACAAATATTTAATAACATTTAAAAACATTAATTTAGATTATTATCATTGTTTTATTGAAAGATTACTTAGCTCTACTGGCTGGTAATAAAACTGTATGAAAGATTGGTAAAGAAAAATTCCAACTCCCCAAGAATGATGAAAAACAATTTTTATCCATATCAAAGCGAAATTAAGAAGGCCAAATATCTCGATTTAATATTAAGATTTTTCTCGAACCAGAATGTAGGAACTTAGAAAGGCCTGATATATAATGGTGGAGGGGGTTTCTTCGTCTACTGGGTGGGCATAAAATAATAGTCGATTCTTATGTACCCAATGGTGCATATATCACTGTATTCAGGTGCCTTCACTTAAAGAGAAGGTTCAGTGACAATTCGCGAATTTACTCTTAAAAAGAATTTAGTTGGCGATATCCATTTACAGACCGGATTACATTCTTTTACTATAAAGGCGACAAGGCTACCAGATTACAGAGAGCTCCTTCGAGCAGCTTTTGTCATTCGGTAACCAGCAATCAATAAGGTGGTTTTACACTGAAGTATTTTGTAGTTTCAGGACCGGAAATGTAGGCCGGATAAATCATATCGAATTGGTGCAACATCGTTTGCTGAAAAAAGTAGCATGGAAGATTTACCTCGAGAGGGGAGACTACACTTACGGAGAAATGGAGTTAATGTTAAAAATCTCAAGTCTACAAAAACGTAGAAATAACGTTGACTCCATATTTATGTTTAATTTGCTGAATGGCTTAATTGATGTACCATCGTTACTAGAACAAGTGGCATTCAATGTTCCGATCCGCCGGTTGCGAAATAATAATGTGCTGTTCCTCGATCAACACAGCACAAACTATGGCTTGCATGCACGAATGTCCCGATTGTGTCGTATTGTAAACTCGAGACAAGATCTGGACTTTTTTGGTGTAAGTCTTTATAGATTTAAAAAATCACTAAGATAGACCGGATCTTGTCTTAAGGTAGTAATTTTTTTTTGTCCTAGCTTTAATTTTATTAAGTTGTATTTCATTTTATCAGTGCCTGTATTTGTTATTAGAAATTGTATTTACCATCGTTAGAATGGACTGCATAAGTCCGTCAAATAAATAAATTAAATACATAAATGTAACAGATTATCCAGATACACTTCAATTAGTGTTTCAATGCAGTGCTCTATGCACCATCAGGTGCAGATGAGGATATTACGATGACGATTTTTTTTTTTTTTTTAGGTTTTCATTACAACTAATTATCATCATCATAATTTTCCAGCAGAGCAAAGGGCATTGAATTAGTTTTACAATCGCAGCTTTTCTGGATTCTTTTTGTTACATAAACATTAAGTGTTCGGGTTGAGGTCCCGAGAAATAAGTCACTAGCCACCTTTTAATCTGTATATTTTTTCAACGGCGTATGCTTTCGATTAATTATAAAAAATAAAATTATAAAAACAAGGCACAAAACGCTTGTGTATATAAAGAGCATGAATGAAAAAGTTCAGTGGCAAAGATAAAAAAAAAAAAAAAATAGGCACCTAAACACATAAATTTTTCTTACAAGGCAAAATAACAGAAGATAAAAAATATAAGTTTTGGAGTGACGTTATGCCTTTATACTCAGGTAATCGGGTATTTCATGTCAACCTTACCAGAAACCGACCCCTGGACCTCGTGCATGATAGACAAACGCGTCAACCACTATAAATCTAGGTGGAATTATCTGCACACGATTTCATTTTTTAGAATTTTTACCCTTCGTGACAAACTCTCGCTTATAAGTACGCATTGCATCTTATAATAATAATTATTATTATGGATAACTTATACAGCGTCATTTTCGTAATATAATACCTCAAGGGCTCTTTACAAAGTGATTACATAAAGATATCAATTTAATAAAATAAAAAAAATAATTTAGAAAAACAATGTACTTTGTCACTACATGCTAAGGATTTATTCAAACGATTTAGAGAACAAGTGGGCTTTAAGTTTCTTCCGAAACATCACTTCATTCTTACAGTTTCGGACCTCTGCGGGGAGAGCATTCCATGCCGTAGGGCCTGCGACCGCAAATGCGCGTTCGCCGAATTTAGTGTGCTGTTTGCGTAGAAGTATAATAACTTTCGACATAGATGTATCTGATCTAAGTGTAAGACGTCTGTCAGCTAGTTCATCTGGAATTCAGAGTTCCTTTAGATATTATAGAGCAGAGTTGTGCAGTGACTTATACATAAGCCAACAGAGTTTATATTCCACCGTCTGTCGAAAACGTAGCCAGTGTAATTCCCGAAGTAGTGGAGTGATATGACTGAACTTAGAGATTCCAAAAACAATTATCGCTGCGCCATTCAATACGGACTGTAGGCGAGTCCTCTTATAACGTCTCTATAAATATAATAAATCCTGATTTTGAGTTTGTCCAAATGTTTGTTAATCTTAAATAATAATTATTTATTTAGCGCAGAAAAACATTTTGTTACAGATCGGAGAAGAATCACTAATACATTAACAAGTTTATCAATGTTTCGTATGTCATATATTATATAAGAGTGCCGAGTATAAAGTTGTCTCAAACATTCTGTACGTCTCACTCTGAATGCTATAGGTATATTCGCGAGCAAGAGAAACAAGTTCACGCGCCACGCTGGCTAGTAGCAAAGTAACCTGTACCACTGCCACAGTACGTTATATGTGCGCAGTTTCTTTCGAGCTTTTGTTAGGGACGGTCTCATTGTTAGAGCAGCAAACGTCAGCCAATGTTTTTTAAAGTGTTTTCTATCAGAATAGGACATAATTAAACAAAACACTGCAAATTTTACTAAACGGACTTTCGGGCCACCGAGTACTTGGAGCTTTCGCCCTGGTAAGGAAAATTTATGGGTGAAGTTTAAAGAGAGTTAGCCTTATACGTTTAGCGGAGAAGTTGGTATTAGTAAAAAGAATCTAATTTATGAGTGTTGATAGTTATGAGGTAATAAACTTAATGCATATTTAGTAAATGCTTTCAAATCGATTTTTAGAATCAAATATAATAATATATCATCGTTTCCCTTTCGGCACCCAATGGTGCACAGGGTACTGCATTTGTTAACCAAATGCTGCGCATTTCTCCTCGATATTCCCAATATATTTTAAGAATTGAGATAATTAAAAAAAATTGAAGCACCCAAACTATCGACAAAATGTACATTTCAATATTAATGAAAAAGCTGCAGTACATCACAAAATCGATACCTCGCAAAATAGAAGACCCATCACTGATACCGTCTTCATTTACAAATTTCCGTCTTGTATTATTAATACTCTGGCAGCCTGGCACACACAACAAGAAAATATTGTAAAATGGGGAGATGCTACATCTTCGCCTTTTTATTTGAAATGTGGAGTCTGACAAGGAGGTTGTCTGTCTCCGGCATATGGATGATCTTACCGTGCTTCTTAATTCAACCAAAGTCGGATGTCATGTTAACGGCGTCTGCGCTAACAATATTAGTTATGCAGATGATATGGTATTATTGACTCCATTTATTAATAGTATGAGATTGTTGCTCAATATTTGCGAAAAATATGCAATTGACCACAATATGATATACAATGCCAAAAATCAGCCGTACTTATATTTAAACATAAGACGTCATTTTCTGAATTCGTGCACCCATCACCACCTGTATTCCCGGACAACAACAGTTTAACGGTAACTGCAAAAGTCAATTTCTTTCCATTTAAAAATGTTTTTCCTTTTTTTGTTTTTTTCATATTTATGTATTTATTTCGTTAATATTTTTGGTTGCTTATGTGTATTTACTTACTTGTTACTATTGTTATAGTTATGCAATTTTATAATTTTTTGTTATGTTTTTATAAATGTATTTTTTTTTCATATTTACGTTCAATATATGTTAAAGGCAATTTATGCCGTTTATGTAAAATAAATAAATAAATGGCACTCAAAATGAAATATTTGAGTAAATCATAAGAACGTAAATATTTCTTTCTATTAAAAAAAAAAAATTGGGAAGAAGAAAGGAGGGAGGGCTAATCTGGAGTTACTCCTTGCGGATATTCTGGCGAAAAAAATTTTTAAGTCCGAATGAACAAAAACCCTTTTTTTGTCGTATTTAATTTAAAAAAAATCTTTTTTACAATTATATGGTACGGAGTGAATTTTCAGGAGTATATTTTTTTTTCTTATTTTCTGGCATTGTATTTCATTATATATAAAAAACTTTAATTGGACATTAATGTTGGTTTATTTGTAAACATTGTGTTTTTTTGTTATACTAGCTGTTGTTTTCTATTATGTAACAGTCTGAGTCAATAATAATAATTATAGTACATATGAACACCATTATTTTATTGCCCTTGTTTGTCTTTGCTACATAGTTTTATGTTCTTTTTGTACAGTTTCTTGTACATATGTTAACCGGGTTGTGGTTCCGTAGTAGTATTGTGAACTCACGGACCAAAGGTTCGAATACCACTCTACCACAACTCAATTTCCATTTTTCCAGCGCAAGTTATTTACGACTTTTAGGAAATGGTCTGAAAATTTAAATATTTGTGTAAATGATAAGAACCCATGTATTTCTCCAATATATATTTTTTCAAACAAAAATGTTTCTTCATGTAGCTGTTGTATTTGACTTGGGTCATATATACAATGCATAAAATATAATATTAAAAAAGCTGATCTGAGACTATTGATTCTTTTTGCAATAAAACAAAATAGACTAAAAGCTTTTTTCCACCTTAAAAAACATTTTTAACGACGAAAGTGGACTTTGGTGTTTTATTCACGCATAAAAAAGTTTATTGCGATAATTCTTGCATTTTGAAATTAAAAACGGCGGCGGATTCCTGTATTTTATCCTATCATGTGCAAAATATATGTTTAAAATGGACTGTGTAAATTCATTAAAATATACATAAAATGTAATAAAACAAATTGATAACTGTTAAAGGGTGACAAATAAAATAAATATAAACCGATTATTTTTATTCGAATCACCCCTCTTAAGAAGAATGATCAAAATCACGATCAGCTTACTTCCCGCGTTTTCGCCTCTCACGTTCTGTCGCGCCATATTTTTGGTAAAAGAATACGTCACGCCACAGAAAGTATCGAGTTACCCATCTTTTTCACTTTTCTCTGGCGACATTTGAGCCCATCAAGTTGGGATTTATCTATGAATATATTATTCCGGGAAAGTCATAGAAAACGCGGGAAATTGGCCTAAAATCAATATGTGAAGATGTTATCGGATCGGGGGGAATATTTTGACAATATGGGAAAACAAGCCTGTTTATCAAATAATGAAAAATGGTATATTTCCTTTTCACGCTTTGAAGCAAAATTGATCCACTATACTCGTATATCAAATTCCTTTGATGGCAACACATTATTTATTTATTTACTAAACATCTAGTATGTATTGTTTTTATTTGTGAATTTTTTTCTGTTAGCAATATTTATCCGTGTGAAATGTCAGTGCTTATCAGATCATGGCTCATCTCTTCGTTCGCATTCTCAAATATCCTCATAATTCCCATTCATTATTCCTCCATCTTTACAAACTCGTATACCACCCATGCCTGAATCACGCCTGAAGAAATATTATCTATCTTTTCCTTTGTCGGGATATGGATCCGGTATTAGATTATCTTAATGAAGTATTATGAATTTATTTAAGTGTTTAGAAGTATGCATTATTGAATTATACGGTTGTATTTTTAAATGGTACGCGATTAATTCTCAATTTATTATTTAATCTGAGGCTGTCGGGGTGTAAAAGAGAACGATCTCTCCCGTGTTCTCCTTTTATAAAGTTTTGACAGCGCCCTCTGTTGTCGGTCTTGTATATTGTGCGGTATTTAGGCAAGGGACACCGTAGACACTCTTCTCTTACTTTTTAACTGAAGACATTTCCGAATTATTTGAACTATTTGATGAGATGGTAACGATTTTTCATCTTTTCAGGTGACCAGCTACGAAGATGTGA